>NC_141093.1:37754285-38341785 GCF_041138505.1 Cibotium barometz | reverse complement strand
CTGCTTCTCTTTGTTGCTTGATTAGATCAGGATTTTATCGGTATGCCTTTTTTTCTTTCTTCCAATCTTTATCTGATTCTCTTCGGTGGCTTGATGCCACCACGCTTAATGGCCTTAGCAATCAATGATTTCCTATGACTCACATGTCTTCTGTAAGATACCACCCATCCTGTCACACCAAGGATAGGGAGGCACCTCACTTGGTAAGATCAATCCTAATCCATTGTGAGAGCTATCTAATCGGTGCCTCTCTTGGACGATCCAATTTATAAGCAATCTCCACAAGGTTGGGGGTCCTACCAAATATGTCCAGGATCTCTTTTTGATTTCTAGTCTCTTTGTAAAGGAAACACCTGATTCACCACATTCGAACCGACCACCCGCTTCCTAGTGACTAAAACCATTCATCTATGATGTTTACCTAAATTACTAAGCACATTGTTTCACTGATGATGCAAGTTACAACATTATTCATTGATTTATTCTTGTGCACATATTCCTTTATCCCTTAATGAATACATTCTTTTCCAATCAAGTCATTCCACACACACACACAAAGGAATTGATTAATTTCAAACCTCGGTGTCCCGAGTTACATCCATCTCCAATCCCTTGGCTCATCGAGTTGCAAAACAATCTAGAGCTTACAACCGTTGTGGTGAAAAATCACTCGCATAGTAGAATGCAAAGTTTCCCCTTCACCCTCTTCCTTCTATGAAAGACCTTTCCATCAGGCTTATAACTACTAGAAAGAACCCTCACCCCGCCACGTAGTGGTTCACCCACCACCAAATGAAGGTAATTTTTTCAATCTCTAAGTATTTCAAGAGTCGGTTGCCCCGGGTGGGGAGAACCTGGTTGCCCCAGACCGATCAACAATTAGATCACATTGGAATGGTTGCCCCAAACCAATCTCATCGGAATGGTTACCCTAGGGAAAGTTCCCTAGTTCACAAATTCATCATCATCGTCATTAAGAGTTCACGAATTCATCATCATCATCATTCACATTTTGAAACCAAGTGTTTTCAACATCTTTATAAAACCAAAATAAATAATCCCATATAAGACAATCACCTTTCTAAGAAGGATGGTCACTTCTCTATAATATGCAGTAAACATTCTTATTTTAAACCAATGGCTAACAATTAAGCTTTTAACTTAGCACTCATGGCACATGTGAGACAATAAATAAAGTAGTGATCCTCGAGCAAGAACCTACACCATGGGAGTTCTCATAGGCTCAAGGATTATCTAACTCACATAAGGCACAAGACTCACTTTTACTATGGGTTAAACCAAATACAGAAACTCATCCCCAACTCTAGCCATAACCAGACATGGTTAACCTGGGTAAAGATTTCACTTGACATCTTTTTGTCAGTTAAATTAGCTAGGGCTAGCACCCAAGTGTTTTCCACTTTGATACCCTTGCATTTTGGCACTTTGAAGCAGAGCATTTTCCAAGTCACTAATAGCAGCATCATACAAGCTGATCTTGCTCTTAAAACCTTCTCTAGCAAGCCACCTCTCATGCTTGCTCTCAGCAAGGTTGGTGCGTGGTGTGGTTGCCATATCATGGTATACTTCTCTTGAGCTTCTTCTTTTGTTTGTTGATGTTCGCCATGACACACAATTATAAGTGCTGATCCTCTTCTTGAAACTCCTTTTGTACAGGCTCTACTCCCAATAAAACAAATAAGTTCTTTCACGACCATGCATTACATTTTTAACTCCACCATTAACACATGGCATACTGCTCTCCAGTTGGCCTGTGACTCATTGGCCCCATGAATCCAAAGAAATTTGCTTGTGGGTGCCCAATACGCAACATCACCTCATTCATCATTTCCTTTTAAAAAAATTATGCCTCGGTGTCCTTCTTTCATTTCACATGTTGCTATGGTTAGTAATTCTTGCAAACTACACAATTGACATAGACTTATTGTTTAGTTTAAAACATGATTGAAATAGACACACATGGGACATATATTTGATTGATCTTGCAATATACCTTGGATCGTAGACATGACATGCAAGTGTTGACCACCCAACTACTCTTCGTGTGTGGTCAAACATAACCCATGTAGTGTTTAAATCACCACTTCCATCTCGATCCATTCGCCTCACCAAGTCAACACCAAAATGCAGGTCCTTTTGTAGACATTTCGAAAATGAAGCATCGGTCCTCCTCAAATCCTTATCCAGGAAAGCAACTACAATGAAAAAAATCATACATACAATTCTTCTTCAACTCTAAAATAGCATCAAGTCCCAAACCTCCCGGCGGCAATGCAGACTTCCTTGCTTTATTGACCATCCTTTCAAAACTCCAAATACAACCATTTAATTAATTAAGGGTTTCTTGATATATGGCTCCATAAATATATAGAAGATAAGAAATTTTCCAAACCTTTTTGTTTGCACTAAGGGGCATAGCTCATCAAGGAAGTTTGATAATTCTTTGTCTCCAAAGAGTTCCTCCTTCTTTCTGCCAGCCTTCATTACAATTTCCTCAATGATATTTTTGGCAATTGACATCTGAATTTTTCCTGGACCTACTCCACTCTGCGCTTTGACAACATTCTCAACAAGGTTCTTTACTTTTTGAATGTCTTTTCTTGATTTGCTGACTTGAACCTAGTGTAGATGTGTTTCAACATGAATCATTAGCCTTGTATGTGTATTATCCCACAAAAATATGTAATATGCCAGACATGAGCAGGTCCCTATGCAGATGACAAGTTTTTGACAAAAATGGCACACCAATGTGCCAACTCCAGCAATGGCTAATGTGCCAAGATCACATTTTTTTTAAAATGAGACCTTTGAAGAAAGCCTTGTTTCTGGTCCCACATGTTCTTGAAATGAGGACATATTTGATTCTGACACTCAAATATACCTGCACAATATGCCACTTTGACAATTGCATCAATGTTGTGACGAGACAAAATTGGCCTTGTCCATATGTGTCCATCATACCTATGCTCCATGTCTTCCATATTGGCAAGCATCCCAAAAGTTGGTGGAAACTCATAGATACAGTCACCATTGTACTCTCTTGGTAGCTCAAACAAGAATCTTTCCAATGAATTTTCCAATGACTGTAGATGAGTTCATCTTTCTAACAATAGGAAGGAAGCTTGAAGGAGGACAATAGTTTCTAGCAGGGCACTCCTGAGGTCTCAAAGGCACCTCTCCATCCGCCTGCATACAATCATCATCTAGGTCAAAGTCAATATTGATTCCATAAGCTTTTGCTTTACCATCTTTCATTTTGATACTTTAAATCATCTTTTGATGCAGAATCCTCCACAACTATATGCTCAGAACCTTTCTTTGATGTGCTGGGATTGTCCCCATCTTGCAAATGGTAGGAAACAACATTATATGCCAAGGATATGCTTGAGTCCAAGATGTATTGGATACTCCCTTCAATGTCTATGTGTTCACTTAAAGCAATTACAAGATGCTTTGAAGAGGCATTATCTATTACAGCACTCAAGTTTACAAAAACATGGCCATGTTGAAGCTTACTCTCAAAGGAACCTCCTACTAATAACATTTATCATCTATATTTGTTGGGTGGTTGAAAAAAATATACCATGCTAGGTTTCTTTTTGTTATCATTGGGAAAGCTCTCTTTAGAGTGTTTATCAGCTTGTTCACTTTTACACATATGTTGTATAATGGATTGGTGACATGGGTTTTCCACTATTTTTTATTACAAGTAGCTAAAATTTTGTATCTTGCCATGTGTTGAAAAAATGAGTGTTATTTTCTATATATAGATTAAAATACTCTTCTTATGAAAAACTTTATTGTGCTTTTCTCTAAAGCTAAAGTTTAAAATTTTAACATGGGAATCCTTGCATTTTCCAAGAGAAAAGTTATATGTAGAAGTCGTACCAATTGTTATTATCTGAAGCCTCGAATATGAAAAGCAACCCATAATATTATCACTTTAAAGTGTAAATTTCAAAGCATGCACTTCACATAGAAGAACATTTTGACGTCTTCGAGCAGCAGTTAGAGCACTTGCACCCGGTGCAAGCCTTGCTGCGTCTTCCAGTCGTTGTAGCAGGGGCACACCTCCTTCACGCAGAGGCATTTCGAGCATCACTTCACGAAGAAGAACATGCATGCCTTGCACTTAGACGTACTCTAGAAGAATATATAAGGCATACTTACATGATTATTGTAGCACCGAATCTTCAATCGTCAAACCCATTACAATAAATATGCAGTACGATTAGCCAACCTGACTCACATAGGCTTCCTTCTCACGCTCCCCTATACGTCATGCCATAACTCTGTATAATTATGTTTTTTTTCCTTGCGCAACTTGCCGCAATTGCAAGATTACTATGTTGATTTTTCCCTTACCCCCGCACAAGCCCAAGATTACTGTGTTGATTTTTCCCTTACACCTAGCGCAAGCCATTGATTGGTGTGTTGATCTTTCCCTTACTCCTGTGATGACTGGCATAGTGTGATAATTTTTCCCTTACGCTCGACTCAAGCCATTGATTGGTGTATTGATTTTTCCCTTACGCCCGATGTAAGCTATCTTCACCGATTGGTGTATTGATTTTTCCCTTGCGCTCGGCATGCAAGCCCTTGATTCGTGTGCGGATTTTTCCCTAATGCCCAATGCAAAAGCCATTGATTGGTGGGGTTGTTGAGCATTCGGATCAAACATCCTACTTCCTGCACAGAAGGAAGCCTTCTCTTAAAGGAGACAAAAGGAAGCCTTCTCTTCTTGCTTGCAGCTGCAATTGGGGAACACTATACCCATGTTTGTAAGGCTGAAGTAGAGACAAATACAAGACAATGGCTGAGATGTGATGAAACTATGATGGGACTTTTATGATACATCAAGCATGGCATTGGCTTTGCTGTTACCCTCAACTTAAATGTAAGATGCATATAGATGCAATTCAAAGTCTTTGTTGTTACCCCTTAATCTTTACATATGTTAAATGCACTTATATGTTATTCCAAGGCCTAGTGCATGGCCATCACCGCCTCCCCAACACATCATTTTGTAGCATAGCTCTTGAGTGCAAAGAATGGAAGTTTTTGACGATGTTTTATTATGATTAATTCTGTGCACTATGGGATTTATCCAAGTCGTTATTTACTAAATCTTGCTTACTATGGGGTAACCATAAACATAGTCAATTGGTTAGAGGTACAGATAGAGGTGGTTCAAGATGATTCAGAGTGGAGCATATTGAGCAATAAAAGGTTTCTTGTTTGGGATGGAAACCATAGATGTAAGACATGGATGGAAAGCATCAAGAAAGGTAATCTATCCACTTAATCATCATCACGATCTCGACATGTTCGTGTGTATTGTCAATTTTTGAAGTTTTACAAATCTCAAGAAGGTGAAATATTGCTTGCACTTGCCAAAGTTAATAGGTAAGATACATGTGAGCACCCTTTTCTTTGTAGACATGTGAGCACCCTTTTCTTTTCGTAGACTCTTGTGGAATAGAAAACTATTCGTGGATCTGAATGTATTTTTCTTTTAGGCTTACTCGGGTCCATGTGCCTCATCAACAACATGTATTATTGTTTAATGGACTATATAGGAAGAAAGAGGTGTTGAAGCTCCTTGCTTCAGATTCGGACACATGGGAAGCTCATGGCATGAAGGCTAACAATAAGTCATTCCGCAAGTACATCTCCAAAAGGAGACATATTGGAGTCAAATGATTGATCTTGCAATGGAGATGGTTTCTATTATGACTTTTGATCTTAGAGAGGATCAAGTTTAGGTTCCCCGAGAGCACTTATCTATTTTCGAATCTGTCGACAAATCCATTTCAAGGGTGCATTCTTTGACATTGAGGATGACATGAGACACCATGTTCTTCCTAAAAACAACCATTCATGACTATGTCTATTCGTTGTCTTGTTTACAGGTGACTTTTTAAGATGACAATTTAACAAGGTCAATAGTATGCATGTCTAATGCATACTTATGTAAAAGTAAACTTGGATATTGCAGGTGGGTTATGCACCTACTCCGTGTACAATATATCTCCAATATTCCCATGGAGTGTCATGATTGGGTGATTAAATATGGACCCTCTACCATGTATCCACCAAGCCTTCTGGCCCGGATCAACACAAAATGGGAGTTGGATGTGTGTCCTTGGTGGATTGATTATCCATCGGGAAAGAGACACCCTTTGGAGGCCAACTTGTTTGTGAGTAAAAATCATGTATTATTTTAGCTTCCATTGTACCACATGCTTGATGGGCAATCCATGTATTATCTTTACCACTTTGAATAATAGAATGGTTGAGATGGAAAGAGCGGGGTATGAAGGATCCTGAACAAGGCTCAGCTTCCAAGAAAAAGAAGTTAAGAACTAAGAGAGGAGCTGACTACTTGAGTAGTAAGAAGAACCTCTTTGATTCAATCCTTTTAGACATGGACCAGCCAGAGGTTGATGTGGGAGGCACGCACGACCATGGAAAGAAGACTGGAGAAATGCAAGGTAAGAAATCTTTGGCATGAATACAAGGTAAAGTTCAATATATGGATATGTAATTCCTAACCATGTTCCCAGGCGAAGGAGGAGGTTCTTCATCTAAAGATGTGTACCATCGTGTCATCAAAGGTGACATTGTGATGGTTGTAGATGCCATTGGAATAATAGATGGCCGCAGGTTAGTAGTATCTCTATGTGAGCATCATCATGTGATGTATAAACCATTCTATTGACCACATGTACATATGATTCTCTATTTACAGGGTGCTTTAGAAAGTGTCAAACTTCTTGATTTTGAATAGTCCTGAAGACTTGTCATCACTGCAAAAAGCACAAGTAGTGATCAAGTGGTTATGATGATGTGGGCAGACTTTCTGACATCCCTTCCAGCTGCATAGTGTTGGATGGGCCAACAAATTCTTGAATGGAATATCTTTAGCAAAGCACTAGCAAAAGCTAATTTCAAGTTTGCAAGGGAATTTGTGGCATACGAGGGATGGATGGTCACAACATGTCTACCAAAGCACCTTCCTATGATCCATAAGGTAGTTGCTACTCATGGGTTTACTTTCTATTGTACATTGATGGTATACATCAACTCTTCCTACATGTAAAAAGAGGTGGTAAGTCAACATGAACATAAAAGATATAATGTATTTTATTATTTCAATGGAATTTGTAAATGTTTATGGGTTAAGTTATGCTCCCACATAACTTTAGTGTGTTTCCATTCTTGCAGGTTGAATGGCTAGTGCTATCCTCTTTCTTTCGTATGATTGTAATCCACTCATCTACAACAAGGTAGAAGCATTTAAGAAATATCCTAAACTTTGCATTGCTGGTACCAATTGGATGAGGGAGTCAGATCTTGGAGAGGAACCAATGTCAACTTTCCAAAATGCCATTGTTCGAGGAGAAACAAAGAGGAATAAAAGCTTGAGTGAGTAAGTTATCTATATGAGGTCCCTATGTAAAGTGTGTGCCTTATTGAGATGCAAGTCTATGAATGTTTTATTTAACTCTCAATGCTTTGCAGGTTTCTCATACATTGCTTTACAAGGCCAGGAGACAAGATCATTGATGTGTTTGCAGGGATAGGAAACATGGCCAATGCATGCAAAGAGCTGGGCTGAAATTGCATTTCTTTAGAGAAGGATGAGCTCATGTTAAAAGAGTTTCTTAGACCTGCCTCTCATGCAAGAGAGGAAGGCAAAGATGAGTAGGTATACTTGGATGCTTGATGTTAGAGATATGGATATTTTTTGATTTTGTGCATGAACTATGGTCTTTATGAGTTACTATTGTTGGAACTATGGATTGTATCTTTTGTTATACTTATCAAATGTATGGTCTTAAAGAATAGTATGGTATGGTCATGAAGGATGATGCACATTAGTGCTTGTCCCATTTATGAAGTATGATGAGGTTTTATTCACAAATGATATTATCAATGCTTTTTTTACATGTTGATTGTAAGAGAAAAGTAGATGTTTGGAAACCACATTGTTTCATACTTCACATTTAAACTATAGTTATTTTCTGCTTCTGTGTTGGAAGTATGGAGCTTTTTTACATTTGTGTTGAAAATATGCTTTTATGAATCTTTTTATAGTATTATTATTTGAATAATAGATTGTAACTTTTGTTGGACTTCTTAAATGTGTGGTCACATGATATGGTCGTAAAGAATAATCTGATTTGCATAAGTGGTTAGGGTAAAGCATGAATCATAGTGCTTCTTGTATACAAGTGATATGTACATGTAACTTTTTGTGATAGAAAAGTATCATGTGATGCTACATAATATGATACTATGTAACTCATTATTCCATACTAGCTAATGAAGCTTGCACTCATAGGTGCTGGAGAAGCTTGCCTAAAAGTTAAAACAAATGCTTGCATGTGCTTCAAAAGCTCACCTTCACCTATAGAAGCTCGCATCTCCTCTGGATGGCTCGCCTCCATAAGCTCACTGAAAAAGTGCATCCACGAGGGTGGTGAGGGGCTACATGGGAGAAAAACAAAGGGACTGACAGAAGATATAGGAGGAGTTGTTGTCGAGATGGCGGGGGGAATGGTTTTATAGGAATGAGAGGGGGAGCAAAGCATGCACGCATAAGAGAGAGACAAGTTAACACCATCGCTATGCATTGAGGGATAAGATGATGAGGAAAGGGTCTACGTAGTTGGCCGATGAGAGAAGAAATAAACAAGAGATAAGGTGACGTGGCTCATGGCCAGTGGAAAGGAGACGCCATCACAACGATGATGAGCAATTTGTGTTGGTTGGCACCCATGCGCAAGGAAAGGTCAAGCCACCTGTAGTCATGAGCCAACTCGAAGGGGGGGGTCGGTAGAGTGATAGCCGCTTCCTATATATTGTTTTTTTTAAATTAAGATATATATTTTTATTTATAAGGGAATATTCACGCACCCGTCATGAAATCTAGGATTTTACATCCTCGCATACGATCCAACATCTTAAGGTCATTAAATTGTAAGTCGGGGGGTGTGGCACAGGAAACTATATCTTCAATATACTTAGAATGTATTTCTTCTTTGCATTACCTTGATTTCTCAAATCAATGCCCCAAATATTTTTGAACTCAAGATTTACAAGATAATGCATGCGTGCTGACATGCTTCCCCTTGCTATCCTCCTCAATGATACTCCCATCATCTGTTACGCGGTAAGAAAGTGTCGGAGGATCATAGGCATTTAGATCAACCACTTGATGTGCCTGCATATCTTTTGATGGGGAATTGGAAGCAGATCTATTACTGCCCCTAAAATAACCTCCACAATCACCCCCCCTAGAACAACGAGAAGAGGAAGACCTCCTATATGACAAGGATATGATACGAGGTCATGGACTAGGAGCCATAGAAGAAAGGGGAGTGGGTTGTTCACAACCTCCACATGAAGGCCCAAATTAACCCTAAAATGGACTAGATTATCTAATAGGATTGGATAAGGGTATAGGAGTGCATAACCTAGGAGTAGAACCACCCATCAGAGTACCCCCCATAGGTGTAGGGTTAACTATGGAAGGAAACGAGGGTGGAGACAAAAATTTCCACATATTCTCTCTCCCATATCGATGCAACAAACTTGTGGCCAACTATGAGAGTTGCTCCAAATCTAAATTATCAATGATAGACACTGAATGACGGGCACCATTGAGCTTCTCGAGTCTAGATCATCCCCCCACATGTCTGCATTATAAAAATGAGGCTATCATGTTTATAGAATAAGGAGGACTTAAAAAGCAAATCCATTATGTGTATACCTTATGCATGCATAGAGCTCTAGGCATAAGCTTTATGCATAAGGCTCTGTGCATAAGCCATAAGCTCTAAGCATAAGGCTCTATGCATAGAGCCTTATGCATAGATCCTTACACATAGATCTTTAGGCATAAACCTTAATCCATAATTTGTAAGCCTTATGCAAAGAGCTTATGACATGCATAAGCCTTATGCATGTCATAAGCTCTTTGCATAAGCCATAAGCCATAATCTCTATGCATAAGACATAAGCTTTCAATCTAAATAAAGCATAAGAGAATATAAAAAATTAAAACCCCGGCACCCAATGGTGCAAACCAAATAAATGAGAAGAATAATAACATTGGAGTTTACCTCAAGAGATGGAATAATCCTTTGGATACTTGAGTTTGGATATGTAGATAGGATGTAGACATTTTTCACCGCTCTAACACAAGAATTACAAGAATGCTTAAAGCTCTATGCATAAGCATTATGCATAAAGCTTATTTAAAGCTATATGTATAAGCCTTATGCATGAAGCTTGTTTAAAACTCTATGCATAAGGCTTATGCATAAAGCTTTCATAAGTGCTATGCATAAGGCTTGCATAAGCTCTATGCATAAGGCTTAATGCATAAGCTATAAGCCTTATGCACTATGCTAAACTTTATAAGCTCTATGCATAAGCTTAAAGAGTGCATAAACTCTATACTTTAGGCTTTATGCATAATCTTAAGCATGCATAAGATTTGTGTTTAGAGCCTAATACACTAAGATAAACCTAAACCCCGCACCCAATGGTGCAATAAACAAAGAGCTTTCACATTAAGGAACATAAGAAAAAGAGATCTTACCTCTTTATTGTCAAGCCAAAGGAGAGGATTAGTGCAAGACCTACACAACATAAAATGGCAAAAGAGTGATCAGTAATACATTTAATGAACTCTACCACCAAAAACAAGAGACATACAAAAGACCAAGACACATTAAGCATGCTCATAAAACGGAGAAGGACAAGAAGCTAAATGAAGGTTAGTACTCTAAACTTTAACCCTAATCTCATTAAGTTTCCTATTAATCATTTTGGTTAAGCATAATATAAGAAAACCTTCATTAGGTCACACCATCACTTGTAGAGTGATGAATAAGAAGAGAAAGAGAAAGAGAAAGAGGAAGAGGAAGAAGAAGAAAAAACCCCCCTTCTTTGCTATTTAATTATAATGGGAAGAAAAAAGAGAAAAAAAGGAGAGAGGGGATTTACCCTGCGTCTTAACCTAGCTTCCATTCGGTTATGAACCCCCGCTCGGGTGACAGTTTCTCCTTATTCATCACACCATAGCCATGTAGTGATGAATAAGGAGAAAGAGGAAGAGTAAGATGAAGATGAAGAGGAAGGGGAAGGGGAAGGGGAAGAAGAATATGAAGAGTACATATGAATGTGATAGAGCTAAATGGATGGATTATATGGAGCCACTGCAGTCTCTCAAACAAAGGAGTGGAGGGAATTTTTCGGAAGAGAAAGATTGACGTCGATGGGGTGGGTGCGAAAAGTTAATTTTCCCAGTGCCACTAAAAACAACGGCCAGCACCGCTTATAGCAACACTGGTAAAATTCTAGACAGAAAACCATTCCATATACCATTAAGACTACTAGATTTAGTGCATGTATTCATGTTCAATTTTTTAATTGCACACTTTTTTTATACCTGGCACACAGATGTCTTCTACTAGTTTCAAATAGTGATGGGTCACCATTATTGCGAAGAAAAGTTCCGTGTTCATGTGAAAGATGCAAGAATGTTTGTGTGTGTGAACATAAAGTGACATTGGAGCATATTCAAAAATGGGGATTGCTTGAACCAATGCCAGCCAACATGATGATGTAACCTAATTCAGCGGTTTAGTATATAAACTTATGAGATTATATGTATACTCATGGTTTGGCATATGTAATGTTGAGTGTCATTTTAAAATATGGCTCATAGGATGAGGAAGGAACACCATAAGAGAAGGCATCATTAGTGGTGTAGGTTATGTTGCTAAGCACCATTATTAGTGCCAATAAAAAGCGACGCTGGATAAATGCCACTATTAGCACCACTGAGAGTGATGCTCGATAAACACTGCAATAAGTGCCATGGAGCGACGCTACAAGAATGCCACTATAAGTATCAGTATAAACACTTCTCACCGACGATGGAAAAAAAAACAAAATGTTGAAATGGAATTAAAAACTTAAAATAAATCAAAATCCAAAAAGCTTAACAAACATCCAAATAATTTTGAAATAAAACAATTAAATCATGAAATTTTTACAAACCAATCAATGTGTACATATATTATGATGATATATATTTAATTAGTACCATCATAAAATCCATCTTGCAATAAATCCATGCATGCCAATTGGTCTATCTCTAGATCCATGATTTCAATGGCTCCTATATCAATACAAAGTCCTATTCCACTACTTGAAGAAGATGTAGAGATATTATCATCATGGTCCTCATGGTCATCATATTTATTGTTAGTTACATCTAAACTTCCATTGATTATCTCTCCGTGCATTTTGTCTTCAACATCTTGATCTTGAAATATACATTAAGATCAAGGAGAGACTTGTATTACATACCACCAATTAGGATGTCTTTGGTCTGGATGAAACACAACCTAAAAAGAAGAACCAAAAAATATTTACAAGAAAATATAAACAATGCCTTACTTTTATCTATACATTCATCAAAATTGAAAATCAAGTGTAAACTTGATCACAATGTTGTGGTAGAATGTATGTCTCTTGAATCTTGCCATAACTTAGTTCAGTCAATTGCAAAAAATCTGCTTCAGCTTCTTGATGGTTGCTTACGTACCTCTATATACCACTTTAAACCACTTAACATTAAAGATAAACACTTTGAAAGCTCTAAATCCACTCTCCAAGATGTCTTAAATTGTTCCACAATATTCAAGTTTCTCCGCTATAATATTATTATCTCTTTTACTAGCTTGACTATTGTGGTCAAAACTTGACATTACACCATAATCATATGTGATTCTCTTGGAGTGCTTGAGTGTAAAAATGTCGACCTTCTGACCACATTGCGTTATGAAATTTATACTACAATCCAATAAAAAATCTTAATTATGGCTTATATGTAAGCAATTTAGTATTCAACATTATATATCTTAGTAAAATACAATATTTGTTAGTTAAATATTAAAACATCTTTACTTACATGTAGTCACATCCCCTTGCATACTCCCATTCTTCTCTTGTAATCTCCTCTCCCGTCCTTTTGGCTTGCTCTAGGGCATCTCTAAGCCATTCAATATTGCAATACTTTGGAAGAGCCTTTAGGTTAGGTAGGTATACCATGTGCCTTTGTGTTGATCTCTTAAATGCTCCCATTCTTCTATTGTAATCTCCTCTCCCATCCTTTTGGATTGCTCTAGGGCATCTCTAAGCCATTCAATATCGCAATACTTTGGAAGAGCCTTTAGGTTAGGTGGGTATACCATGTACCTTTGTGTTGATCTCTTAAATGCTCTTCTCTCCTCTATCCTTATCTTTCTTGCATCTTCATATTTCTCAATCCACTTTTCCATCATACAATCAAAATATAATGACCTTTTTGCACATGGACTTATCCATCTTTCAAATGCGTCCTTTTCCATGTGGCACATATGGCACCATTCGTTCATCCTCATCTTTATGCTTGAATCTAGGCATAGATGGACTAATTTATTCCAAATATTTTGAGATGTATACGAGGGAGTATTGAAACAACCACCATGATTCCTTCTCGCCTTGCCCTTTAATGCCTCACAAATCCCTTTAAGGTTTTCATGAAGAGTTCAATAAATAACATTCACTGGCTACGAGCAACACCACATATGGCCACCTTATCCACCAAATGTACTAGAAGCTGCAATTGAGTTGTGAGTATGCTTCTCAGAAAGCTTTCTTCAAACATACACATCGCTTCACTTGACTCAACTTGAGCCTTCTCAATGGAATCTGGATGAATCTCCTTTGGCACTACCACCTATTCAACAAAGGAATAAATGATAAATTAAAGAATAAAAGATAATTTCAAAGCTATATGCTATACCAAAAGCACAAATCTATAGTTTTTATTGGAGCTCACCTTGCTAGTCGACCTAATTTATAGATGGCATTCCGAGCATTCTCTTCTTTGCAACTAGCAATTGATATTGAAAGTATGAACTAGTGAAATTAATTTTAAAAAAATAAAAGATCAATATAGAGTCCACACAACATAAACCCAGGAGTGCCCAAAAAATAGATATAGTTATGTACGTACCTTCATCATCTTGTGCCAATCATGTGATTTGAGACCATACAATTGATGCTCACCCTTCTTCTTTGTTATTGTAAATTCACCTTTAATGAGTTTAGTACACCGTTTGGTGTACAAAAAGATGAAATTTGATTCTTGACATTATTTTTCTCTTGCCTTGTCAATCTCCATGGCGCTTTTGGTAAAACCACCTTGTCATTGACTACCCTTGGCCATGCATTTTCCATGTGTTCGATATCCTTTAGGTCATCCCTTATTTCATGGGTGTCTTTTCTACCAATTAAATGGTCCCAAATCATTGATGCCACATCTTAAAAATGTGCATTGGATCCAAAAAATGATTTATTGTTAACTCTATCCAATATAGACGATAGAAGGTTGAGTACCATGTTATGCCCACGGTGGGTGCTGTGATTGGAGTCACCCTCCGTCTCTCTTCCCACTCTCCACCTTCCCTCTAATGGCATTGTAGTAGGCAAATGCCACATGGCTTCCCACTCTGCACCTCTCATCACAATCGGAGAAACCTCTGATGGAGCATAATTAGGGGGGTTTGGAGGAAGAAATCTATGATGTTCATCATACAGCACTTTCTTTAGTGCATGTGCTTGTTTGAATACACGTGATGGACCACAAATTGGACATGCATTATATCCTGTAGTTGTGAGACCTACCAAAATGGCATGTAAGAATTGAAAGTTGATAGAAATTACAACACGACAACAGAATGAGGGTTTAGCAGCAAAAATAGCAACATTTTTATAACTAGAAGGGTGTGGAGATGTCGGGCCTATATCACTACTAAACACGATGCTATTTTTGCTACACAATGGGTTCATTGCTCATCAATGAAACTAGTAGCACTATTTTGCTGCTAAGCAACGAATGTACTACATAATTAAAAAAAGTTAAGGAAGACTGGGGAGTCTACATAGGACTCCCGAGTCTGCCTTCCAGCTCTTTTTTTTTCTAATGTAGTGGACACAGTAAAACTAACATAACTTCACATCATCATGGACAAGTGTAATGTAAAACTTACAAATACCAAAAAGAAAAGACATTTGCAAACCATGGTTTTAAGAATGCCAAAATTAAATGACAATACTTCGTGGATTACATAACTATATGTTTCCAAAAAACTCATATACAAGATAAAGTGTAAATTAATAAAAACCTATGGAGCTAGGGGCTATCTAGATCTCATGCTATGTGATTGGTATTGTTCCTTGCGGCTCCAGCCCCTTCGCTTCTCACATTTCCATTGCTATCGACATGGACATTTGCACCACCGTTTCGAGTTATATGATCCTAAAACACAATAAAATTAATACAAGTGAGAATCAATTTTGCAAAAACAAAGAGGTTTAGGGTTTAGGAATGTACTTACTTGTCATGCTTGTTGCGAAGCATCTCCTCCAGTAATAATAATCAATCCTTCATCTTGCACCCTATCAAATAGAGCTTGCAAACCTCGTTGTATTGCAAAATCATATTCCTCTTGTGCATAGGGGGCGGTCCACTGCTTCAAGTTGCAGTTGTATAAATAAGTCAACATTTTAGAAAGCTGTTATTTAAGATAACCTTGTTTAATCAAAAGATAAGATACAATGTGAGGCTAATATATACTTATAAATATTGTTGGGATATCAACTCCTCCTTCACGTGTAACGTCACGCCTCAAGTTATTTGCCATCTATCTAAGAAAAAACATAAATACTTAAAACTCTTATGCATAGGAAGCTACCAGCATGTGTTGGTTGCTACCAACATGTGTTGGAAACTACCGGCATGCATAGGAAGCTATCGGCATGTGTTGATTGCTACCGGCATGCGTAGGAAGCTACCAGCATGCATAGGAAGCTATCGACATGCATAAGAAGCTACTGGCATGCGTTGGTTGCTATCGGCATGCATAGGAAGCTACCGGCATGTGTAGGAAGCTACCGGCATGCATTGGAAGCTACCGGCATGCGTTGGTTGCTATCGGCATGAGTTTGTTACTACTGGCATGCATAGAAAACTATCGGCATGTGTAGGAGGCACCCAACATGCATCGGAAGCACCCGTATGCATAGGAAGCTACCGACATGCGTAGGTTGCTACTATCAGCATGTATAGGAAGATACCGGCACATGCGATAAGTACCTGCATGCTTAGGTAGCACCCGCTACCGGCATGTCTTAGGAAGCTATCAGCATGCATAGAAAGCTACTCGGCATCATGCATAGGTAGCACCCAGCATGTAATGGGAGCTTCCGGTTAATTCCGGTAGCTATGTGCATGGCTAGTTAGCACTCACCTTATGCATAAAGCTCATGCATACTATGGATAAGGTTTATGCATAGCATTCATAGATTGCACGAGGCTAGGTATTTGTAGCCTGCATAAAGCTTTACATAAGCCTCATGCATAAACCTTATGCATAAGCCGCCGCATACATGAGGCTTATGTATTAGCCATATGGATAAGCTCAATACATAAGCCTCATGTATGCAGCTTATGTATGAGGCTTATGCATGAGCTTATACATAATCCTCATGTATGCGGCTTATGTGTGAGGCTTATGCATAAAACCTCATGCATAAAGCTTATGTATCCAGCTTATGCATTAACCATATGCATAAGCTTTATACATAAGACTTGTGCATATGGATTTAGATATGGTTTATGCATATGGCTTTATACATGATGCTTATGCATATGACTAATACATAAACGTGCACATTGGGGATGGTGTATTCTCTGATAGTACCCCTTCTAACCTTGCTAGTCAAAAGATTTTCTTCTATACCCACAACTCTGTAGTCTTGACACATGTAAACGAGTTTGGTAAGCTTGAAGAAGTCCCCTCTCCTTCCCTCTCTAGTGCTGAATGGCCAATGCTTGATGTTTGGACTATTGTTGCTCTTAAAAGCAAAGATGGCCAATGATATACATTCTTCTTTGAAGTACACAAAGGCCTCAAGATTGGTTGGTCTTAGCTGGGCATGCCCTGTGCATGGGTTTGCCCACATGTTTTGGGAATTTACTTGCACACAAATGCCCAAAATGTACATGTGAAAGGTGCTAGACGTTGGAGAGATTGTCAGTTTGCTTGGCCAAGGGTGGGACATTGTGGAGGGGGAGCACAAAGGAGATAATTTCAAGTGCAATGTAGTGCATTCCAGTGTCTCCTTTTGATTCTTGTGAGTTCATACCACTTTGTATACTCATTTCTGTTATGAGCGGTGGATAAGGAAGAAGGGTGCATGGATACCCTTACAAGCTCAAGAGGAGGTTTTAGAGCCTATCTCTATAGGCCTACCTAATTTGGGGGTAGAGATTGTCCAAGAAGCAAGTAAGCATTAGAGCCTTTTGAATGTCCATGATTATGCATTTTGGGATTTGAGGGAATCAATAATTCTTGCTTCAATGTGCAGGGTAGGAAGGTAAAGGTTGTTTGATATTTAAACCTCTATATTTGCTCACCCCTTTCTAGTGTCGGGTGTTTGGATAGGTTGGAAGAAGGAGAATGGAAGCAAACACCAAGGTGTCCTCGGATTGGGGGCTGGATGATGTTACCTTGGTTCAAAGAATCTAAGCTATGAGTGTCCACTGGAGAAATTTTGTAATATCGCTCCACCAGAGTTTTGTATTGAAAAACAAATTCTAAGATACTTCGATGTTTAAAATAAATTGTCTAGTTTCTTCCTATGGTTTCTTGAAGAGGTGATTTTGTCTTTTCAAAAATCAATGTTTTTTCATGTTTTTTGGTCCAGTGTGAAACGGCCACTATTTTGTATAAATAGTACTTTGAAGACTTGATGTGTCATTTTTGAACTCTTTCTCAAGAGCAGAAGGCACCTCCACACTTGAGCTTGAGAGAACATGGCTATCTACGATTGCTTCATGGACTTCCTCCATGAGAGCGAGTTTCCAAAGGGCACACACTTGTATGTAATGTTCACCCTCGCGAGATCGATTGAATCTCCACACTCCGCCTCCATGAAAAATGATTTATAGACACATTATCATACATGGGAACCCACATCAAGCCGCACTCTGTCTAGCTAACGATGATAGATTGTGGATGCCCTCCAACCTCCTAGAGTACATCAACCACAACAAAAGGCCCTTCCAAAAGTGGCTTAGAAGATTTGAAGCAATGGCAATGAAATCTGGACACTTCCTAGAGCTTGACAAGAAGTAAGTACGCAAGCTCAACAGAGGTGCCATTGGCCATCGCTTCATATCATGGTTAGCCTACTTTGATTTCTTCCTTTCACAAAGAGAGGACGAAGAGGAGGAGGTCAAAATGCCGGAAATGTGCCTTGGAGGATTCATCCACATGGCAAGGAATAGCCTCAGAGTATATCGCACACAGGGTGAAAGCCTAATTGTCGCACAACAATTTCTAGGAGGTGCGTCAGGGCTCGTAGAAAATCCATTTTGCTTTGAGGCTAGTGGAAGTGGCACAACAATTGAAGATGAAGATGACTCTGCCCCCTTCTTGAGATAGAGATTGACTCTCTATGTCTGGTCGTGGTAGGGGGGAGCTTTTCATTTTTTTGCATGATATTGAAAAGTCTTGTGGCCTCCTCATCATGGATGAGTGCTTAAGCATGCTCAAGGTGAAGACAGAGTTCCCATCGGATGACTCTAACACAGGTAACATGGAGGAGAACCTCCTCCCACTCATAGACTCAGTGGAGGAGACAATGGTCATTGCTCTAGAGGTAGCCAGGAATGCAGAGCGAGCAAATGTCACCGAGAAGGAGTTCATAGTGGCACAACAAAGTGTCTCCTATGCAATTGTGCCTTGAAGACCAACTCCAACATAAAATATCAATGACCAACATTGACTTGGAGAGAAAGGTTGATGCAAACGAGGATGATAAGCAAGAGAACATGCTTGAGATGGACAGTTATGCTATGTGAGGCGGGGGAATGTGTGCTACTAGAGGACCATATCTGGCTCTTAGCCACTACATCGGACACCTCCCAACAAATGACTGTGATTATTCACAAAGAATTGGCACCCAATGCCAGATTCCCCCTTTTTGCATTAAAGACCTTGTCAAAGCAGCTTTCTGTGGCCACTATTGGGCCAGTCAGCTAGTTTTATAATCCTAGTTAAAAATCCCTAGATATGACCACTTTTGGGAGCGGCTATAGAGGCAAGGTGCTTTCCCAATTAGGAATTTTCAAGTCACTTGGCCATGACTCACCGCGAGAAATAGCCACTTCTATTCTAACAACCGACAAGCTCCCTGTAGCTAAGAAGCAACAAACCTATCTTGTAAAGAGTATTCCCAAATCCCACATGTAAATTTTTATATCAGTATAATGCTGAAAGTGGCTTTTAAGTACATGTGATTGATTTGTAATCTAAAAAAGAGGAGAGTCAGAAGGGTGCGAGAAAGGGCTTTCTGGGGACCTCGCATAGGGCATTTTTGCACCCTTCTCGCCATAATGAAGAAATATGTGCCATTTAATTTTCATTTGTTTTGAAGTGAAATGACCTTGTTTTCTGTTGATAACATGGCTGCAGAATGTGTGTATTCTTTATAAGTGACTCATGGAGAGATAATCTTTCAAAAAAAGAGGGCCAGAGGAAAAATTTTAATTAACCACAAGATAAATTTTAAGAGATTTTAGTTATAATTTTGTAAAAAACCTTTAAATTTTAGGAAAAAACCTACAAAAATTTGAGGTTTTTTAAATTGTTGGGAAAAATGTTTTCTGCAAACATTGCACCTATTGCTAAAAATAGTCCACTGTTTCTCTCTTCTGCCTCCACCCCCAGCTCCACAACCCATCAGTTTAGCGCCCCTACTACCACATGACAATATGCCACACAAGAAAGGAGGGCCAGAGGGGTGTGAAAATGGCCTGTGTATGAGCCCCCCTATACACAGC
Source organism: Cibotium barometz (assembly GCF_041138505.1). Lineage (NCBI taxonomy): Eukaryota > Viridiplantae > Streptophyta > Polypodiopsida > Cyatheales > Cibotiaceae > Cibotium > Cibotium barometz. Next base: position 38,321,786 of record NC_141093.1, on the reverse strand, counting down.
ATTTTTGCATCCCTCTCGCCATCACGATTTTCCTACTCTTATGCCCATTTGAGCCACCCCAAGACGAGTGTATCTAGAATTAAAACATCTTACTAGAGAAACCATGTGGGCCGGAAGGGAGCAAAAATGGCCATTGGACACGGCTTGGAGGGGCCTTTTTCACACCCTTCTAGCCCTTTCTTTTTTTGTTATCTCGTGAAATGTGATTGAAATCACATACACGCTTAAACCAAATTGGGGAGTATGGTCCAAACTACACCCCCCCATCATCGGAGTCTTTGCGCACCACATTGCTCGACAAGGAGAAGCGCCTTGTCGAGAGCAAAAGCTAGCTTCTCCTTGGTGAGCAAGTTGCAGAGAACACAAAGCGGCTTATGGGCAAAGAATGGAGTGTCTCACTCATCTACAGATGGATGGAGTGACACGAAAGCGGTCCAGGATGGGTTTTTAAACTATTTTTGAAAAAAAACCATAAGTTTATGAAGAAAAAGAGGTCACTTTATTCATAAAAGTATGTAAGTGTAAGGGGTTTTTTAAACACCCCTTGAATGCACGTGATACATAAAATTTCTTAGAGGTGAACCCCCCTAGGATTTTGCATAAGCTTGTGGATTTGCTTGAGATTTGAAAATTTGTGAGTGTGGGAAGCTTGCACTTCACGAAGAAAAGGGAATCAAAAAATGAGGAATGTTCAATCATGTATCTTAATTTTCGATGTATCTTTTTTGATATTAATGAATTTTCAATGTGTAATATATCTTGCAATTGTCGATGCATACGTCTTCCTTGCAATTGTCAATGTGTACTCTATCTTACAATTGTCTATTTGATTTAATTGTGTATGTGCTTTCAATCATGTTTCAATAAAGGCCCATAAGGGTGTAAAAAAGGCCCCTCTGGGTCGCCGTGCAATCGCCATGTTTGAACCCTTTTGACCCACATGGTTTTTCTAGTAAGAGAGTGGGCAAGTGGCATTGAGCTCATGGGCCCGGAATGTGTGGTGGGTTTTGTTGCAGATGGTGAGGCTGCAAATAGGGCAGTTGGAGCTATTATTGAGGCATGTATCTACACATGACTGTGTCATATTGTATGGCACATTGTTTGAACAATCTTTTAAAGGATATTGGAAAGATGTCATGGATTGAGCTTATCATTTAGGAGCCCAATCAAATGTTAACTTTTGTCTTGAAACATCAGTTCCTCCGCCACGAGTTCTCCAAGAAATCAAGGCTCTCACTTCTCAAATACTCAGACACGCGATTTGCCTTCAACTTCATGCTGGCCCGCTTGAGGGAGTGCAGTGGTGCATTGAGACAGCTCTTCATCACCCTCTCAAGACTATGCCTCTTTGTGCATCCCTACTCCAAGCTACATAAGCAAAATACCATGGACGTTTTTCTACTTTTAGAATCTCATAAAACTTTCCATAATCCCACTCTTCAACCCCACACTTCTTCTTTATATCTCCTCTTCCACTCCTCACAAGCCCATCCGACTCTTCTATTCCTTGTTGCCACTCCCCATGCTCAAGCTTCACTCCAGCCTAGTATGAAATTTCACTCCCAACTTTCTCCTTTACTCAAAATATCTCGCTACTATGTCCTCCATGGAATCTATCAATGGTGGCATGAGGTTATCCTCAAGGCTACCTATACTCGAATCATCTATAGGGAATTCACATTTCACTTTGAGCATGCTAAGGCACTCATCCATGTGGATCCCACAAGATTTTTTGATGTAGTTGAAAAAAGAGAAAGAGCTCCCCACAAACCACCCACTGGACATAAAGTTTTGATTTCTATTTCTGGAATGGGGGCAGAGTCATCTTTGTCTTCAAACGGCCATGCCACTACCACTAGTCTTGAAGCAGTGAGGGTTCTCGGCTAACCCCAACGCACCATCGAGGAAGTCTTTTGGGATGATCACTGATTCACAGAGACCAGAAGCGGCTTCCATGTCTTGCTCACCCTTCTCCGTGACAAACCCCCGAAGGCATAGCTAGGGGAGCTCAACCTCACCTTCCTCCTCTCCTTCAAAAATGTGGAAGACAAAACATGCCAACCATGAGAGGAAGCGCTGGCCAATATTCCCTTTGTACGAGCTTGCGGACTTGTTTTTTTTTCAAGCTCTATGAGAGTGCCACCATACCTTCAAATTTTTTAGGCTATTTTTTAAAGGGTTTTTCATTGTGGGCTATGTGCTTGAGTAGTTTACATGGCACCCACAAGCCATGATCATCCCATAGTGCCATTGAGTGCGGCCTCAGGTGAGTCTCCATGTAGGTGAGCATGTCAACAAATAGATCTGAGTGCAATTGGATGGTGGAGGTCCAGTCAACCACACGAGTGAACATGGCATGAAGGTGTGTGGCCTCAAGGAAGTCACTCTCACATAGGAAGTCCATGAATTGCTCTAGGGGCATCATGTTGAAATATACAAGTGAATAGGGTGTGTGCGGGAACAAGCCCTTGGTTAGAGGCTGTAAAAAAGAATGTGTAAATGTGAAAGAACCTGTGAAAAGGTGAGAAGAATCTACTAGGAGAGAATAAAGGGTAGCATGAGAAGATTTAGGAAGTGTGGAGATATTCTGGGAGAGGTGGAGATATTCTGGGAGAGGTGGAGAGAATCAAGCAAAAGAGGTGGAACAGGAACCGAGTTTTTCATGCTCGCAGGAAGCATATAGAGTTCCACTACCATTTTGTTAGAGAGAAGGTTTTGGCAGGAGACACAGGATCAGGTAGCTGACATCTTCACCAAAGCATTGGGTATAGAGAAGCTCCATAGATTCAGGGCTTTGCTTGGTGTACATGAGATTGAGTTGAGCTTGAGGGGAAGTGTTGAGATATCAAGCTCATCTAGTTAGGCGGTGGACACTGATGACCTGCCTAGGGGATAGGCCCCACACTTACACCACTGGCATGGTTGGTGAGATCATAATTGGTGGTGCTTCAAACAAGAGTAGAACCCTCAATCCCTCAAGCCAAATAAAAGCTTATAACTCCATGTAAGCTAAATTTTCTTACTTTTTAGTTTTAAATCTATGGTTTTCTTGATTTTCTTGTTTTATAGTTGATTGAAGTAAATTCTAATTCTATGCCTTGATGAAAAGGCCCACCCCTTCTCTTCTTTACAATTCATCCTTTCTTAATCCTAGAAAGATTAGTTAAATGATTAATTAAACTTTTCTTATTATTCACTCTCTTGATTTTCTGAAAATTGAGTAAATTAGAGTCATATACATATAGATTGGGTTAATTTAAGTTGAAATTAGAATGAGAAAAATGAGAAATGGTCAGCCATACAAAGGAGGTTAGGATTTGATGCTTGGATATAAACACTAAATTGAGGCATTGGCCTAATGAGAATTTGCTGGTTTTTGATTATCCATGCCTACATTAAGCTATTTGTTAATTACTCACTAATCATGTCTTAATTAGTCACTAATCATGTCTTAATTACTCACTAATTATGTCTTAATTATTTAATAATCACTTTGTTAATGATGTTGATTCTAGTATTTGATCCACCATAGCTCATCACCTTGCTGTAATTTCAACATGGTATCAGAGCCATGCCTAGAATCCATCATTTTGTGAGCCCATTATCTTACTAATCATTTTGCTAATTAGGATTAGTAGAAAATTATAAAATTTTCCTCTTTTTTCAACTCACCTCTGTACCCTGAGCTGGTGGAGGAGCTCTAGCTCCAAGCACACTCAAAATTAGGCCTATTGCTTCTAGCCCAACATATCCAACACCTTGTGCTCCAGCCAGTCGAAACGACGCAGCAAACCGCCACCGGACCGAAGGAGAAATCGTAAATTTAGCAGGCATCTATTTCTGGGAGAAAAACTCAAATCTCTTCTTCATCAGTTCAAATGGGTGTAATTCCTCTTAGCCCCAAGTGTTTTCAAGCATGCTCTACAAGCTAGTGAAGTCAAAATTCAATTTGATTAAGTCTACAGTGAGATCTAAGCTCTTCATCAAATCTGCAGGTGACTTTGGTAAAACAGAGATTAAGCATTCAATATTTGGTCAAATCTTGTGTTTATTAGCTTAATCCTCTACTAGACTCATTGCTATTGATGGCCTTGAAAGAATTTGAGCTCATTTGAAGTCTAAGGCATCAGATCTCGACTCCCCACATACTCTGTTTTTTGCACACAAAATAGAGGATTAATTTGCTAATCAATGATTAATCAATACTAATCACTATATTTTGGTACAATTGAGGGTTCAAATTAACCATTAGGTATCTTATACAGATCCCTATAACTTCAGATTACAATTCGGAGTTGGTTTGATACTCCAACCATTCCTTACAAATTGGTTACCTTGATTTAATGTAATTTCTCATAAATTGTGCTGATAAATTTGTGATAATCATCATTTTGCATTTAATCCTTGGTTAATATCTATAAATCTCACTCAAATTCAAGATTATTCACAGCCAGAGTTGCATTTGGGAATGTGCATAAGAATGAATGCTATACGCATTATGTATTGGATACATTACATCAGTGTAAAAATGGGATCAGACACTGCCCTTGTCTTGAATAAGGCAAGAGGTAAGACCTCCCGCATAGATTTGGGTTTGCATTGCATAATGACACAAGATAAACATAAAAAACGCAAAGGAACTGTCAGCAAAACATTTAAACATGTTGCTCACATGGAGCAAAAAGACCTGATGGACAAGCTCATGGCCCAGCCCATGAAAGAAGAAGAATATCTCCTTCCAAGAGGAAGATCCACACCGACAAGAAGATCTAGAGGAAGCATTGAAGGAAGACGACCCCAGCCATGAGAAAGAAGAAGAATATCTCCTTCCAAGAAAAAGATCCACACCTTCAAGAAGATCTAGAGGAAGCATTGAAGGAAGACATGGACACGAGAAGAGAAGCTGCCACAAGAAGACTGAAAGAAGAGGAAGACATGGACGCGTGAAGAGAAGCTGCCACGACAAGAAGACTGAAGACAAGAGAAGATGTGAGGCTCCAAAGAGTGAGGAGCCATGTGAAAATCTCAGAGAGAGAGAGAGAGAGAGAGAGAGACCCCACAACCCAATGTAACCTGCCTCAACAAAGTAAAACCATCTCTGAGCCACCGATGATGTAGGCCACGTGGTAGATGTATGTGTGAACACTTTAGTCAAGGTCGCGGGAACTTATAGTAAGCCTTGGACACATAGAGAGAGAGAGTGTCAAGGACTATGAGTTTAGGGACTTAAGGCACTGGTCGCGGGCTATCAAGTAAGAGAGAAACTTGGTATAGGGTCCAGGTGTGCTAAGTTAACTTGAGGGGAGGTGTGTTAGACAACACTGGTCGCGGACTATTAAGTAAGAGGGAAACTTGGTATAGGGTCCAGGTGTTCTAGGAGTATTCACTTGAGGGGAGGTGTTGAAATATACAAGTGAATAGGGTGTGTGCAGGAATAAGCCCTTTGTTAGAGGCTGTAAAAGAGAATGTGTAAATGTGAAAGAACCTGTGAAAAGGTTAGAAGAATCTACTGGGAGAGAATAAAGGGTAACATGAGAAGATTTAGGAAGTGTGGAGATATTCTGGGAGGTGTGGAGATATTCTGGGAGAGGTGGTGAGAATCAAGCAAAAGAGGTGGAGTGAATCAAGGAGAAATCAGTGGGATTTGATGCTTGGATATAAACACTATAAATTGAGGCATTGGCCTAATGAGAATTTGTTGGTTTTTGATTATCCATGCCTACATTAAGCTATTTGTTAATTACTCACTAATCATATCTTAATTATTTACTAATCACTTTGTTAATGATGTTGATTCTAGTATTTGATCCACCATAGCTCATCACATTGCTGTAATTTCAACACATCATGATGAGAAGGGTTGTTTAGGTGCTTTGGTGCTTTGGAGAGTGTAAAGAAAAAAATGACACATAAAAGAGACCTTGGGTATTTATAGAAGGTTTGTGTCCTATCACATTGGACCAAAAACAAATGCTAAACCATATTTTCCAAAATTGCATGAGTTGAAAACTAGGTTGAGCAAGACCAACCACACAAAAAAACCAAGTATGAAAATTAACCAACCATACCACAAAACCACAATTTCAAATAAACTAAAATGCCTATTCATAAATTTATAAAACTTTGTAACGAAGTGAGATTATAGAACAACTCCAAAATGAAGTGAGATTACAGAACATCTGCCCAAAATGGAGTGAGATTATAAAATAGACACTTCTAGCTTGGGTCCCTTAAGCCAAAGTGACTTCATCCTACCCTCCACTTCGAGGATACCTTGGTGCTTGCTTCTAGCCTTCCAACCTATCCAAATACACCTCATTGTAAGTGAACAATGATATGAGCAAATACATTTGTTTAAAGAGCAAACAACCCTTACCTTCCTGCCTTGCAATTTGAAGCAAGCATTACTAATTTCCTTGTACCCCAAGATCCGTAGGTGATCACAAACATTCAATAGGCCCTAATGTTTGCTTGCTTGGATAATCTCTACCCCCACATTTGGTAAGCATATCAACAAAGCTATGGGCTCCGTAACCTCCTCTTGAGCTTGTAAGGAAATCCATGCTCCCTTCTTCCTCATCCATTGCTCATAACAAAATCGAATGCACAAAGTGGCACGTGCTCACAAGAATTGAAAGGAGACACTAGACTCTACTACATTGCACTTGAAATTCTCCCCTTTGTGCTCCCCCTCCACAAGGTCCCACCCTTGGCCAAGTAAATTGACCATCTCTTCAACACCCACCCACAACCTTGCACATGTACATGGTTGGCATTTTTTTGCACTCAAAGGCCTAAAACATGTGGGCAAACACATGCATAGGGCATGACCCATTGATCTTGAGGTCTTGGTGTACTTCAAATAGGTTTGTATATCATTAGCCATCTTTGCCTTACGCTTGGGGGGTGCACTACTAAGAAGCCCTATGTATCACGTGCATTCAATTATGAATTTTTCATGAAAAAAAATGACCCCTTTTTCTTTATGGACTTACATGTTTTTTTAACATTGATTTAAAAAATCCCTTTTGTAAATATATTTATGTAAATTTATCTCAAAATTTTGAATTAAAAACCCCTTCATTTGAACTCATGTGCTATACTTACATATTTTTAGGTGAACCCCATGAGACCTTAAGAGCAATTGTAGTCTAAACATTAGGTGTTGGCCATTTAGTGATATAGAGAGGAGGGGAGGGGATTTATTCAAGATTACCAAACCCATTGGCCTGTATGGGCACTACATAGTTGTGTGTGTAGAAGAAAACTTTTCGATGAGCAAGGTTAAAAGAGGAAATGTTGGAGAGTATTCCATCCCCTATATGAGCATGAACGACATAGAATGTCCTTGTTAGGCTTCGTACAGGTTGCTCCTTAATAAAGTTGGAAGGGAAAATATCTGGAAACAAACAAACCCATCAAATGAGGTTGAAAACAAGAGCCCACGTAAACCAACCTACTAGAGAGAAATCCATATAGTTACAAGGAAAAAGATGAGTGTGTCGTTGGGGCCACAATGAAATATCCATTTGTTGAGTACACATATTATACAAGGGCCACCAACCTAGCACTCCTTGATTCCTTGAAACCTAGTAGATGCCCCTTCTAATGGTGCTCAACCACATCTTAACATCAAACTCGATAGGGTCTAGTGGGATTGGGTTGCAAATAGACCCAATCTCCCTTCTCAAATTGCATCCCAAGCCAAGCATCATGCTCATCCCTCACATTGTGTAAGAGCATAGGCTCTATTGTGTCTCTTGGCCTTCTCCTCGACGACAAAGATGCACTACCCTCTATGGCTGCTTATGCTGCAATAATTGGAGAGAGAGAGAGAGAGAGAGAGAGAGAGAGAGAGAGAGAGAGAGAGAGAGAGAATGAGGCATGAATAAGCTACAGGTCTAAGCACATTAGAGAGAGAGAGATAAAGAGAGAGAGAGGCATGAATAAGATGCAGGTCTAAGCACTGTAGATAGAGAAAGAGGGAGAGAGAGAGAGGGGGGGGTAAGGGAGAGATAGAGATTATTGTAGGCATGAATAAGCTATAGGAGTAGAGAGAGAGAGCTATGGAGATTTGAGTTGCTGGTTTTGGGGGGAATGGAGTGTAGGGTGATGTTGGAGGGGAGAATGTAGTGTAGATAGAGGATGGAGGTGAAAAAATCTCTTTTTTGATACAATATGGTTTGGTTTGGGTTTTAACGAGGAAAAATTGGTTTTTTTTAAAACACATTTTTAAAGGGTTTTTTTGACCCATGAAATTGATGGGGGCTAAAAATGATGGAGCCCCCCTACTTTTAGTTACCAACCCCCCCTCCCAATTTATGAAGTCCAACCCCTACTTTTTGAACCCCACATTTGTATTAATGAGGAAGACAAGCCTAGTTGCCCCCTACTTTTGGAGGAGAGCAAATGTGCACATTGCTCTCTTCCCATTGGTCCATTGCTAATGAGGGTCATTAGCGAAGGGCCCAAAAGATGTCCAAAGGCTTTCTAGTGAACTACCTTTTAAGCCCATGTCCTAAAAGGATTTCTTATCATACAACATATACTAGCAAAACTACTGTCCTTTTCAATTATTGGAGCATTAAAGACAATTATTACTCTCACCAACCTTGACATAGGCATGGAGCCCCACATGCAAGTTTGCCTATTTCATAAAACAAAAATTTATGACTCTAGTTGGCCCATGAGATGTGAACCAAGTAGCCATGACATGAGCTCCTAAGATGTGAGGCATCAAGACATATTGAGGCCACCCACCCACTGACATGAGCTCATAAGATGTGAGGCATCAAGACATATTGAGGCCACCCACCACTGACATGATCTTACCTAGGCATCAAGGCATCAAGGCATAAAGCCATGACATGAGCTCCTAAGATGTGAGGCATCAAGGCATGAGGCCACCTGCCGACATGATCTTACTTAGGCATGACGTGCATCTAGCTCACTGGACCTACATGTTTAGCAAGTCTATATCACTGGATTTGTGTGAGTCGATTTCATCTAGATTACATGAGCCTAGTTAGAATTGTGTTATGATCCCATAAGGTGTGATGTAAACCACGCTCACACCAAAAAATTTTGACCCTATATCACCATATTTCCATGATCCTAGCAAGTCAAATCCACATGACCCCAACTCACCAACACGTGAGCCTAGCAAGTCATATTTTTATGTGACATGGACCCACAAAATCAAGTTACTCTAAATCCATGTGAGCCTCTAATACCAAAAATTTACTTTTGTTGAGGGTTCTTTATTACAATGTATAGTATATGTGTGTGGTTATTATCCATGTGGGACCCATAATTTAGTATGCCAGTAATGCTTACCAAGAAGGAACTTGTATAAGAAGAAGCTAATATTATGTGAATACTTTCTCATGAGATTTTGATGGTAACTTGGAAATCTTATTTGAGAAGCCGAACGGCTTGGTGGCATCTTGGCAACTCATCTTCCAAGGGATTAGTGATGATTTGACTCTAAATATTTTGTTACACGTTAAGGATTCCAAGGATTTCTATGTATAATTATGTATCCGGTGTGAGAATGAGTGGATATACATGTATGATTTATAAATACATTGGTATGGGTTACAGTGCTAAATGTATATAAAAATGAGTGATGTCATAAAATAGGAGTGGACCTTATGTCTACATGGAATGGTAATTTTAGTAAAATAAAATGTATAACACATGCCAATAAGAAAAAAAAATAGGGGCAAAATTTAGCCCAAAGGCTAATTTTCAAGGGTCTTCCAAAAGGCTAATTTTCAAGGGTCTTCCAAAAGTCATAGGCTATTTTAAACCTAAAAATGGTGAATTTGTTAATATATTAGCATTTTAGAGAAAATTTTAGAGGAAACATTGCCCAATTTATGGTGAGAGTGAGCATATATCCTAAAAATTTTCAAAGATTTTTCAAAGTTGCCTACAAACTCTACCTTTTATCAAAGAAATATTCGCCAATCCATCTCTACTTTGACCATAGGATATGCTCCTTATTTTTTACCATGCATGCCAAGCTTGTGGAGGCATGTGAAGAGCATATGGAGGAGTGTGGAAGTATGCATATTAGAGAACAATCCTTCTAGAGGACCTATGTAGAATAAAGGAGACTTTTGACATGTGTACTTGAGAGGCCTTTATGTGGGCTCAAGGTGGGGTTGATCCTATCTTCCATCTTGCTAATCTCTCTCTCTAATGCATGCTAGTGAGTGTGTGTGAGTGAAGTGAGGTGAGAGGAGGGACGATGACCCGTAGTGCAACGTTTGCGGTGTGACAACGCTCGCGACGGGAGATGCAGTGGAATTGCTTCTCAAGGAGTTGTAGAGCTTGGAGACCTCAAGGGTTACGAGCTCGACTATTGGAAAGATCCTCACGACAATTGCAGTTCACTAGGTAATCTCTTTTTGGATGTGTTTTAAGGAGAGTTAGGGTGAGCCATAACATTTTTGGCGTCGCTGTCGGGGAGCCATCCCTTGGCTTTTTCCATCGTTTTGTCTCTAATCTATGCATAACCCATTTTCCATTATCTTGATTAATGGTTTTCCATGAAAAAGATGTGGATTTGATGGCGATTTATGTGAGATTTGGTGTAGAATAGCTCTCTTTTTTGTTTTTGAAAAGAAGGTTTTTTTTAATTTAATTTTTAGATTAATTTGTTATTTTTATTGTTGTTTTGGTAGTTTTTCATGTTCTTAGGGCTCGCACATAGTTTGTATCAGGCTTAGTTTGCATCCATTACATCAAACAATGCAATAGAATGCAATTTTTAGTGAATGTTAGCTCTCTTTAGTTTAAACATAGAACTAAGATCATTAATTTTAGTTTAATTGTGTGTGTTTTGTTGAAATTGTTTGGATTAGTGTTAGAAAGCATTAGGAGTATCTTAATCTTTCAAAATTTCCTTAAAACCATCAAAAAATCCTTGAATTTGACTAAATTCTCTTAATGGACTAGTTTTTATCATTAAATCATTGCTCTACCCAATGATGTGCTCAATTATGAGAATCAATTAGAGATTAATGGTTAATTAGAGTCCTTGATCAGTGTAAAAGAGAAAAAAATTAGTGAAAAGATTAATCTTAGATTAATACTTAATCACTTTTTTTTACATAACTCATTAAGGCTAATGAGAATTCAATGAGTAGATTCTCACGAGTTGTCAATTTGTCCATTTTCGGGGTTATTTATGAAGGGTGTAAGAAGTGTCATAAAAGGTTGACTTTTTTTATTCCACTTACCTTTTTTGGAAAAATGTCCATATCCCTTTCATTTTAAATTCAAAAATTATTTCCCCCAAAAAAGAAAAATTCGTATTTCCCAATGGACTCTATTTTTTTTAAATAATAATAATCAAAATTTAATTTTCAAGTGAAGTCCAGTTCACAGCATGAAAACCGTTTCACGGCGTGAAACACTAGTTTCACGCAACAAAAATAAATAAATAAATCGAAATTTAATTTCCGCATGAAGTCCAGTTCACGGCATGAAAACTGTTTCACGGCGTGAAACATTAGTCTCACGCGGCTTTAAAAAAACGAAATTTAGAAAACCTTCAAAACCAGACATCCTTAATGCCTCTAATAGCCTTGTGTTGAATGCAATCACTCTACGACTATCCCAATCCTCATTATGCATACAAGGCACCTATTCTTCTATACTGCATATATTGTAAAACCTTTGACCATGATAGTAAAAAGTGTCTCTCTTCATCCACAATGGACACAAAACCTCCATCTCCCATGCACCAAACAGAAACAGTCCAAAGGGTAGAAACTGCTGAAGCACTTAATCAGACACCTCAGTGTTTCTATTGTCATGGACCTCACAAGGTGGTAGAATGCACAGTTTGGAATACTTCCATGTCCATAGTCAGTGACACCTTGCGACCAATGTGTGAACGATGTGGCATTGATCACATGTTCCAAGATTGCCCAAGACGAGTTGCTTCAATGTGACTTGTCTCGCAAAATACAACTCTTAACATCTTAAGTGTATAAAACGGGCAACTGGCCACAATGCACCTCAACATGGGTAGAAGAACATGCTTTAAAATAGAACCCAAAAGAGAAAACAAAACCAGCCCGGAATGCAAGGAAACATTTACAGGGACCTGCAGCCCGGTATGCATAATGGTATGTTTGGAAACATGGCTGGAATGTATGGAATGCCAGGTGTGGGAATTGGTAATGTTGACCCTATGATGGGCATGAATGCTGGGGGTAGCAATCTTGTGAAGCCACTTCCTTACGATAATCTAACGCCTATGGGTAAGGCTAAGGATTATAAGAAAGGGGGAGCTGCTGTGAAATTCGACACATTCAGTGGGGCCAAAGATAAGCTAAAGGCACTTACCTTTTTACAACAGTTTGATGCTGCTTTTTCTGGTGGTAATTACACGGAGTCCTCTAAAGTGAGAAAAGCTTTTCTCAAGGGCAATGCATTGCAGTGGTGGTCCACCCTTCTTTTACAGGGCATAGCACCATCTACTTGGGTACAGTTTAAGCAGGTTTTCTCTTCCGTATGGGTCACATCTACTTTTGAGGTGGATGTAATGACAGCATGGTCAAGTTGGATGCATCAAAGTGTGAAAATCTTGAGGATTATAATAAGAAGTTTTGGGAAGCTTTACTCCCAGTTACTTCTTATCATGCAGTGCCTTTGTCTGAGCAGGTGGAGAAGTATTGTTGTGGGCTGCCCAAGGAAGTGTGTGACTATTGCATAAAGACTCGAGTAACAAATATGCCACAGATGATAGAGAATGATATGACAGCAAATGCGCTACTCACTAGGGTCTCATCTGGATTTAAAGGAAGTAAAAGCTCAAGCAAGAAATCTGAAAAGTCAGGGCATGCTTCGCGTGATGCAAAAGGGTCTACAGAGAAGTGGTATAAGAAGTTACCAATGCCCAAGAGAACTCCTGAGGAGAGACAAGCTTTGATGGATGCTCGGAAATGTTTTTACTGTATAGAGGAGGGACATATGTCTTTTAATTGTCGCAAGCGAAAGTCCCAAAAGGACTCTGACAGGGGAGCCCAAGTCTAAGAAACCAAAACCTTCTGCAGGGTTAGTTCCCGATCTTGTTGGGGAACAGCCAGGTGGTGAAGAGATTGAGTTATGCACGGCATGGAGCAAAGTGAGAGATCAAAATGCCTTGATTTTCTTTGACACAGGTGCTAGAGCCAACTTTATTTCACCAAATTTGGCTGGCCGATTGGGGATTCGTGCAGAGGAGATGGGGCCTTTGTATGAGGCTGATATGGCTTGTCCTGGGTATGCAAAACCCGTCACTCCTATTATTGGGAAGCTCAAGCTTCATGTGCAGGGTTATGTGGACAGCGAGGAGTTTTTCATCATGCCACTTGATGGATGTGATGTTTTGTTGGGTATGCCATGGTGCCATAGAGTACATGCGGTGGTGGATACATACAATAGGAAGATTACTTTGACTCATAGAGGGAAAGAACATATTTTGGATGTAAAGCTAAAAGGGGAATCTGTTCCTATTGTATCAGCTTCGGCAATTTCATCAGTAATGAAAAAGCATCTTTCCGCGTACTTGATTTTTGTAAAGGATGCAAAAGATGATGAGTCTAAATCTAATTTGTCTACGTTAGATAAGGATAGGACTGATTTCTTATGTAAGTTCCAAGATTGTTTTTTCGAGTCATTGCCAGGGGAACTTCCTCCAGAAAGGCCAGAAGATCATGCTATATATCTAATCCCGGGGAGTACTCCACCAAATAGAACGCTGTACCGTGTTAGTGCAGCCCAACAAGAAGAAATTAAGAGTCTGGTACAGGAGTTGTTGAATAAAGGGTTGATTCAGCCTAGCTCATCACCCTTTTGCTCACCTGTGCTCTTAGTGCAAAAGAAAGATGGTTCTTCGCGCATGTGTATTGATTACAGGGCGCTGAACAAGAATACCATCAAGAATCGATTCCCCATTCCGAGGATAGATGACATTTTGGACCGCTTTACAGGGCTCCACAGTCTTTAGTCGAATAGACTTGAAAAGCGAGTATCATCAGATACGTATTAAACTCGAGGATGTGCATAAGACAGCATTTCGAAGCACTTTTGGGTTATATGAGTTCTTGGTTATGCCCTTTGGTTTGACAAATGCACCTGCCACATTTAATAGAATGATGGACAAGATTTTTCGGCCTCATAGAGCGTTTGTGGGCACATTCTTTGATGATATGATTGTGCATTCACATACTGAGGAGGAGCATAGGAAGCATTTGGCCATTGTATTTGAAGAACTCTGGAAGCATAGGCTAGTCATTAATGGCAAGAAGAGTGAGTTCTTCTTGGAAGAGATACACTTCTTGGAGCATATTGTGTCTAAGCATGGAGTCCATATGGATCCTTCGAAGGTGGAAGCAATTCTTAATTGGCCAAATTTAAGGACCGTGCATGATGTACGCAGCTTTTTGGGATTGTGTTCCTATTACAACAATCGGTACATACGGTATTTTGTTGAGATTGCTTCGCCCCTTCATGCCTTAACAAAGAAGGCAACTCCGTTTAGATGGACTGATCAGGAAATTACAGCCTTTAAAAACCTTAAAGAAAAGCTTACTTCGGATCCAGTATTGGTATTACCGGATCTCCGACGGAAGGCTTTTATTGTCCAATGTGATGCATGTGGAAACAGCATTGGGACAGTTCTCATGTAGGAAGGACATGTGATAGCCTATGAGAGTCGAATATTGCAGAATGCCGAGAAGCATTTACAGGTTTATGAGAAAGAGATGTTGGCTGTAATTCATGCTCTTTCTACATGGAAACACTATTTGCTTGGGGTTGATTTCACTGTGTAGACAGATCATCAAACCTTGCATTATTTCCTCACGCAAACTAAACTTTCTGAGAAGCATATGCGATGGGCCAACTTTTTGTCTATGTTCCACTTCCAGATTATGCATGTGGAAGGCAAAAAGAATGTTGTGGCAGATGCTTTGTCACGCAAGCCATAGGTCTCAGCAGTTTCACTTGCTTATCATCATGAGCTTGGTGAGATGAAAGAGCAGTGTGCCCATGATGAGGATTTTGGAAGGCTCTATGATCAGATGTCTGAGGGTCAGTGGCATGATCATTATACTCTCAGAGATGGGTTTTTGTTGATGCATGGTAGATTGTGTGTTACCAAGCAATTACGACTCAAGGTTATGATTGAAAGTCATGCTCCACCGTATGCAGGTCATAGAGGTATTGACGCCACGATAAAAGCAGTTGAGACTTTCTTTTATTGGCCAACCTTGAGAAGAGATGTTGATGCTTTTGTTAGGCAATGCATCGTATGTCAGAAGGTGAAGTTTGACCGTAAAAAGACACCAGGGTTACTTCAACCTTTACCTATTCCAGATAGACCATGGGAGAGCATTGCCATGGATTTTATATTTGATCTTCCACGTACACAAACGGGTAATGATGGCATTTGGACTATCATATGCAGGTTCAATAAGCAAGCTCATTTAATTCCCGTGCGTAAGACGATCAAAGTTGATCATATGGTGAAGTTGTTCATGGCGAACGTCTTCAAGTATCATGGCTAGCCTTCGTCTATCATTAGTGACCGTGATCCACGGATGACGAGTTTATTCTAGAGAGGGTTGTTTGACAACATGGGTACAACTCTCAAGTTTTCATCTTCATTTCATCCACAAACAGATGATCAATCGGAAGAGGCTAATTCTACAGTGTTAGATCTTCTTAAGTGTTATGTGTCAGAGCACAAGCAACAATGGGAAAAGTATCTTCCTTTGGTGGAGTTTGCTTATAACAACACTGTCCATACCTCGACGGGCAAGGCACCTTTTGAGATTGTGGAAGTAGGGAAGAAGGTACCACCCATTTTGCACACAAAGGATAAGATCTTTGAGGATGATCAGTATGTGGAGAATATGGACGAAGCTTATCGGAGAGTTAAGTTGGCACTCCAAAAAACTCAGCAAAAGCAAAAGAAAGCAGCAAACCGTCACATACGTGCATGAGAGTTTGCATTGGGTGATTGGGTTCTTTTGCGATTTGAAAAAGCTAGGCTCAAGAAGATGAAGGGTAAAGAGCGCTTATTCCCTAAGTTGAGCATGCGCTATTATGGAACTTTTCAGGTATTGGAAAAGATTGGTGAGGTGGCCTATCGCTTGAAGCTACCAGATCACTGGAGGATTCACAATGCATTTCATGTGAGTCTACTTAGACCTTTCCATGGGGATGTGCCTGAGGATGTATCAAATAGGCTCAACCGGAAGTTGAAGAACTTGATGAGGTTCTTATTCCAAAGCAAATACTAGCACATAAGGAAAGAAAGGTACGAGGTAAAGTTTCCCGTTGCTATCTTGTGAAGTTCAAGAACTATTCATCGATGGATGCGAAGTGGATGGAGGAAGGTGAATTAATAGATTCACCTCAGGTTTTGTAGCTTTATCTCGATGCCTTTGAGTTGGAGCCGACTCTTGTTACGGCTCATTCAGGTTCAGCAGAGCATGGGTCTAGAGCATTGCCTGATGCTCAAGAGGGGGGTAGCACCTCCACTCCCTTGATACAGACAGGCTCAGATGACATCTAGAGGTCGCTTGGTGCATCTTTTGTCTCACCCGAAGGTACTGATGGCTGACAGTACATCTGTTTATGGGACTTCTATGATATATGTGTACTAGTCACATTGGATGTTGTGGTTGTGTATGGTTCACAGTGGTATACAACTTGGACTACTACTAGACCATTGGTTTGCAGTGAATGTTGTTACATATGCATGGCTTAGAGAGATTGGGACGTTGATCTTGCCATATTGTACATTTCACTTTGGATATTTTGTTGTATCACTAGATTGCAATCGACGTCGCTTGCCATTTTTCAAGAGGGGTATGTTATGACCCTATGAAAGTGGAACAACATGAGTGTCAGCATGGTGGTTGGTGAGCAAGATAAATATTTAATGATTCACATTTGGGTTCCTGGACAAATAGAAATATGTGTGGACATCCCCAAGTGTGAAGGGGGACCAAGGGATTTATTATTTTTAATGTTTTAACCTTGGGTGGCCCCTAGGCATAAGTGACCCTTAGAAAGTTTGATAAACTTGAGAAAGGAGCCACTAGGATATTTTTGGAAAAAGGGGCAACTCCACTTTGGGAGGTACACGCCTCTCTCTTCTCTCTCTCTCTTGCTTTTGGGAGGTACACGCCTCTCTCTTCTCTCTCTCTTGCTTTTGGGAGGAGTCGTGCAAGCTACTTGCGTGGAGAAGAAAAAAAAAGTCGACTGGCTGCATAGAGTGGCTGCTGGTTTTGCTGCGTGAAGAGCAGGCCATACAGAACACTGGCCGTACAGACCAAGTGGTTGCAGGCAGTACAGAGCTGGTGGTTGCAGGCCGTACAAAGCAAGCTGACAAGGACAACCCTGTCCAACAGGTACAAGCGGAGAAAACTGTACGGACAGTACTGTATGGACAGAGCAGGTGGCTGCAATTTCGTACAGCTATAGTACAAGCGGCAGCGGCTGCTGTACGACAGCACGTACAGTTTGCTGCACATCAATTGGCGAAGGTGACTGCAAGGCGACCAGGTACAGGCTGTTACTGTGCAGGCAACTGCAGGCGAATACCTGTACGAACAGGTGCAGGCGACAAGGACAGCTCTGTCCAGCTGGTACAGTCGAGTACTGCAAACCTATACGAACAAGTACAAGCGGGTACAGTCCTGTTCAATCCTGAACAGTTGCAGGCGGTACATCTTCAGCTGGCGGCACATCATTAGACCTGCGTGGAGGAGAAGAGGAAAAAAAAGTCGACTGGCTGCATGGAGAGTGGCTGCTGGTTTTGCTGCGTGAAGAGCAAGCCATACAGAACACTGGCTGTGTAGACCAGGTGGTTTCAGGCCGTACAGAGCTGGTGGTTGCAGACTGTACAGAGCAGGCTGACAAGGACAACCCTGTCCAGCAGGTACATGCGGCGAAAACTGTACGGACAGTACTGTATGGACAGAGTAGGTGGCTGCAGTTCCGTACAACTAGTACAGGCGAGCAGGTACAGTTTACTGTACATCCATTGGCGAAGGTGACTGTAGGGCGACCACGTACGGGCTGCTACTGTGCAGGTAGCTGCAGGCGAATACTTGTACGGACAGGTGCAGGCAACAAGGACAGCTCTGTCCAGCTGGTACAGTCGGTTATTGTGCAGACCTGTACGAACAGGTACAAGCGGATACAGTCCTGTTCAATCCTGAACAGTTGCAAGCGGCGCATCTTCAGCTGCTGCAGGCGATGCATGATCAGAGTACAGTCAAAGTGCATCAATCAAGCAATTGCAAGGAGAAAAGTACAGATAGACTGTTGCAAGTACAGACTGGTACGGTCAGTCCCTCTGGTGCAAAACCACGCATTAAAATTGATAAGCTCTGAACATATCGATCTTTCTTTCTTTCCACTGGCTTGTAGGTTTACTCTCCTGGACTGGCTTTGTTGTACTCAGTTATACATTTCATTGAATTTGAATAAAGAAATACCGAAAGGGACGCCAAGCTTTGGGGCCAACAGGTGTCGATTTCCTTTCAGTTCTGGAGTATTCTAGCTCCTGTTAATTTGTTATTTATTTGGACTACAATTGGAAGGGTGTCTGCTAGTCTACCGCACTTTGGTTTCTACCAGAGGCCGGTTTCATCTTCATCATCACCTGCAAAGATGTCTTATGGTGCCGTTGCTTTTGATGACTATGCTCTATAGTCTGTACTCCTTGGTATGCATTGTCTGGCAAATGCATTTCAAGGGGGGATTTTTACTTGCCCACATGCAGTTGGTGATGCCTCATGGTCACTTATGCTTGTTGACCCTTGTGCTTGTCTATGCTAGACGCTTAGTCTTATGTGATGTCTACTAGAGATGTCTTTTATGTTGTTTTCCCTTGCAGTGGGATTGTTTCTATAGTGTTGACATTGTCACTTTCTCACATGTGATGTTTACTGGGAGTGCCTTCTACACACTTGGCCAGTGTTGGCTTGCCCTCATGGTGTTGACATGTAACATGTATATTATTCATTGTGGGATTATGCATCTTTGCACTTGCCATACATGCCATTGATCATGGCATCGCTGAGAGTTTACCCATCCTCTCATAGCATTGGCTGATGCCTGACCCCGAGCCTCCACTTTTTCTCCCGATTTTCGGCTTTTTCCATTGCTGAATTTTTACTTTTTATCAACCCTACCATTGCTGATTTTTCCTCATCAGATCCTCCATTGATGAGTTTCTATCTTGCAGCTTACATTGCATGTCTCACATGCATGACTTCTGGATCCTGTTGCCTTTACACATGCATATATCTGCTACCTCTTCTTATGCTTAAATGCCTTATTTGCATAGTCAACTGGTGCAAGACCTGGTCGAGCTGCTGGGGCTGGCCGAGCTCCTGGCCGACACAGTCTAGCCTAGCCTACAAGCTGTCTGGCCTAGCCGAATGGTTCCCCAAGCCCATAAGGGACTACCGATAGGTCTTAGATGGCATGATAAGGGGTTTGGCTACCCCTTGCAAGGCTAGCCACCACTTGGGGTTGCCTTGGGGCTGGCCTTAGGTTCTACATGTAATGCAACTATATGCCTAACATACAACTACTGCTACAGCTGACCTCTACATGCTCCTGAATAATGAACACTTGCTGAATTCTCCGCTGAATTCTCCCCAGTAGGTTAAGAGGACTGACCTAACACAAGGCTGAGAGATTGAGTTGCATAGAAACGAGTTTCTTACTTGGTGGAAATGTCCGTATGAAACGCATATTTTTGCAACCTGCTTTTAATAATGCCCTAGACCATGTCGCCATCGTTTCATATGTTTTTCCCTTGCACAATATCCAGAGGCGATTCCCTACACGTTTCTTGACGGTGTGTGTACCAACTTGGCCAGTGACAGTGAAACCGTGATAGCCCCATGTGCTCCTTGGTGTCCTTGGACCTTGTGGAGGTCTATTCAAGGGGTACGGGTAATTTCCTTTTGTGGAGGTCTATTCAAGGGGTACGGGTAATTTCCTTTTGTGCTTTATGTACGTTTTCTCTACACAGAGAAGTACTCTGTGCTCAATATTTCTTGCATATCTTCCTCCCCTTGCTCTATTGAAAATATACGTATATCTTTTGTATATTCCAAGTTAAAAATATACATATTTTTCCTATTTTATTTGAAACCTTTTTGGACCCATTTCTTACCTTTTAGGAAAGGTTTCAAAACGTAAGAAACCCATTTCATACCTGCCGTTTCAAAAACGTCTGGCAACACTGCAATAACGACACTCTCCTTTCTTCTTCTTGGTGTCACCCTATGACGAGTCCACTTTGCCTTTGTCCCTGGAGAAGTAAGCTTGGTCTCCTCTGCTTGCATCACCCCTAGATCTATTCTTCCTTGTTTGCTCCTCTTGGAGAAGTAATCCAACCAACTCCTCAAAAGATATAGGATTGCCTCCTCCTCTCATAAAGAGATTTAGAGAAGTAAGGAAACTCTGAAGGACTCAGGTAAGGAGTTAACAATGGTGGTGACCAATTTTCTGTTATCAACTACCTCATCTATATTACACACCTGTTCTTTTAGGTATGTTACCTTGGTAAGATGATCTGCAATGAAATCACCTTCGTTATGGTCAAGTTGTCCAACTCCCGCATCAAGTACATGACTCGTGCTTCATTATGGGATTGAAACGTAGTCTCAAGGACCACCCAGGCAACCCTTGCAGAGCTGCAAGATCGGATGTGAGGTGCAATTGAGCGCTTGACTAAAAGAGCAATCATGGCCATTGCTTGAGCATCGCAAGCATCCCACCGTCTTTGATCTTCAGGGATCCAAGAGGCATTGTTGTAATGCCTCACATAACTTGTGCCACAGTTTCAGTCACTCTTGATGCCGAGGAGGTGCCAGAAGTTGGGGCTGTAAGACGAGGCTCTTGCCTCGTGACAATCTCCCATAGCCCCTTGGCAATTAACAGATTCTTCAGCATGAAACTCCATAATGAGTAGTTGGAACCATCAAGCCGATCTTCAATTGTCATGAATGCACCAAACCCCGAAAGTTGAGTGGAAGCAGCTCTTCGAGACATCCTCACAGTAGAACAGGATTTCCCAAAGCTGGAAAGAGAATTGGAATAGTAAAGCCCCCCCCTTGATGTGAACTCTTGGGAAAATACGAGAAAAAGAGAGTTACGGGAATGTGCACACAAGGCACCGGGATATGACGGGATTGAAGGTGTGATCACCGAAGTATACCAAAAACAGGGTGTATACTTGAATGAGCTAACACAGGACTTCGAGAGTATTGCACAAGAACAGGAGTGCCTGTGGTGGATGCTTCCACTAATGAACAAGAATCCCCAAATATGTAGAGCACAGAGGCCTTGACTGTGACAAAAAATATACAAAAAGAAAGTCCCAAAACTAGTGTACCTCTGCTCATGCGAGCTAAGTTGCTTCTTCCCTCTTTTCCTTGGACACCCAAGAAGAGCTAGAGCTGAGAACATAATAGAAGCAGAGGAGAACCATGGGCGAGTGCCTATGGATGCTTCCACTTTACAAAACTTCCCCTAATGAACAAGAATCTCCAAATATGTCATGGCCAATGATATTGGGAGGTACATTTGGGGCATGGATCTCAATAGCTCGAAGATGTCAGCGAGGCCTTGACTTTGACAAAAAATGTACGAAAAGAAAGTCCCAAAACTAGTGTACCTCTATTGATGTGAGCTGGGGCTTCTTCTTCCCTCTTTTCCTTCGACACCCAAGAAGAGCTAGAGCTGAGAACAAAACAGAGGCGGAGGAGAACCGTGGGCGAGGCAGTTATCTCAGACAATGGACAAAGCAGGTCTCAGAGCCGACTGAGCGACGCACGAACGCACGGCTGAGCGACGCGGACACCTGCACCTCTGCCCAGCCGGCCGGCGGAGGTGATGCGTTTGGCACTAGTGCCGTTTGATTGGCCGACGATGACGAGCTCTAAGGTGGTGGCTCACGGCGCTGGGCTTTGAGACGGCCAACGACAACTCTGAACAGTAGCAGGCGACGAGCAAGCAAGATCTGAACGTGAAGCTCCACAAGTTGCAACAACATTAGCTCTAATACCAAATGTTGACTAGTGCCTTGAGTGCAACCACACACCAGTGGGGAGAAGAGGAAGAAAGATGATAATCAACAAGATAATTAGCATAATATTAAAGGGACTGAGAAAGTACAAGATGTAGTGGAAAGCATAAATTCATTATAGAAGTAGATCCTTTTTATAGGAGAGACCTCATTACATATTCTAAAGCATATGCTAGATATGCTACCACCACATGTGCCTTTTAAGAGACTATTCTCACACAAGAGACTTATACATACTAGCATTTGTTCACTCACATTGGAACCGCTTTATTTAAGGTCTACATTTAGTGGTAGTTTACTCAACCACCTAGCACTTGTTTATTCCCACATTAATCACTATTATTTAACAAAAACAGATCTATCATGCATACAAGAGATCAAGCCAAGGTAAATACTTTCCTCAGGGTAGTTAAAAGCTGAAATCAGAGTTATCGGGCAAGCTTCTAGACAAGGTGACAAGGCAAAGAAAAAGAGAAAATGCAACTATTGCAAGAAACCTAGTCACTACATTAATGAGTGCAAGAAACGGCTGGAGAAGGAGAAAAAGAAAGACTCAAGTATAGTTCTAACTGATGCATCATCTAATGAAGAAAACAAGGAATCTGAACAATATGCACAATGCACATGATGATTGGGCTTTCATTGTGCCTTGAGTGCAACCACACACCAGTGGGGAGAAGAGGAAGAAAGATGATAATCAACAAGATAATTAGCATAATTGACTAGTGCCTTGAGTGCAACCACACACCAGTGGGGAGAAGAGGAAGAAAGATGATAATCAACAAGATAATTAGCATAATATTAAAGGGACTGAGAAAGTACAAGATGTAGTGGAAAGCATAAATTCATTATAGAAGTAGATCCTTTTTATAGGAGAGACCTCATTACATATTCTAAAGCATATGCTAGATATGCTACCACCACGTGCCTTTTAAGAGACTGTTCTCACACAAGAGACTTATACATACTAGCATTTGTTCACTCACATTGGAACCGCTTTATTTAAGGTCTACATTTAGTGGTAGTTTACTCAACCACCTAGCACTTGTTTATTCCCACATTAATCACTATTATTTAACAAAAACAGATCTATCATGCATACAAGAGATCAAGCCAAGGTAAATACTTTCCTCAGGGTAGTTAAAAGCTGAAATCAGAGTTATCGGGCAAGCTTCTAGACAAGGTGACAAGGCAAAGAAAAAGA
Source organism: Cibotium barometz (assembly GCF_041138505.1). NCBI lineage: Eukaryota > Viridiplantae > Streptophyta > Polypodiopsida > Cyatheales > Cibotiaceae > Cibotium > Cibotium barometz. The sequence goes on along the minus strand of NC_141093.1, from coordinate 38,298,456 downwards.
GAAAATGCAACTATTGCAAGAAACCTAGTCACTACATTAATGAGTGCAAGAAACGGCTGGAGAAGGAGAAAAAGAAAGACTCAAGTATAGTTCTAACTGATGCATCATCTAATGAAGAAAACAAAGAATCTGAACAATATGCACAATGCACATGATGATTGGGCTTTCATTGTGCCTTGAGTGCAACCACACACCAGTGGGGAGAAGAGGAAGAAAGATGATAATCAACAAGATAATTAGCACAATTGACTAGTGCCTTGAGTGCAACCACACACCAGTGGGGAGAAGAGGAAGAAAGATGATAATCAACAAGATAATTAGCATAATATTAAAGGGACTGAGAAAGTACAAGATGTAGTGGAAAGCATAAATTCATTATAGAAGTAGATCCTTTTTATAGGAGAGACCTCATTACAAATTCTAAAGCATATGCTAGATATGCTACCACCACATGTGCCTTTTAAGAGACTGTTCTCACACAAGAGACTTATACATACTAGCATTTGTTCACTCACATTGGAACCGCTTTATTTAAGGTCTACATTTAGTGGTAGTTTACTCAACCACCTAGCACTTGTTTATTCCCACATTAATCACTATTATTTAACAAAAACAGATCTATCATGCATACAAGAGATCAAGCCAAGGTAAATACTTTCCTCAGGGTAGTTAAAAGCTGAAATCAGAGTTATCGGGCAAGCTTCTAGACAAGGTGACAAGGCAAAGAAAAAGAGAAAATGCAACTATTGCAAGAAACCTAGTCACTACATTAATGAGTGCAAGAAACGGCTGGAGAAGGAGAAAAAGAAAGACTCAAGTATAGTTCTAACTGATGCATCATCTAATGAAGAAAACAAAGAATCTGAACAATATGCACAATGCACATGATGATTGGGCTTTCATTGTACAATGCAATTATGACCCTTTGCATAAGGATGTATGCATGGCTATTACACATGTACATGTCTGGTTCACTTTGTGGATGACATATGTATTGTTCATGATCACAGTGATGGCAATGCAATGGTTGCTTATGATACTTTGTCTCATGGCCTTTGCAAGCTAGATGCATATGAAAGACAAAAGCATGTTGTACATACAGTCTCTGTCACAAAGGCAATGGGTGATGCTATGTTGTGGCATGCACGCTTTCGTCACTTAAACTATGACATAGTGTCCAAGCTGCCAAAATCTTTAAACACATGCATTCCGCACTTGGATGTCCCATGGACATATATACACAATGTTGGAGTGGAGATCAATGTAGCAACACAAACATAGATGCAACAAGGAAAGAGAGAGAGAGAGATGAAAGCACAACACTCAAAGTAGATTGATGAGAATGAGTGAAGTACAAGTGGAGTGACATGATAAGGCCACTAACACACTGATAAAGAGTGCATACATACGCTCGGAAAAAAACCTCCTAAAGAGGAAAAAAGTGTCCGGAGGACCAACCCATTATTAGCCTATGTCCACACATCACTAACATATAAATGCTACAAATCCCCCGTATGCTTGTGGCCTTTCCCTAATCGCACGGCTCCCCAATCCTTACAAGATTAGAATCTAATCCCGAGAACCTTCTCCTGAGAGAGCCTTCGTGAACATATCTGCCCATAATCAATAGACTAATCTATGGACTGAAATTCGAGATGATTTTCACTGAGTATAGGCTGATCTGCAGCACCTTTTTCAGCATTCATTTGCTCCACATATGGCTACCCGGCATTGTACAAAGGCAGCATGGTAGCAACAAAACTCGTTTCAATCCATTTGAAACGGACTGAAACGTTTCACAAAAGCTTCATACTTTGAAACGCGTTTTTTATCTATCAAAAAAAAGATCTTATCACATCTTTTCGCCTGACGAGTACTTCGTGTACTTTCACACAGCCGCACACGTTTCGACTTTCGAGCTGATGCCGCCACCTGCGTCGATTGAAGCTGTCCACGACTCCACCCGTGCCCTGTCACCCGATTGCTTGGCAACTCTCGACCACTGTGACCTGTCCACCCTGTTCACGAGACTGCTTGCCGAGTCCCGACGAGTGTTGTTCATGACTGATTGGCGACTCCCAACTGCCTGTGGCCTGTCCATTCGTGGCCGACTGTTGAGGAGCTTGTGGTCGACTGCTACAGTGCTGTGGCCGACTGTTGTGTGTTCCCAGAAGGATGGAAGCTTGGCTGACATGATCAGTAGCTCTTCTGGTAATTCTAGTCACTAGTAGGCCTGGAGGTGTGATCTGTGTGACTGGGAACATTGGTACTCGGGATCATCTAGAATGACTAGATCCCTGGGTGAGATACATGGCTTGAGAATAGGGGATTTCCAATACAAATTTTGCATATGCATTGCATTTTGTGTGCGCGCGGAGATAGAAGATTTGTTACATGCATGACTTGTTTTCGTGTCCTGCATGCATGTATATGTCCAGTCTCGTAGCGCTAGGGACGCCCCGAACTAGTGGCTACAAGGTTGTGTGGATGCCTTTGCTTGTTGATTAGTGATTGACTTTGTGTAGGTGCCAAAACTGGCCATCAAAAGTAACAAAATCCATGTTTAGGACAGTCAAAATTTATAAGATGGAGCATTCACACCTACATTAAAAAACAATGGGCACACAAGCCCATAAGTCTTATTACAGGGAAGGACTTTAATTATTAAAGAAGCCCAATATTGTTGACATGGGTTGTAAGTACATTAAAATAAAAGAAAGTCGTGTGGGCAACATGCTAGTGCATAACAACACTCTCTCTTCTGGCAGACCAAGCGAAGGCGACTTTCTCTCTCTTACCAGGTGGACTAAAGCGAAGGCCCTGAACTCTCCTTCTCTCATCCGACGGACTGAATGAAGGCCTCTATGCTCTCTCTCTCTCTCTCTCTCTCTCTCTCTCACCAGATGGATTCCTGAGAATTTGGATTATATCGCCCCCACCTCAGTTTCAGCTGTACTAGGTGTCTTCTATAAGTCTTATGGGACAGCCAACCAAGTAGAGGAGTGGTTTTTATGTGCGCAAGATTCAAACCAAAGGCAGCAATCAACAAGGGATTTCTCTAGCATCAGGTTTCAACTATCGAGAAAGGACTCCAAAAGGTAGCTTCAAAGTGATTTAAGCCATGCTTCAAATCAGATCTGGGGCATTATTTACTCTTTTTTTAACTATTTGGACCCTGTAGAACAACGAAAAAAGTCCTCTTTTACTATTTCTATGGACTGTTTTTAGGCACCCACTTTGGGCCACTGCTGCTGCCCAGCTTGCCTGCTGGCTGGTCCTGGCTGTAATTTCCTTCTTCAATTGCTTAACTTCATATGTTCCATGCACTGTTGGTTGCCTGCCCAACACTCTCATAAGCTAGTGCATCAAATATCCTCCCTCCCTGCCTTTTGAGCTCCTTTCTGACCTCTGACAATGAGACAGACGAATGATGCAATCTTGTGAAAGATGCAGTATGATATCAAAAGAGCTACATTGAAATGCACATTGTCCACAAATACGAACATACGGAAGTTGGATCAGAGGGGTAAGGTACCATCATCAAGCCCTGGAGCTGTTGGGCAATGTTGATGGCAGCCACTGATGAGGAGGAATAGCTCAAACAAGCACACAGATGAATACAATGGAGATAAGCCTGCATCATGCAAAGATAGAGGAAAAAAAGAATGCATTAAACCCTAGAATTCTAAGCATCGGGAAAAAGAATACATTAGAAACCCTGAAAATCAGTGCACCATTGCTGTGTAATATGAAAAGAGAGAGGGGGCAGTGCAACAAGTGAAAAAACAGTGTTGGTGTGCTCAATGAAGTGCGTTTGTCTGTTGAGTTGGAAAGGATGCAGGGAGCCTAAATCTTCCTTTCTATTTCTGTGTTTCGAAGGCCAGTCACCCTCAGTACAACCCTTAAAACAGTGCACTAACTGAACCAAGCAATGCTGCAAAGCTCAGTGAATAGAAGTCTCTCTGCCAGAAATACCCTAGCCGCATTTCTCTGTTCAGGAAACCCTAAAGGGTGTCAGGAGCAATGCAGCTAGGCTCGAAGGACGGAAATCTCCATGAGAAACATGTACGACACTGTCCAGAAAACCCTAGCCTGCGCTAAGGATATAATAAAACAGCTTTCTCGTTGCATTTCAATGTGTTCCTTGGCCCCATTCCTGTTCCATTTTGCTTTGCAAAACAGCTCCTGTTATCAAAAAAACCCTAACTACGTTTCCTGTGCAAACCCATATTCTGCGTAGAAAAATAGAAATGGAAACCGTAGCTATGGCCTCCTCTCTCATTCTCTCGGCATTTCAACGCCTGTAACGCATACCTGTGCCAAAGGCCGATTCGAAGAAAAAGAAGAAAACGCAGAGAGGTTCCTCCGAAGCTCAGATACAAAGCTTTGTACAGCGGAACCTTGCTGAAGCTGGCTATGGCGGGAGGAGAGCTTGGGACAAGCGCCGCGGTCCAGTGTGGAAGGGAAGTGAAGCCAAATTCTTTCAAAAAAAAACATATCTCCCATTGAAAAATACCCAAAAAAAAAAGCTGTCTTGTCAAATACAAATATATTACTACAAATCTCGAAAAATATGAATAATAACCCCATCTCGAAAAAGATTGATAAATATATTTATTTTTTTGGGGTTTTTTCTTGCGAGTGCTACCAAGCGCAATCGCTAGAGCTCGGTATTTTTTAATAAATATTTTGTTTTATTTATTTATTTATATTTATATCAATAATATATTTCTATATGCTTAACAACTAAAACTTTGCCTTCTAATCATTTAAATTAAAAGAGATTCTTAAGTGCACCATGTGCACTATGAACTCTTGGCAATAAATAATCCTTCGAAAAAAAACCCACCTTAACTATTATAATTATTGGCACCACACGCTTGATGTGTCGTTTCCATGTGTATTTAGTCTAGGTTCATTGAAGCTCGAGTTTTTGTGTGTGATGATCGAGAGAGAATTTTGTTTGGTGACTAATCTACTATTTTTATTACAACCCGGATATATTGGTTACAACACACACCCACCATCCGACAAGTCAACACGACAATAGTTATTCCAGTCATGTTATTCCCCAAGGTTGTGGGTTCCAATCACGCTGGGTGGCTACGGTGGATAATTGAGTTATTTTCAAGTAGGTAGTGCTCACACCACCACATGCACCTCTTGTTATTGTTATTGTTATTGTTCATCTTTCGTGTGATTTTCCATGGTGAAGACCTCTCATAACACCAAGAAATGGTGACTATAATTCTTTCCTTATTTAATCATACAAATCCATTGAAGTGATATAAATTATGCCTAAGCTATGAGCATGTACTGCCTAACTTCCCTTGCCTTATAACCTAAGTAATGTTTACTAAAAAAGGGTGGGAAGTTTATCAACATATGTGCCAATGTAAAGTAGATTCTTTACACATGGGTGTTTCTTTTTTTATGTTTGCGGAAAAAATATGAAACATTGTCTTATCAAAAGAAGAGACATATATGTATAAAGTTCTAACTTTAAATTTGTGAGTTGACAACCAAATCAAGAAAAACAAAAGCTAAAACATGACTTGCAAGAACTTGCAAAGGTGCACATAACAAAGGAAATATGGCCACAACATATTTTTGGCCGATGATATACTGGAACCAAAAGAAGGAAGGGCTAGTCAAAATGATCACTTACCCACCATTGGTATTTTTTAGTACCATTAGAATTAGCTCAATTGTAGGCTATTTTGATCTCCCAAAAAGCAATCAATATTACAATATTTTTCATGTTTCCTCCTTTCATCAGCTGCACAAAACAAGAATATTTTTTCATCCTCGTAGGTTTGAGCTTGTCTTAAAAAGCCCCACCCATCCCCACAAAATGACAAGGGTTCAAAGATCAACCGGTATTGAGGAATCTTTTATGCCTCCACATGGTGGGTTTTGCCTTGCTTTAGGCTCCTCCATGTATGTGCTAAGTATTGAAACAAAGACAACACATTGAAAAAAGGAAAAAGGTGCAAAGTTTATAAATGCTGCCTATTACTTTTTGGTACTTCCTTTACCAATCGTATGTAATTATTTTTACATTGCTTGCAAAAAGAGTCCTACATCCTCTCAACTTATCTTGTCACCTTCATGTGCTTTGTCCTTCCCAATGCAAGGTTGCTTAATTGTCAAACAAGACATTCACGTGTCAAACAAATTTTTAGATATCTATTTCCAGGCATCATTCTTTATTTTTAAAAAAGATCTCTATTTCCACTCAAAATGTGTGTGACGTGAAGGTGCAAGAGGGCTCTTTTATCTCATTAAGTCTATAATCTTTTTCTTTGTATGTGTGCACACACATGTGGAATGTTAGGGTGCCTTCTTATGATGGCATCTTTTTTGTTCATTTCAGCTGCATGCAAGGTATTTGTAAATCTTTTGTTAGCCTCGAGATAGTTGACCTCGACTTGTAGCTCTTGGAAAGCTTGTAAGGCATCCTCTTTTTCCTTCTACAATGTCCCAATGGCTTTGTCTTTCTTGTTCAAAATTTCTTGGTTTGCCAAGAGCTGGGTTGTGATCCTGTCAAACTCTACTGCAAACTTCAATTGTGCCTATGATTACATTCTCTCCATCTATCTGATGGTTTGCAAGCAATGCATCTTTAGGTTTATGTGTTTCGTGAATATAGGCCTCCCACAATCTCATCTGCTCTTGCAAGATGGAAATATGTTGTGTGCAACTTCTGCGGCCCTTTGTGCCTTTGCATTGTGAAGCTGCTGAGATAGTTAAGCTGCAAAATGTTGGATCAACTCATTACATCTAGCTATCCTTGAAGGTTATACACATCAAGCATTAGAATTTGCAAGGGCATTGGTCAAATCGAATGGCATGATGATGATGCAATATGCATAGGTTCCTCAAGGCTAGACGAAGATATGTTAGTACACACTCAATGCCCACCTCTCAGCATGTATCCCACACCTATGTTTGGTGCAAAGGCCCCCATTATGAAGAAAAACCATTAGTGCACATGTCTTTGATGGGAACCCTGGCTTAGATACTAATGGGGTCATTATTTGTGACCATTGATGGAGGAGATGATCAGCGGTGCTAGCATTAGCTGGGGCCCGACGATATGGAGAATATTATAAGAATATTCCCTAGGATACTTAAGTTCATTATTAGTGGACAGTGGTTGGCCGTGTTCTTGATATACGAGTGGTCATCGCATCCATACCACATAACCGCCATTTGCATTTTGTATACACGTCTACCACACCACCTACAGCACTATATATGGACACAATTATCACAAGGTAAGAGATCCAACGCTTATGAGTATCCACACCCTCCACACTTAGTACTTCCTCCATCCATAGTCTATCTAGATCACCATTTAAGCTTTACTTGGGAGTCCACGGGTGGACAGCACCATCACATTATACTTGTCTCATAATTTTTAAATTCTCTATCTATTACATTGTCCATTGCTCTTTGTTTTGCTATCTATCTTTCTGTTGTGCTATATTCTTATAAGATACATAAGATAATCCTTCCACTTTGGAGTGCATGCATAGGTCATGAATGAATATCTTGAGGATCTTCCAAAAGAGATCCTTGAAAGCTATACCCATCAAACAACATTGGAAGGTGGTAGGGGCATTGGTCAAATTGAATGTTATGATGCGATAAGCATAGGTTCTCTATGACCGTCTTCTCCTCTAAAAATCCATCACCACAAATGTGTGGTCTGAAGGTCCTGATTTTTGCATCTTGGAGAACGCCTATGGGTTTGGTTATGTTTTCGTTAGCAAAACAAGCTTTACTACAAGCTTCACTTCAAGGCTTATGCCTACGAATGATTATGGTGACACCACCACCATCCAAGAATCACGGAGAGACCATAACACCCTTATACATGACAAGTAACACGATGTTGTCACTTTGAAAATGGTGTCCCACCTTATTCATGGACATTTTTTGTTGTCCTTTGGCTTTGGTTATGGAGGTTTGTGGTGCTCAATAGGGCATGGCTTATCCTCGTTCTCTTCGGTGTCAAGTTGAACTGTGTGAGCTCTTAAGTTTCCATTTATCTAGTCGGATAAGTCACTCCAAAGTTGTAAATTTCCTTAAAAAGAGAACTTATCAAAACTTGGACTTCTAAGGACAAGAAGACTGTAACACCTCATGCGGATGAGATTCGCTTAATGGGTTCATACTCACTCTAAGGTGGACTAGGACCTCCCAATGTGTAAGGGATGTGCATTAATGGATGAGATAAGGTCATTGAGGATCACATTAGAGAAATATGTTATGCGGGCTATGGTGACCCATGGAAGGCCAACTTTCACCTCCCACTAAATCCTCCCTCACTACATCTAGCAATGTGGGGCTTGGTTGGATTGGTTCTTCTAGAGGTAAAGGCTCTAAAACTGGTCCTATTTGTGACCTCTTTTGAGAATGGTTATGGGTCTACCTAAGACCTTGGGCAAAATCTCAGGTTCCCTTACTAGGTTTATAACAAGTTATGGGATAGGGTCTTGGACACGCTCATGTGGGGATAGTGGTTCATATTTAACCACTTGCTCTGATTCTCACTCTAGTTTAGCATGCACCTTCGTCAAAAGATCTTGGGCTTGCTTTATTGTCTCTTTCTCCAACATAGGGTTGGGGTACTCCTTGAGTTTTGTCAAAATGTTTTTAAATTTATGGGATTCTCCTCCTTTGGAAGAGCGGGTTTGAGCAGGAGATCATTCACTATCTGTAGAAGAGAGGTAGCCTTGGAGCTTTCATGTGAGCTACTTTCAACGGTTACAATGTCGTTTCCCTTGCAAACTAATCACCCGTTGCATTTACACGTATACTCTTTTTAGACCTATGATTTTGGTTCATTAGCCATTTTTTGCGTTATTATGACCTACGGGGGTTGCACCTAAGCCTAGGCTTTCTGCTTATTGACAGAACCTGATGTTTCTTTTGTTGTCACCCTCATCTTAGCTTGGAGCCTTGTGAGTGATGGCATTAAGGGGACCATGTGAATAAGTCCTCTTGTATGCTAACAAGTTAAGGCTCATCAAAGTGGTAGCAGATGCTTTTGGCATGAGAGTGATTATTACTCTATTGGAAAATTGCAATAGAGTGAATTACTCTATTGGAAAATTCCTTCTTAGCATGGTTGAATTTACACTTGTAGCATGTTCCTTAAGAGATCATGTTGGGGTTTGGCTATGTGAGCTAAGTTCATACGAAAATAGATGTGAGCCTACACACGACCCTGCAAACATGAACCTGGATGTATGTGAGCCTAGAGACATGAGCCTGTACATGAGCTGTGAGATCTAGATATGTGAGCCTAATGAACTGAGCGTGGACACTGGAGTTGTGAGAGCGCAGCTGCATACATGAGCCTAGATGCACCAGCCTTAACACGTGAGTCTACATGTGTGAACTTGGACATGTGAATCTAGAGATGTGAACTTGGACATGCGAGCCTAGAGACGTGAGCCCAGACGCCAAAAAAATTGTGTTTGAAATTATTTTAAAACCTGCACCAAAAGCACTAGGGACCTTTGATCCGAACTTGAACTGGACTAATTATTGGAAATAATAATATAATCAACTATTATAGTACATCAAACAAAAATTCCTCAAAATAACCAAGCCTTTAATCATAGCAAATGAGTAGCACTCAGCAGTAGAGTCCTCCCCTATTAAGAAGGCTAGACTCCTTCGGATTCACATAAAAAATGAGGAGCTTTAGAAAGAAATGAGCTAATAGAACACAGATATGAGTGGAGGAAGAGCACAACACTTGCAAACAGGAGACCACCATGATCCTCCGAGCTGTAGATTAGCTTTGTAAAACATCACCATAAATTTTATGAAGAAAGCATTAAATTACCCTATTTTTTTGCCCAAGGAGCAGCATGAGCACAACTAGGAACTTCAAGAGTTGCTTCCACAGGAAGCAATCAAACCATGTCTTGATACTATGTTCCAAATATTTGGTGTTGATCGTGAGCTCGGTTTATTATCCTAGGTAGACCATGACTAACAAGTAGCACAACACCCATAGTTGTTAGTGGTGGCAAGTAGCAGGACATGTCTCTTCTTTTGTTGTGCCACCAGGGACAAGTGTTCCTCAATACACCCAATAGCAAGTACACATATATCACAAGTAGAAATCTCACTTTCTCCACATGAGCTCATTATAGAAGCGCCTATACCATGGAACAACCAAGTTCCAGTTCTTCTCCATTTGGATGAGGAACAAGGAACTTGGGAAAATGTAAAGAGCCAATGTCAACAATAATATATAAGTCAAGGATATAGAAGTCATCCACTCGAACCAAGGAACCAAGTTGAGGAACAAGGAACTTGGGGAAATGTAAAGAGCCAATGTCATCAATAATCTATAAGACTAGGATGTAGAAGTCATCCACTCAAATGAAGAGATAGGGTTACATCATCTAAAGCCTCATTCACTAAGGGTACCCAACTCGCACCAGCTAGATTCCTAGTTAAGAATATGAGAATAGACGAGTTGGCAGAGAATCTACTCAACCATTTATAAGCCATGGTAGGGCACTTTAAGTAATACAGTCATACCTCCCACAAAGAGATATGGCTTGTTGGTGTGAAATTTTTTGTCAGAATTATACAAGTACACAGTAATTAATGCTATCACAACAATAATTTTATGCTCATTGTCAGCGTCAAAATTTAGAAAGTGTATAATGCTAAGGCATACATAACAACAATTTTGTACATTACCAATGCCACACGCTCTCATATAGCGGGAACACATAGATCATTGTTGGTACCAATGAAACCCAGCAGGGTGAACTCTGACCACTCCTCATGCCAAGGCAACCATTGGCCTTGCAAGCCCGACCAATCACTCCTTAATCCGTAGCCTCAATCAGTAGGCACAAACTCCATTGCCTACTTATCAAAACCCTTTACCACCATGAGGTATGTATATTCTTCCTCAGCTCTAGTGCCTACTTATCAAAACCCTTTATTGTCGTGAGGTATGTATATTCCACCCCAATTGCTATATCCACCTCTAATACTACCACCTCAACTGGTTCCTCTGAGAATTGCACCAATACAACAGTACTCAGTGACGCTACTCATAAAGATAGAAAACCAAGAACAAGAGAGCTATGAGTCTTCTAGCCAATAAGACCCATATAAACAACAACAATATGACTTATATGTGTATCCTGAATAGGCTTCACCCACATACTATGCCTCTGTGCTATTCAAAGCCATGGTATAATAAAGATCAAGAGACCTTAACAGTATCATACATAGGCCACCAATGCAATGCTTTTAATGATGCAAATGCCCACATCATTGTTGGCCTTACTAGCCCAACTAGTCACTCGTCAATCAGTAGTAGGCACAAGCTCCAGTGTACCTAAACCCTTTACCGTGAGGTATGTATATTCTACCCTAGTTGCCATATCCACCTTTGATACTACCAGCTCAACTGATTCCTCCAAGAATCACACAAATATAATAGTACTCCGTCGACGCTACACATAAAGATAAAAAACTAGGAATAATAGAGCTATGAGTCTTCTGATCAATAAGACCCGTACGTGCAGCAACAATATGATTCATACGTGTATCCTGAATAGTATTCACCAATAGAGTATGGCTCTCTATTCAAAGCCATGGTGTAATAAAGATCAAGAGACCTCAATAATATCGTATGTCGGCAACCGCCAATGCAATGTTTTCAATGATGCAAATGCCCACACCATATTGCACAAAGTTGCACCAAATCCCAGAGTGCTCTAAGTACCATGAAAGGGTCTGATACCTTCCAGCTCACCACATGGAGACATTTGATGAATTCTTTTAGGCTAGAATTCTTCCTCATGGAATTCTTTTAGGCTAGAATTCTTCCTCATGGAATTCTTTTAGGCTGGCATGTCACCAATCTTCTTGCCATTCTCCATTAACCCTCTTCTCTAACCAGATCATTCATGACTTTGTAGCTCATCGTATGGTTACTTTTCATTAATTGCTTGTGTCATGGAGTATCCATATATCGGTGCTCCATGAGTTGTTTGGTACACTTGAGGCTCTATAGTATTGGCTCTCAACTCTCACAGTTCCTCGTCCCCTAAAAGCGAATTGGCACTACCGTTCAACTAGGGTTGGAGGTTCAAAGTCTTCAAGCTCTTTAATGAGATATTGTTGGTTTATATTTCGTGAGGAAAAACTTTGTGTGTGTCTATGGGGTTGAAGTCTATGGAATATTGAAAAACTTAATATGAGATATTATGGCTATGGGATTGAAGTCTATGGAATGTTGAAAAACTTGCATAGAGATATTCCATTTAGGGATTAAGTTTATAGAATGTTAAAAAACTTACATTTGATCTCAAAGATTATCCTCTTGCTTGAAGTATTTGCATGAAAATGAAGAAGGCATGGGATGGGAAAGTAGTCATGCTAGTGACATTAGCTTAGGAACTAGGTTGAGATATTCCAGTTAGGGATTAAAGTCTATAGAATGTTAAAAATTTTACATAGAGATATTCCTTAAGCTTAAAGATTATCCTATTACTTGAAGTATCTACATTAAAATAAAGGAAGCATGGGATGGGAAAGTAGTCACACTAGTGACATTAGCTTAGGAATTGGATTGAGAAACCAGCTTAAGGAAGTGAAGGGATCAAAGAGCATGGTTGTGAGTTTTTGCTAGTATAAGTCCCAATGAGAGAGTGAATTCACATTGTTCATGGGAGGGGATTACACATGAGTCCCAATGAGAGAGTTAATTCACAATGAGAGACTGAATTCACATTAAGCATTCCATTGGGTGGCATGGGAGCAAAGAAGCATTTCCTTATGGATTAAAGCTTGGTAAAGAGTAGAGCAAGAAAGGCTTAAGGCCTCAGAAAATAGCTTGTTAGGACTTCTTAGACCCACCCACACCCACTCATGCCCACTCCCACCCATGCCACATCATCCTCTCACACCCACACCCACACCATGCCACATCATCCTCTCACACCCACACCCACACCATGCCATCCTATCAAATCGCACATAAGCTAGTTCATAATTGTACACCCATGCCACATCATTCTTTACACCCACACCCACATATTGGCCATATTGAGGCCATGTTATACTCTCACACCGAAGACCACAGTGTGAAGATTATCCTCTTGCTTGAAGTTTTGCATTAAAATAAAGGAAGCATGGGATGGGAAAGTAGTCACACTAGTGAAATTAACTTAGGAATTGGATTGAGAAACCAAATTAAGGAAGTGAAGGGATAATAAAAGAGCATGGTTTCAAGTTTTTGCTAGTACAAGTCCCAATGAGAAAGTGAATTCACATTGATCATGGGAGCGGACTACACATAAATCCCAATGAGAGAGTTAATTCACACTGAGAGACTGAATTCACATTAAGCATTCCATTGAGTGGCATGGGAGGGGATTACACATAAACAAGCATTTCCTTATGGATCAAAGCTTGGTAAAGAGTAGAGTGGGAAAGGCTTAATTACTCAAAAAATAGCTTATTATGATTTCTTAGACCACCGACACCCACTCATGCCCACTCACACCCATGCCACATCATCCTCTCACACCCACACCATCCCATCCTATCAAATCACACATAAGCTAGTTCATAATTGTACACCCTTGCCACATCATTCTTTACACCCACACCCACATGTTGGCCATGTCATCCTCTCACACCAAAGACCATGGTATGAAGATAAAAAAATTGAGTGATGATCATTTTGAACAATTGGGCACTCTCAGACTTGGGTAAAGGATCCCATGCACATCATGTGATTGGGCCAAAAATAGTTTTTGCTAAGAAGAGGGAGAAAATCCACACACACACACACACACACACCCATGGTCTTTATAGATGGAGCAGAGGGGGTCGAGAAGCACAATAATGAAGAGGGAAAAGCTTAATGCTGGTACTAGCAAGCCCTCATATGTTTAAAATATCCATAAAAAATATCCCCATATAAATATTACTGGTACTAGCAAGCCCTTATATGTTAAAAATGGCCATCAAAAGGATAAATATTAATGGTACTAGCAAGCCCTTATAGGTTAAAAATTTCCAAAGGATCCCAAATCAAATATTGATTTAAAGATCATAAAAATTTACTTTCCTTTTTTGACCTCCTCATTCTCACGTTGTGTTTGAAAGCTACAAGCATGGGAAGTCCTTGTTATTAAGTGAGGTGGAAAATGACAAAGTGTACCTCCTTTGACTATTAAAAGCCCTTTACACACCCCTATTAAGGACCCCAAAAGTGTACCTCCCTCGACTCTTAAAACCCCTTTACACACCCCTATTAAGGACCCCAAAAGTCTAAAATTTATACTCAAAAGGGGCTAAACCTAGTCAGCTTGTAAATCAGACCTCCACACCATCTTCTCTATGCATTTTGGTCAGAACACAATTAGGTTTGTAGTCCCTGAAGCCACTTCTCCCTACATTCATTTATAGCAGTAGGCATCATGTGAAAGGGGACAAAGAGCTTTTTTGAAACATGAAGAAAATCATCAAATTCAAGCCTTCTACATCAAATTGGATCTTTTATAATGCCATGGAAGATCTAAGCATCTGCATCATGGCACCATTGTCTTTCATAACAAAGTCTACATCAGCACTGGCATGGAAACGTTACCAAAAGAGACTACTCTTTATCGACGTATGCCCAAGGGGAAGTTTTTTAACTTCCAAAAATTTCTAATTCCTATTATGCTATAAGTCATGGGTTCTCTACCTGGAAAGTTCCCCAAAATCTGAATATTTTATGCTTCTTTTTGTAATGCTCCATCTTCCCCTCTCTTTACTCTACTTAGAGCAAGTATGGGGGAGGGGGGTTGTTTTGGTATACTGATATGGGATGTCTTTATCTCCTAAGATAGGACTTGACCTCTGAATCCTTTGTACAAAGCCATGCTACATGAGCCTTTGAGCCATGCTTTTATGTCTATGAGCCATGCTCACGAGCCTATAACTCAGTAAGCAGGGAACATGTCTTGTTTCTTTGCTAGTGTTAGAATATGGAGAATATTGAAGATTTGATAAGCATCACAAAAGGTAGTATTGGGTATTTTAGAGTTAGTTGGTGTGAACAACCTTTATGGGTATAAACAACCCTTATTAAAGTCTAGGTTAGAAGATAAGGTTTGATTCCCATAAAAAATGTACTCGGGAGGTTCTCTGCTGATAACATGGAGTATCATTTGAGTTTTGTAATCTTTCTCTCGAGCTTTGTTATCTGTCTCTCTCTCCCCCTTACACACATACTCACCATGGCTATCCTCCTCCATCCACCATAGTCAAGGCTTGATCCTTTCAAAAATTTCTAATTCGTATTATGTTTTAAGGCATGTTTTCTTTGCCCTAGAAGTCCCCAAAATTCTAAAAATTTTGTGTTTCTTTTTATTAGGATCCATCGTTTGCTCTTTACTCTACTTAGAGCAAGGGTGGTTTGTTTTGGTATGTCGATATAGGTTTGCTCTTTACTCTACTTAGAGCAAGGGTGGTTTGTTTTGGTACGTCGATATAGGTTTTCTTTGTTTCTTTCGTGAGGCATGACTGGACCTCTAAATCCTTTGCACCTGAGCCATGCTACATGAGCCTTAAGCCATGCTTTTATGATAGAGTCAGTAGCAAGGAATATGTCTTATTTCTTTGCTACTATTAGTAGGGAATAGAGACTATTGAGGTTTGCTAGGCATCACCTCCATCACTCAGAAGGGTGGTATTGGGTATTCTAAAGTTAGCTGTTTTGGACACCCTCTATGGGTGTGAACAACCCTTATTAAATTCTAGGTTTTAAGATAAGGCTTGATGCCCATAAAAGCATAGACTTGGGAAGTTCTCTAATAACATGGAGTATCATTCGAGTTGTGCAATCTTTCTCTCTTGATCCTTAACTGGATCCTGTAGGGCTTGACCCTCTTAACTTCCCATTCATATCAAGATAATGTTGTCATTCTAGCTTGTCGATAAAGTCAAGGGCCTCAATCACCATCCATCTTATCTAAGGTAGGGTAGGCCACTTACAATTTAGTAAAAAACAACGTATTGGTGGCTGCATTTTGCTCTTCAATATGTGCCACAATATGGCAGTGGAGGATTGCCATGCCGATTGGATCACATGTGATAGCTAATGGACTAGGTTGCAATGCATTATATGTGGCCCTCATGTTGGCTTGGCCCTCTTCATGAATCCATATCTCCACATGGTTCACAATTACACCACGGTAGCAGGCTTTGCCAACTGATTTGCCTTCAAAATGATTTACTCTGCATCAACCTCTACACACAGATTCCTTAAGATTTCATACCACGCATAATAATTGGAGACCATATCTATTGGCTATTCTAGAGAAATATCCCCTTTAATGATCATCATATCCACGTGCATTTATGGAACCTTTCTGCAGAGCTCAATGTGAACATGTGCAAGTTGGCATACCCCTGGTATATAAACATGAGAGACACTGTCTAGAGAGCTAGGTGGTGGTACTTGGTAGGGCTATGGTGATGCATCACTAGATTTGCCAAACGGATTGCGAGGATTACTAGAATTTGAGCGACTGCATTCGAGCGAGGACTTTTGTTGATTTTCACAACAAAGTGCAAGTTATTTACGTTCCAAATAGAGATATCTGTCATTCATTTTTTAGAGAAGAGCGTATGTACATAAATTTTTTTGAATGTGAAAAATCCACAGAAATATGGGAGCTATGGTCTTAAGAACATATATCCAATATCAAAAGTATAATTTGTGGTTAGTTAGCTCTGATTGCATCTATATGTTATAAAAAATTACATTGTAGTTATATCCCTAGTTAAAATTTATTTATTGAAAACATCTCTAAATATAGCCCTCTCTACTTTATTTATGGTTGATGTTTTGTCCGCATTATTTTTAATTATTTTTAATGTCAAGAACTTCAAGGATTAAAATTTTAGCAATTACTTTTTCTTCATTCAAACAACAATAGTCTCTTAAAGGTTGAAAAACCAAAACCACTTGAGCATCTATATCATTATCAACATGTACAAATCAATTCATCATCCTCAAAGCATTTTTGTTCGAAATATAGTTATTTCCCATTCATTAATGTAAAATCCAAAAGTCCACATGATTTGATTGAATACAAAGAGAGCCATACACATTTAGAAGCAAGGGTTCTTAAACCGTTACCCAACATCAAAATCGCAAAATTGTAACTCCCACAATCACGATATCTTAATAGTATCAAAATGTGGGTGGAAAAGCAGCTACTTGTAGCTCAAGGCTACTATGAAGGTGCCAATCAAATTTGGGTGCCTCGACAGTCAAAACCTCTTCCTCAATGAAGAACTCGAAATCCAAGGAAGAAGAATACTCCACAACACCGTCCACAAAAGCCTATGCAAGTTCCTCAAAGAACTCCACCAATGCAACAAGTGTGGGTACCAAAAACAGTGCTGCAAGCATAAGGGTACTACCAAAGAAATACCAAAGCTTGGGTCCCCAAGTGCATCACAAAGTCCCCTAAGCTTGCGCAAAGAAGAAAGCCTCAACACCAAGCACATCGGCCACCAAATTACAGTGTTCAAAGATGGGTGCCTGTGCATGTACTTCAACAACAAGGATACTATGATGGTAATTCCAGAGAACCTCACCACCGACTTTAACCCCAACAACTTCACCTATAGTTTGACAAGAATAAAGGCCCAAGCAACAGCAAGAAAATCAGCACCAACACAAGAGCTTGTCTGTTCAAGTAAACAATCCGAAGCAGTCTTCCCTACTGTCTCGACATCATTTCAACAACAAATTTAAGAAGCAATATGGAGACTTAGGAGCACATCAATAACAGAATAACAATGCTCTTGTCACTCTTCCGGAAGTGAGAAATGAGCACACAAGAAGCTGTTGCTTGCAAATCATGACCTAGATGACCCTTCAAAAAAAAACTCGAGGTCAAAACCTGCAATTTCACGGAGTTCCATCTCATGGCTTAAGAACCTGCACTTTCATGATTTAAGCCTCATAATATGGATTAAGCCATATCACACAATAGCCACTATATATTTGTTAAGCTTATTGCTTAATATTATTTTGGTTAAATTAATGTAGCAGCTGCTCCATGAGTATATATCCATACTCATGCACTGGAGAACATTTGCACCAAAGCCTCACCATCAAAAACTTCTAGGCACATCTTTGGATGGGGGGACCATGGTGGGCGAAATCCTGGTCATAGTACAACCTATCGCTTGGAATTTTCCTTCAAATTACAAACCACTCCAAATGACACCACCAACTTTACAAATCAATAATCTTCAATCCTTAGTGAAGATATCTATATCAGCCTCGCAAGTCAATGTAATTCTTTCAATCCTCACCAAAACAAGTGGCTACTTCAACACAGAGCAGTTCAATAAGAGTCTAACTCTAGGCCTATCAACAAGCCACCATATAGATTGTTAAAAGTAGAGAAAGATGAGGTGGCCAAGCAAGTTCAAGAATTAATGGATATGCGATGGGTGGAACCAAGTCAATCACCATTTACATCGTCGGTGGTATTGGTGAAGAAGAAAGATGGTATCTTTTGAGTGTGCATTGATTATGGGGATTTGAACAAGAAAACCATAAAAAATAGGTATCCTATCCCAAGGATTGATGATCTATTGGATGAGTTGAAGGGTGCCAAGTTCTTCACAAAGATTGACTTAAGGTTTGGCTATCATCAAATAAGGATGAAGAGTGGTGATGAGATTAAGACGGCATTTAGAACTAAAAGGAGATTGTATCATTATATGGTGATGTTGTTTGGGTTATGCAATACGCACGCCACTTTTTAAGCCTTAATGAATAAAATGCTACAACCATATCTCTTCAAGTTTGTTTTTGTCTTCTTTGATGGTATCTTGAAGTATAGAAAAAGTGAAGAGGAGCATTTGGTTCATGCTCGCAAGGTTTTTTGATGCACTTTGAGCTAATCAATTGTATGCAAAGGAGAGTAAATGTACTTTCATGGCAAAAGTGAAGTTGAGTATCTTGTCACATTGTGTGTAAAAATGGAATTAGAGACCCAAGGAAGGTGGATTGTGTGAAGAATTGACCTATACCTAAGAACATCACTCAGCTAAGGAGGGGATTCTTAGGGCTTTCTTCATTCTACTGAAGGTTCATTGATGAGAAGCATGCTCACATAGCTGCTCCATTGACTCGATAAGTTGAAGAAGGAGGCATTATTTTGGGATGAAACAACCCATAAAAGTTTTGAGTTGAAGAGAATGCTAACTTCTACGGCCCAATTTTGGTATGCCCGGATTTCACCAAGCCTTTCACTATTAGAGAGGATGCATGTGGATGGGGTATTGGAATCATGTTGTATCAAGACCATGGGGTAATTTTTTTTGAAATATGTAAATTGTATGATTAAGACAAGGAGATGCATGTTTATAATCAAGAGATAAGTGCTATATTACATGTAACCAAGAAATGGCATCACTATCTCTATGGAAGCAAATTTTATGTGAGAAGTGACCATAGGGTTCTCAAGTACTTTCTTTTTCAATCAAATATCTAACTCAAGCAAAGGCGATGGTTGGAACTTCCCTTCAAAATTGTGATTTTGAAATTACTTGTGTATGAAGGGGAAGGATAATGTGGTGTTGATTCCCTCTCAAGAATGTGGGTGTGTACATTGTTAGCCATCACAGAAGATTGGATTTAAGACACCCAAGAGGAGTACATGTTGCATGAGGAGACTTCACAAATGACAAAAATTAGAGCTTGGTACTTGTCGATTGCAAAATGGAATCCTTTACTTCAAGGAGAAGGTGTATCTTGTACCTCATTTTACTTTCAAGAAGAAGCGCAATAGATCAAGGATGATGGAGAAATGGGATGATGTCACTCAAACATGCAATGTCAAGGACTATGTGCACAAGTTTATGAAGTTTTTACTTCATGTGGAAGGTTTGTGTGAGGCGTACAAATTGAGGAAGTTTTTCAAAGGGCTGCAAAACAACATCAAGGTTGATGCTCAAAGGCCCGACATCATCAACAAGGAAGCCATGCTTCTTGGTTGCGGAGATCTATGAGGCAAAACATACACATGCTAGTGGATCAAGGCATGGATTTTGGGCTGATATTGGCACTTCAACTTTTGGCAAATCTTCAAGTGGAGTCGCTTAACACATAGGACTTAGGGCTGATATTTGCACTTCAACTTTGAGCAAATCTTCAAGTGGAGTTGCTCATTACACGGGTCCTCCTAGATTTCCAACCGTCTATGGAAGAGGTGGAAGAGGAAATTTCAGATTTGGTAACACTTTTTCTCGACCTCCACATGGTGATGGGAAGCAAGTTGATGCAAAAGCATCTAACAAGAGCAAGGTTTTGGGAGAAGATCATATTAATGATCTTTATTATGAAAAGGGTTTATGCTACAAATGTGGTGTGACAAGTGAGACAAGGATCGTTGGAAGGTTTGTGAGGCAAAAAAGATGGCCCTAAGCATGATTCTCACTGAACCTTGCCATGAGGACCTTAAGGAGGATGTGGATGAGTATGAGGAGTACTATGAAGATGCCATGAGGACCTTAAGGAGGATGTAGATGAGTATGAGGAGTACTATGAAGATGCCAATAACAAAGTTGAGGATATAGAGAAGGATGGTGAATTTCCCTTTGATCTCAGTGGATTAAAGAAGGGAGATGTTGACTATGATGATGGGTTACCAATGCCTATGTGTACTTATCAATAATATGGCTACTCTATGCAATATCTCAAGTGATGCCTATGTGTTAAGAGTTGGCTCATGCCAACAAATACCAGTCAATTAAGGGGATTCTTGGGCTTGTCATCATTTTATAGGAGGTTCATTAAGAGGTATGCTCATATTGCCGCACCTCTCACCCGACAAGCTTAACAAAGAGGCTTTCTTTTGGGATGTTATAGCCGATAAGAGCTTCCTAGAGCTCAAGAAGATGCTCACATCAGCCCATATACTTGTATGCCGAGACTTCTTGAAGCCATTTTGTGGTTCAAGCCGATGTATGTGGAAGAGGCATTGGGGATTTTTTGTTCCAAGAACATGGAGTGATTACTTTTGAGAGTCGAAAGCTTGATGAGATGAGAAGGAAATGGTTATGCATGTCTATGATCAAGAGATGTTAGCAATACTTCATTGCAATAAAGAAGTAGCATCATTACTTGTATGGGAGTTATTTATTTGTAAAGAGTGATCATAGAGTGCTTCAATACTTCTTGTCTCATCCTACACTCTCTAGGTGGTAAATTGCAAAATTATGACTTTGAGATCTCTTACATATGAAGGGGAAAGAGAACGTTGTGGGGCGGATGCATTATCACGCACATGGACATGTAGATGTATGGCAATTTTGGATTTACATAAAGATTGGATTTTGGATATCCAAGAAGAGTACCTATTGGGGATGAGGAAGTGGCACCATTGTGGTAGAAATTACAGAAAGGATCCCATGATGATTTGCTACATTTTAAACTTTGTAATGGACTCATCTACTATAAACGCAAAGTCTAACTTGTGCCTACTTCAAGCTACAAGAAGAGGGTGTTAGAAGAGATGCATTCTTCTCCATTGTTGGGGCACATGGGGCTGTTTAAGCCCTTTTCGAAAGTGTGAAGAGTTTTTTATTGGAAGGGAATGTGGAAAGATGTGTATACTTTTGAGGCGATATGGTTGCGAAGATTATTGGAGGAGCTTGGCTATCCTCCTACTGGATCTCCTCTTCTTTGGTGTGACAATCAGAGTTGCATCGCCATCGCTAAGAACCTTGTGTTTCATGCTCGTATGAAACACATTGAGATTTAGTATCACTATGTTCATGAATGGGTTCTTGCTAGAGATTTGCATTTGGAGTATTGTCCTTCTGCGGAGAATGCTGCAAATTTGTTCACCAAGCCGGTTTCTCAGGCTTCCTTGGCTCCTCATCTTTGGATTCTCGGAGTTTGTTCAGCATCTGGTGTGCTGAGAGGGGGTGTTAGCACATTCATCCCCAGATTCTGTTCTTTTATGGTGCCCATTTGGTCCCTTTTGCATGGCCCTTGCTTGTGGGATGGCCACCCCTTTTTATAGTAATTTTTTTGGGATTTTTCCCAGCCTTTCTAGCATTTTCCAGTCGGCCTTGTCTAGTAGCTCCAGTCGGCCTATTTTGTAGCTTCACTCGGCTAGCTTCCCTCTACTATAAATAGTGGGTGCTGGCCTCTCATTTCTCATTTAGTCTTGTACATATTTTGCTCCCTCAGTTATGAGACTTGTATTGTCTCTTTCTTGGGACTATTTTGCTTCAGTATATTCAGCATAGTTCTCTCCATATCTCTCTCTCTCTTGCACTCTCTATTCAGCACATTCTAGTGCCACTCTGCTTCCGCTCTGTGCACTCTTTCAAAGATGAAGCTAAACTCTTAAGAGATTACCCTAAATTCATGGACGAGAGGAGGACATCTCAACTTCTTTTAGGGGGGAAGGATATAACATCCCATCTTCAATAATAATAGATGAATTTATGGTCTTTTCATAGTGTAAAAATCATCAATTTTAATAATTGAGATATTTCCACTTAGAATCTTCAAATTATGAGTCCAAATTTGAAATCTGTGTACAATTTTAACCTAATATAGGATTTTACAACACTCAAAACAGACACCGGAATAAGCCTTTACGTAAAATTATAGTTAAAGTATGGTAAACTTCCAACCTTAATAAATGCATGTCCGGGTGTCCGATTGACAAATAGACTTCACCGGATTTTACAACACTCAAAACAGACACCGGAATAAGCCTTTACGTAAAATTATAGTTAAAGTATGGTAAAATTCCAACCTTAATAAATGCATGTCCGGGTGTCCGATTGACAAATAGACTCCACCCCTACAACCAAGAAAACACCCTAGATAATTTCATCGATTTTTTTTTTTTTGCATCCATTGGACGTGCCAGCATGCATATTAAGGTCGGCGCCCCAAGAAAGGGGTCCCGCCCCAAAAAGAGTCATACACATACTAGGGTGCCCATACAAACGGGTGTATACGGATAAAGGCCAGCCACTCTAGCGTATGGTCCCCACTAGCCACCACGTGCACACCCATGCAACCCATTAGCCTAGAAGGTACATGTATACCCCACCTTTGGCCCATGTACAAACACCAGACCATCCCTTTCCCCAGACTCATACAGCCACCACAGACTCGTGTACTTTCACTGTACACCGTCCTTTGCACCCTGCTTTTTTGCTCTCCCTCTCCCTGCACGCGTACCTATACCATCCCCTGCCCCCAATACCTCCCCATGGGGGATACCCTGACATCCTATGCTACCTGTACCCAATAGCCCGTACCCGACACTATGTGCAAAGATTGCACCGGACAACCCGTGCCCAATGCTATGAGCGGAGGCCGTACCTGACAACCCGTACTCAACAGCCTTCTATAGCCCCTCTCCCAGTAAGCCATTTTCAGTCCATCTGCAAGTAGGCTCTACATAATTTTTCAACATCCCACCCTTGCATTGTGGAGAGGGTGTCCTAAACTTCTCTCTCTCTCTCTCTCTCTCTCCCCCCCCCCCGCCGCGGGTCCTCATGTGAATAGACTTAAGGGGGAACTCTCCTTCTCTCCCTCTAAGTCGAAGCTTTTGCCCCCAAATTCCACCTTAAGGACACCTTCCCCCCCATTTGCAGTGATTTAAGTAAGCACACTTTGGCTCTTAGAGGTGGTCCCCGCGTGAAAGTTTTATGCTCATAAAGTGAGCAAACGAACTCCGAATCGCAATCCGATTGAAGTGTTGAGTTTGTGGCGATGCAAGCTACGAGAAGGTGGATAGAATGGCTCCTCCTCAAAGATACCAAAATACTATCTCAAGAAGCATGCATAATGAGGGCCCTAGAGAGAATGCCCCGGATGCGGCAACTCTCCCCTTGGGAGTCCCACAAGGAACCAATGACCAAGTTAGCTTAATAATTGTTTAAAAAGAGGTTTTTTGATTGACCTTTACTGTTAGCATTAATAAGAAATAGGGTGCTACTTCTTTTCCTTGCTTTGAAAATACCAAAATTCCTGTGAAATTATTGCTTTCTCAAGAAGATGATGTGGTTTCTCGTATCCTATGGTTTAGTTAAGTAATTGTGTTGTTATCTTGATTAAGTTAAAGTATAGGTACATCTTCTCCCCGCCTTGATGCTAATCCTGTTCATGTGCTTGTGTAGTCGAGTGCGACAATGTTTGTGAGGCCCGGGAGTCAGCCGCCCAAGGTATCCCTTCTACCATTTGGAAGATGAAACTTACAAATTTAGGCAAGTATTATGAATGTTTCCTAGTTCTTCGACCCACGCTAGGGTGGTGAATAAGCCCACCCTAGTGTCTAGATACCCCTCTGAGGAGCGGGAGGATTAAGTGATGGATCCTAAGAGGGCGACAGCCCCCGGCTTGAGTCCTTGCTAGCTACCAACGACAAAGTGTCTGGTATTGTAGGGACTGCCCAATCTATAGAAGTTGGAAGGTCGAATTCTTGATCATCATCGACAAAATAAAGTAAAGGAATAAGAGAGCTTGGATTTGGCTTTGGATGGATTTTGAATCTTGTATCTATTTTAAACTAAATACATTGTCTCTTAGTATTGTGTATCATTGTTAAGGGTTGTTTTAATGAACATTGTGTAAGATCCATAATTAAGGAACTTCTTTATATGTGTCGCACAATTTGGTAAGATTAATTAAAAAACAAAATTGATGTGTGAATTGGGTGGAAAGTGGAAGAACGGAATGGCCTGACGGTACCATCCTATGGACGGGTGGAAATAATTGAAAGCTCTACATTATATTCATCGGTCCCTGAAACCCTACTCTAGAAGATTAGGCTAGCGGCTGTGCCTCACAAAGATGGGGAAAAAACCGTTGTTTTGCTAGGAATCAAGAATAGAGGTTTCCCAAGTTAAGATCAATCACTCTATGGGTGATTCGATTCTAAGAGTCATTTAGAAGACCACGCTCCCCCTACGGGATAGAACTAGGTCTTACCTATTAATCGTATCCATATTTACACATTCGAGGTGTCGATGAGTAGGAAATGTTTCTTTTATTATACTTAGTAGACCATCTTAAGGTTTTCCCTTTTTAGGATGGGGGACCTTACACTGGCATTGTAAACCACCATGACTAAGACCCACGAGAACTTGGATAAATAGCATTGACATTATAGTAACTAGAGCTAGCATTGACATTATAGTAGCCATGGATATTTGGTTCAGGGAGGGTGCTGAAATAATACACCAAAATACCATGTGACATTAGGGATATGGGCATATAGTTCATTATTTCTATAGCCAACTTGGTATGAACACTCTTGGTATTGTATGAACTACACTCTAGTCATGAACTACCTCTAGATATGAACTACCTCTTATAAAAGGGTATTGTACTTGGTGGTTTATTCATCTCAATCATAATATAGACATCTTGTGTTGTGCCCAATTTGCTTTGTCTTTTGTGCCCAAGCTTCCTCTTCTCTCTCTCTCTCCTTCATACTCCACAATCATAGAGAGATTTCATCCTCCATAGCTCCATGATTGACCTCTTGTGATTGTTGCCAATAATGGGTAAGAAATCCATGCTTGTGGGTTGATTGATGGACAGAAAAGTCCATAAGAATTCTTTCAACCTTAGTGAAAAGGGTGCTTTCGAGCTAGCTAGTTTTCATGCTTGCAAGCATTCAAGCCAAACAACCCCTGCACAAGCATGCAAGTAGAGAAGGGGCTCCTTTGATGCGCTTGATGCAGAGATAGAATGAGGGGAGTGACAATTCACTATGGAACCCGCTTTGTTGAGCTCATAATACTACAAGGGTTCCATAGTGACAATTCACTCTGGAACCCACAGTGTTGAGCACACAATGATGGCGATAATACTAGAAGGGGGTTGGGATCTGCTGACAGAGGTCCTGCATTTCCAGTAGATGTGATTTGGCCTCAATGAGGCCCATAGATAGAATTCACATCAAGGCTCACCAAGATTAAGAGCCATAGGCTATTTTTGAAGCAAGGGGGCTTGGTGGCTAAGATGCATAGAGAGACTACCAGGTTTGTAGTTCAAGAGGCAAGGCCATCATCATCTCAATGGGCTAAGCTAGGGAAGCTGGAGGTGCAGAGGACAAGCCGGTAGCATTAACCCATGCCAAGTGGAGGAGTTGGCATTGAATCACAGATACAAAGCATCCGTGTGTTGTGAATAGCACCTTGATAAGCTGAGCATGCCGGTGATTGTAGGAGAGGGTCCATGGGAGCCATTCATACTAAAGAGTTGGTGAGGACTTGGAGGGCTCAGTGGCCCATAGGGGCTATTGACGAGGCACGATCAGGGCCACCAAGTTCAACAAAGCTACAACTAGCTCTCAAATAGTAAATGGTATCTCCCTTTGCCTAGTGATCGGCCTCCTTTTCATAAAGTCGATGAAGCCCATAATCTGATCAATTGTAGGTAGAGACCATGTCATCCTCCATCCCCAAGGCAATTTGCATCTACTAGGTCTGACTAAGAAATATAAACAATATGGTAATGGTGGCAGGATCCATGGCTAGGGATAGAAGCAATGTCAAGTGTACCCAGGCAAGAAAGTAGGCTACCTAGGGTGTGGAAAAGTAGGCTGCTCTAAAGAGATCTAAGAGGGTGCATATGCAGGTAGAAAGCTATAGAAAAAATGCATGCTTTTGATCTAGCACAATGCAAATGAAAATTTGAAGTGCACATGCTACAGTTTAGTCACTAAGAATATCACTTAGTGACACGATGATAATAGCGACATTCTTAGTGGCACTTGACACTTATTTAAAAAACTCATTTTAGGGGTATTACTTATTGTTAAAAGTGTTGCTAAGAATAATGGGCATCCCATAGTGACACCATAAGTCTTATAACATAGTGTCTCTTAAGGCCCTCTTACCTTATAGTGTCTTCTTATGACTCACATTTAGTATACATATTGATCAAGGTGCTGCAAACAATAAGGTCTCTTTCCAGGCCTCTTTTCACAATATTAGGGTGCACTTCTTGTTGTTTGATAATGGCTTCTACATATTCACAAGATTCTAAGATGCACATAAAGTGGCAATAACAAGAGAGTAACAAAAGAGATGCCCTTCATGTTCGATTTCACTACAAGAGACGGGCCATGCTTTTGAAGACAAGTGGTAGTAGGCTACTTTTTGCTGACAATATTTGTTGGGCTACTCCCTCTTCTCCTTCTTTATAATCTTCTATTCTTTACTTAACTAATTAGAGCGTTTGTCTTTACCTAGTTGCAAGTTCCTCCTTATGTTTACCCTTTAGCTAAATCAAACATTTCACTGTAAGAGACTAGCCATGCTTTTGGAGACGAGTGGCATCTTTTAAATTCTAGTGCTGGATGATCAAGCACATGGAATTCCAATTTAAAGAGATCACATATGTATTGCTTCCTTCCTTTATCTTTGCTTTTCCAAAGCCTGAAGCCGTCGCCATTCTCTTATAAATAACATTGATAAGAGAATGCATTCTTGATACTAAATGCTTTTCCTTGGCATCCTCAATAACATTGTCATTTGTATCAACTTAATAAGGAAGAGTTAATGGTTCATGGGCTAGCACCCCACCCACATCTATGGATATCTCTACAACTTTCTCCCAATTGGATCCAACATGACCCTATGATCAAGATGATTGAGCATGTAGAATCGGAGATGAGGAGTGTGACTTACCTTAATCGCCATCAAAGCAATAAAAACAACTATCACTCCCCCTAGCCAACCAGATTGACTCAAGCCACTACTGTGAAGCCTCAATAAATGATGTCAAAGGAAGTGAGAGTAAAATAGGGTCAAGTGTGTACAATACTTTGATTCACCAAAACATGTTAGGATGACTACTAGTAAAGTGTATTGATCTCACCAAACCTATAATAATCCATCAACCCCAACATCCAAAGGTGATATGGGAGTTCTTTTTTTTCTTTTTTCATAAGATAAGAGCATCTAGTATTTATGGTTGGTATCTCTCATTTATATTCCTCAAGTCAAGAGGAAATGAACCAAGTGGTGTAAAAAATTGATGCATAGATGGGGGCATAGATGCATTGAGATCTCTACGTTAAGAGCTATGAGAGCTCAACGCAATGAATGATCTAACTCTTATGCATTATGAGAGCTCTATACATGAGATATCAATGCTTTAAGAGCTATGAGATCTCTATGCAAACTCTTATGCATTATGAGAGCTCTATACATAATATCTTCATGCTTAAGAGCACAATGCATGAGAGTGCCTCATGCATGAGAACTCTATGCATAGATTCATGCATAAGAGCTCATGTATCAACTTTTTACACCATTCCACATGGATCGATAAATGCAAATGAGAGCTATCATTCATAAATACATCTAGACACTACAAGAGGATGAGGGAATAGTCACAGGTTGTAGCCATACCACTAGTGAGAGAATATAGTGAGGGAGTGGCAGTTGCATAATGAGTGAACACTTTAGGAGTGTTGCGTATTACAACACATGGCTATACATGTGGCTATACATGCAAATACAACCACATGTATAGCCACATACATAGCTATATACTCAGACACAATTCCATAGGCATTTAACTACCACTTCATTCATGAGCTCCTCAACATCAGTCTCTCAAAAAATACTCTTTGAATGAGGAAAAATTTCTATGATATACCACCATTTCTTGTTACGTAGGTCTAGTTTGAAATAGACCCTAGAACCAAAGAACACATAAAGTGTAAATAAATATGCACAAGAAACTATATAATGAAAGCTAGAATAAAATATTTATGGTTAGATTTTACTTGTTCACAATGTTGAGGTAGCACAAACATGTCTCTCTCTATTTTCCAAAACTTTGCATAGTCAATTGTCATAAATCCATTTGGATGCTTTTTGACGGTTTCTTTAGGATCTCAACACACCACATACTTGAAATCACATCCAATATATAAATGTGAAATGTCATGAATCCATTCTTTAGAATGTTTTGAATCATGCCACAATAATCAAGCATTTCTCCTCTCTCTCTCAAAACTCATCATAACTCCACAATCTTGTATATTTCTCTTTGTATCTATATGCTGGCATTGTAAACCTTATACTACCAAAGCAGGGTAAGGTGGACTACAAAGCACTGTCTCGGATAGCCCTACTATATAGCACTTTTTAACATGTAATTAAAGTAATGAAGTAATCCTCTTCAGCTTTTATTTAAATGCATTTCAATAGACCCAACATCTTTTGTTGGCGCAATCATCATTGTTTAGTGAAAGGTAATGTCTTCTTCCCTAGTGTAGTCTTTCCCTCCTATGTGTCAACATTTTTAGACTTACCTCCATATTTCTAATTCTTGTCTTCTTCTTCTTCTCATTACTTCTCTATCTCTAAAAAGAGATTATAACTATTTGTTAAATCTTATTTTTTGGTAGATAAACTTGTTGATTTTTTTAAATTAACTCTATTATGTTTCCTTATTTTATAGGTTTAGGGTTTGTTATGCTTAACTTCATTTCAATAACCAATAAAAAGGAAAGCCTTTATTTTTATTCATAATCACATTTTTCTCTTATTTCATTGTTTTGATTATTTGCTTTTGGTTAAAGCCTTAGGCATAAAGCTTTATGCATAGAATTTTAGGCTTAAGTAAGGATATGCATCCAATTTTCAGAGTCTTACGGCTCCAAAAAAAGTGGCGCACATTCCTCACTATCCTTTTCATCATCTAATGTCTTGTGGCACGTGTGACACACAGATGGACTGCAGTGGATCTACCTGTGGTTACTGAGTGCTTTGCAAATGGTCTGCCACTCATGGGATGTCCATTCCACATGCATAGGTTGATCTTGAATGTTTGATCCTTTCTTCAAATGTAAATGTGATCGGTATCACAGTCATGAATCATCTTTGATTTTCTCATGTGAATGGTCTACCAAGGATGGAGTGGTAAGAAACTTGTTGACGTCCAAATTTCATCACCACCAAGGTGTGGTGGTAGGATCTTGATTTTCAAATCCCTCAATAGATCAATGGGTTTCGTTGTGGCTCCATTAGCATGTTTGACCAACAATGTGGTGTCATCCATGGAGGGGCTCCCCATTTTTCCCAACATTGTTTGTCCCTCCATCCATTCTTTCAAGTCTCTCCATAAGCTTGGACTACCTTGAAGCAAGGTGCTAATGGGAATCTAGACTTGAGTAGAAAGGAAGGAAGAGAGACATGTAATGTCTCTAGGAGCGGAGGTAGTTTCGTGTGAGGAAGGTTACTTTGGCTTATTCTTAAGCTCTTTTGTGTATATGGGATGTGAACAAGGATTTATGTACTTGTTCTTTTAAGATGGTCTTCCCCCATATTTATAAGATATTCGGCTACCCGGTCTCTATGGTGTTGGGGGGTAGCTACTATGTGGTGGGAACTACTACTTCTGTTAGCCTTTGTGGGGGTGACTAGTCTGGGAGCTCTCTAGAATGTACCCGAGCTTCTTCAGCAGATCTCGTGTTTGAGACCGATGGGCATGGCTCAAGATAGGTGGTAGGAGGCTCATCTTCTATTTGCGCTTGGCAATCTTAGACTAATTCTTAGGCTGCCAAAAGTCTCTCCTTTTCCTCTATGGGGTTAGGATACTCAACAAGCTTTTTTAGGAGTTAGTTGGTAGCAATAGGTTATTTGGCTTGGGCAGTAGAGCATATCAAATCTTCCTCATCTGATGAAGAAGTTGATGATTACTTATAGTGAACCCCCTGAGAAAAACAGGCAAAAGGCTGCAACTCATGCTGCAAAGGCATCAACCTCATAAAACCACGGCCAAGCAAACATCCCTGAACAATCTCGAGTGACTAGGCGCTCAAGAAAGAAAACTACAAAGATCGGCAAAGAAGAGGGCCGAGTAATTATCAAGAGTGGTTTGGAAGATAGCGTGTGTTCAAGGCCTATTTTAAAAATCCCTTATATGTGATTTTTTCACGAATAAAACATACCCTTTTTCTATTCAACCTGTGAATACTCCCTTTAAATGGTACCCTTGTGTGTGTAAAAAATGTGTAAAAAAGGATTTTAAAAATCCCTTCTGTTGAACCCATGTGTTATGCTTCATATTTATGAGTGACCCCCCTCCCCCCCTCGAGCTCTTTTGCAGTCTGGTTACACATTGAGAGAGGGACTGCACGGTGGATAAAGCCATCTCTCACACACAACAAGTTAAGGCTGGTACTAGGATTAGCTTCGTGAGCCTCTCCTGTTGATCCAAGTATTAGCAGGACAATCTTTATACACATGGTGTCCACTCCCAACGCACAATGGAGTTAAGGATGGAGCACCTATAGAGGTACTTGCCATCCCCTTCTTGTTAGGACACTCAGCCACTCAGTCCTGCACAATTATAGCATTGTATAGGTGGCCTTTTTTCTATTATATTCATGTCTCAGCCCTGTGGCATTGGGGCTGCTAAGTACATTGGGTACATTTGGTCACCCTCCATGAAATAATGGCTTAGAATTCGAGAGGGTGGACTACTCGGTTTGAGGAGCTCATAGGTGGGTCCTTCAGCAACTTCCCGCTCATTGCCTTTGTCAACAATTTTCATTAGTGTCAACTATTGGACTGGGGGGCGATTTGAGGCAATGGGGGTTGAGGTGGAAGAACCGGGGGTGGTAAGGGCGTTTCAGGTACCCTACGAATTCCTCTTTGAGCCATTTCTTATCTTAGTTGAGGTGTATTAAGCAGAGCAAGTGTCGGAAAGGCCAGCGGTTGCTTGGATTTGCAAGTAGGGATTGTGACAGGGCTGGAGCTTGAGAAGTTCTTTGGTGATAGTAGTTCGTGACATCATGGTTGCCCCATCTTTGGTAGTTTGTGAAATAGAGGTTGGGACAGGGTCTCAAATGTGGACACTCCATATGCTGGTATGGTTTACTCGACAGATCGGCCACCATACTAGCTCTCTCTTTGGGTATAGTAGAGATGGGGTTGGCCAACCCAATCCCGACCTTGGTCGATTCTCCAATGTTGGGTCATCTGCTGCATCAATACGGCGGCCAACTGCTCCACTTGTTGCTGTCTAGATGTGGACTCTTTGCTTTTTCCATCAGACTTTGTGCTAGTGGTCTTGAAAGAGGCTTCCAATGCTCCCTCATGAAGTTCTCGGGAATGTGCTCCCTTGAAGCCTCGAAGTCCAAAGCACTCCTACAACATTGCTCAAAGGAGGTATGGCGGCCCAAGGTATACAATGAATTGTGTAAGGTCACATCATCAAGAGCTTTGAGGAATCTCCCTATTAATCTTTCATTAGAGAACTTGTCTCTGCAACTACATCGTAGTGAGATATCTAACTCTATTGATGTAGTCTCAGATGGTTTCACACTTCTTCTATCTGTACGTTATGCAACTGCTCCACCCAACTTCATCTGGTACCTTGGTGAGAATATCGTACCTTGAAGGGATGTTTTAAGCCTTCAAAGGTGGCTTTATCCTCAGCTTTCAAGGACCTAAACCATTGGTCTGCTTTACCATCGAGGGTGAGGAAAAAGGTGCTCAATTTAACCTGATCTTCTACATGGCCAAAGGCTTTGCAAATTTGGTTGAACATCTCCAAATTTGGGATGGGGTCTCCCATCAAATTTTTTGATCAGCTTTGAGATATTGGTGGCAGGTTTGTTCCACTCTAATCTAGGTGTAGGTGCTGGTTCCATTAGTGTTGTGGACATGATCCCTGTAGCCACCTCTCCCTATTTCCATGGCTAATCTCAACATTTCTAGTCACCCTTGGGCTGGAGCGGGTGTAGGTTGAGGGAAGGTTGGTGGAGGAGTGGAGCCAAGTGGATAATATACGATTAGAGGCCCTTGTTTGATAGGTGGATTAGATTGTGCCCCTTGTGGTCCCATTAGTACCAAGGATAAGCTCCTTGTGGTGGGTATTATTGATATACAAGTGGACCGGGTGGATTTGAGGGGCCTGGGTAGACCCTTTCTCTTTGGTGTGATGTTTCAGGCCCATGGAAAGATGGACCTAGCCCTAGATTTTGTATAGGTCTTTGGGCTCTGTAAGAATCATCCACTTCTAAAACAAGCATAGCCCTCAAGACTGGTGGTTCAGTCTAGGTCTGTTGGCTTTCGCTTTGCCCCATTTCTACAATAGGATCTAGAGATGGCATGGGCTCACTTTCTTATGGATGGTTCATACCTCTCGCCTTGGGTTGTGGTTTTTTTGACTGTTTGTTTTCCAAGATAAAATTGCGGAGCCTTAAAGTAAGGCTTCTCTGTGAATGCGTGGGAGAGATAGGAGCTTGCTCTTGGACTGGGGTCTACCCATGCACTAAGGTTCTGGCTCTCCTATCCCCGAGATTAGGAGTCTCACGTCCCATGTTGGGATGGTCTTTGCTCTTGCTGGTGCTATCAAAGACGAGCACCATTTGTCTCCACGGGATATTGATCGATGGGTCCGACCTTATAAGCAAAGGAGCTTCATGAGAGTTCACTTCATCAAAAAGAGGGTTATTTTACACCAATCTACCCGATCGTAGGTGCATGGGAATGTGGAACTATTGTGTAGAACCCCCTAGGAAAGTCTCTATTTTTTCTTAATTTTATTTTTGTGGGAATGGTAGGGCCATACGCTTTGGGAATGGTGCAGACGTGTGCTTTCTAGAGATGAAGGGAATGGGCATACACTTCTCAGAGAGCAGATGGAAGAGCCATACACTTCTTCAAGAACACGGGCGTGGCTTCAAGATAGAACGGGCATGCTATTCAGATGGAGAAGGTACGGGCGTGGCAGTTGAACGGTACAGAGCATACAAACCTGGGGACAAGAAGGGAATGGATGTACGCTTTCTGAATCAGGTGCAAAAGAGAATGGCACAGGTATGGCAAGACTCTCACGACCTTCGCAACACAAAGAATGCACAGGAACAGGTGTACCCTTTAGGAAATGAACGGTCGTGGCAAATCTGGAACGATCGTGGCACTATCAGATTTAAAGATTTTTAATATTTTTCAGGGGATTTCAGGGAATTTAAGGCTGTAGGTCTGATAACCACCCACTATATTCTCTGACAAATTCAGTTGTACCAACTTGGTTGAATGCAATTGAATGCTCTTTATGCCCAATTTAATGCAGCTATTCTATTTTTAATGTAACTGCCACATTCAGGGCTAAAGATCTTACCATATTTGGCTAGTGACAAGGGAACAAGCGTGGTAGATGTGCCATGGCCATGGCCATGGCTTGTAAAGCAAACCGCCGTACGCTTCTTAGAACTGCCAACAGAAAGTGATTTTCGCCTAATGTTTTTCTCCTATTCCTGCTAATTCAAGTTTCTTTCCACCTATTTTTTGTGTTTTTTATTCAATAGAGGGCTAGAGATAGTCTCAAGCTATTTATTTATGCCTATGATGTGTAATAAAATCTAACTAATTAAGATTATTTTTTTGATTAAACCAAGATGCAAGCTTGAAGAAAAAAGAATAAAAAATCAAAGTTTTGCATTAATGTCAAGAGGAATGTTTGAGCACTTACTTGCTTCTCCTATTCTTGGGAAAGATCTCAATGCTTTAATGCTCTATCGATCTTCAATTCTCCATGGAATCACCATCAACAAATAAAAACAAGCTCAAAAATCAAGCAACCAACCAGAAGAGAGACAACATGCAAGGGTCGAGTCCAGCGATTAGAACTTACCTAACCCTTCTAAGGGTTTGCTCCTCAATGTGAAGTGGCTAGGGGCTCACTCCACCTCTAGTTGTGTCACCCAAGTAGAGATCCCAATGGCTAGGTAGAGAGTAAGAAGAAGGGAGCTATGGAGAGCTCAACCTTCACCTCATGCCACATGCATGCAAGAGGGACTTGGTAGAGGGAAAAGAGAAGGGAGAGAAGGACAGAAGCTAGAGCATCACCATCCCGACAAGCACACACCAACAATCTAGCATCAAGCAAGCACCATAAGCTCATGAGAGAGAGAGAGAGAGGCAAGAGAGAGAGGCAAGACTCAAATGATACTAATGTGATTGTCCCTTTTCATATTTCATAAATGTCTTATATATAAGAGCTCATAGTTACAATGGGCGGCTGCCCATTTACATTGGGGAGCACAAACTAGTCTTCCTAGTCTTTCTAGCTCTATATTCAACTATTCCTCCTCATCATGACTGGCATTACACAAGCTGTAAGCTTGGTCATCCCATGTCTCTTTTACATTAAGCACTTTGCGCGGTTCTAAAATATGGATTACAATAAGTGTAGCCACGCTAAAAGTAATGCTAACGAGAGTGGTTAACATAATCAATCTTGTCCTTGTAAATATTTGAATTGAGAAATAAAGTGATTTCAAGGTCTTACTTTTAAATCATGAGCTTAGTGTAAAGTATAAAAATCTCGTGATCCTAAATTTAATCCTGCAATGATGGCTAGGATGATCAACCTCCTCTCCCCAATTCGCTTTACACAAATACCTAGGAGAAGAAGCTCCTACTCAAATAGAAAGGTTCAAAAATTGAGAAGGATGCTGAAGTATGGATTGAAGCAATGGATGATTACTTCTTAGATGTTGGTATTGGAGTTGCAAACCAATCCATGCTTGCATGGTTTCACCTCACTGGGGATGCTAAACTTTGGTGGAAGCAATGGTGCCGCGCGATAAGGAAGCTACCAAGCACTCCCAAACCTGGGATGACATCAAACAAGGTATGAAGGAGCGGTATCTTCCCCCATCTCATAAGTCTATCAAGATGAATGAGTTATTTAGCCTCAAACAACTGACCTTAACTCTGGAGGAGTACTATTCTAAGTTCATCACTCTCCAGAAATATGCCCCACTCATGATGAGTACCTCCCAGTAACAAGTAGCCCATTTTTGTAAAGGCATGAATGAACCTTTGGATTTTCACCTCGAAGCAATAATGCCGAGTACATTGTAAGATGCTCTCATAATGAACCAAACCTTTGTGATGAAGGATCTGAAGTCTGGTGGCAAAGCTAGGCCCCAAAAAATATCTAACCCTAAGGATTAGTCTTACAAGATCCCCCAGCAAAATGATCCCTACTACAACCGAGGTCGACAAACCAACTCCTTTATTCCCTGCTCATATGTTGCGTCTTCTAAAGAGGCCCTTGTGTGTTTCCATTTACAATGAGTCGGGACACTTTAAGGCCAACTTCCCCAAGCTAGCAACATCCTTTCCTCAAAAGTGGTCGAGCAAATCAGGGCCGTGGAACCCCCATCCACCAGGGTGCAAGAGGTGGTGGATGTGGAAGAGGTCACGGAGCAGTTGCGCATGCCTGTGCTATAAATGAAGAACCAACTTTGGAAATGGTTGAAGAGGATCGAGCCACCATCCATACGGTGGTAGAATATCAAGATCCTAACCAACGATTTGGTGTTATTGCCACTCATCATGGTAAGCCATTCTAGCTTTTGATTGATTACGACAGTACCCATTCATTTCTTTCTCCAAGGTGTTTACAAAAAGTAAACCTGGGTCAAAAAACTGCTAGGAAGATGGTTGTAGAGCTAACTAGTGGGAAGGAAGTAGTACCTCACCACTCTGTAGGAAACCTTGATTTTGAACCAGGTATTAAACAAACTCATGGGGCCATTTTAGAGTCCTACCATTAGGATTTTATAATGGGATTCTTGGGATGGACTAGTTAATCGTAAACAATACTACTATTCATTGTAACTAGGGGAGTATCACTTTTAAAAATGAGCACAACCAAGTAGTATTAATTTAGGGGGGAAGATAGGTAGACCCAAGTCTAGGGTAGTCAAAGAAAACATATTCTCAAAGGAGCACACAAAGGACATCAAGTTCTCCTTATTAAGCTCAACAAAGCTGCTGAACCTAGTAAGGAATCAGTACCCTCTTGGCTCCAAGAAATCTTTGACATCTTTCCTGATGAGCTTATAGGGCTAACACCTCCTCAAGAATTTGATCATGAAATCGAGCTAATCCTTGGTGCTCAACCTATCTCAAAATCACCCTATAATATATCTCTCCTTGAAGCTATTGAGCTCAAGGAGAAACTTTCCCAACTCATTGAGTAAGGATTTGTACACCCCCGTAGCTCTCGTTGTTGGGAAGCACCCGTTCTTTTTGAAAAGAAGAAGGACGGCACTCTTTGTCTCTGCATAGATTATCGAGGGCTAAATCAAGTCACTATCAAGAATAAATATCCTATCTCTCGCATTGACGAGCTTCTTGACAGGATTTATGGAGCCAAGGTTTTCTCAAAAATAGACTTGAGGTCTGGCTACTATCAAATTAGAGTCAAGGAAGTAGATATACCCAAGATAGCTTTCAATTCTTGTTATGGCCACTATGAGTTTATTGTAATGTCATTCGGGTTAACCAATGCTCCTGCAACTTTCAACCGCCTAATGCAAGATATATTATGTCCCTACTTGGATGAATTTGTTCTTGTCTTTTTTGATGACATTCTAATTTATTCCAAGTCAGTGCAAGAGCATGAGGAGCATGTGCATAGAGTGCTACAATTACTACGCAGACATAAAATCTATGCTAAGAAGAGAAAATGTACCTTTTTTACTCACATCAGATTGAGTATCTTGGATTCATTATCTCCCAAGATGGTATCTCAGTAGATCTTGCCAAGGTCAAGGATATACTGGATTGGCCACCCCCTAAGCAGTCTGCAAAGTTTGTACCAAAGTAGCTCATCTTATACCGGCAAAGAAAACCTTCAAAGCTTTTGATATTGCCCAATTATTCATTAAGGAGGTCTTCAAGATTCATGGTTTACCAAAGAGGATAGTCAGTGACCGGGACTTTAACTTCACTTCAAAGTTATCAAAGTACTTATTTTAGGCCTTGGGTACTCAACTTTGCTTCAGTATAGCTTATCATTGAGAGACCGATGACCAGACTGATAGAGTTAACCAAGTAATTGAAGACATTCTGAGAGCATATTGTGGGCGGGAGCCAAGAAGATGGATTCAATACCTTCCTTTAGTAGAATTTCCCTATAATAAATCTTATCACCAGAGCATAGGGATGTCACCATTTAAAGCACCCTATGGGAAAGAATTCTTATCTCCTCTAAATTTCTCTGATCCAACCTTGAGAGTTGAGGCATCTAGAAAAATTCTCAAAGAGATGGAAGAACAAACCAAGGCTATCCAGAAAGATATAAAGCTACTCAAGATCGACAAAAGCATTATGCCGACACAAAGAGGTTTGAAAGGATCTTCAAAGAAGGAGACAAATTTCTTCTGCGGGTGTGACCCAAGCGTAGCTCTCTGTCACTTAGGAAATATAAGAAGCTTAGCCCAAGATATTGTGGACCCTATAGAGTTATCAAGTGTCTGGGCAGAAGTGGCTGTAAGTTACATCTCCCAGTCCATATTAAGGTCCACTTGATGTATTTCATGTAAGCTTGTTAAAGCCTTATGTCCCCAGTCTTGATCATGTTCTTGATGATAAACAAGTTGTAATCCCAACTCAAGGAGTCCTTGAGTTGCAGCCTAGTAGGATCATAGATTCTAGAGAAAGGAAACTCCGTAATCGAACTCTTTATATAGAATATCTAGTACAATAGAAAGACTACCCCGAAGAGGATGCAACATGGGAAGATGAAGCTACACTCTTAAGACATTACCCCGAGTTCATGACAAGAAGAGGACATCTCAACTTCTTTTAGGGGGGAAGGATATAACATGCCCATCTTCAATAATAATAGATGAATTCATGGTCTTTTCATAGTGTAAAAATAATCAATTTTAATAATTGAGATATTTCCACTTGGAATCTTAAAATTATGAGTCCAAATCTGAAATCTATGCACAATTTTACGGGTTGTTGCAAGATCAGGGTGTCCAGTTTTATCCAGTTTATGTTGGACTGGGACAATGCTTGGAGAGTAAATTTTGGGGGGCAAGGTACTTAAAATGAGATCAAGCAAATAATAGAAAATACACTTATCCTTAAATTAACCTAATATAACTTAAATTAATATAAATTAGTCTAATTAATCAAAATTTATCAAAAATATGATGAAATGATAAACAAATGATATTTCCATACTTAGAGTGATCCAAATTATTTTTCCATAGATGCACCATTACAAGTACACTAGTCCCTATAGGTTTTAGATGATTCACATCAAACATGTAATTTTACTAATTAGATTATTAATATTTACAGGCCTTCTGATAGTTTGGAAGAATTTTGAAAAAGAGACCATTAAAAATCCAACCATTGGATTTGAAATTTTTACTAACAACCACATTCTACTAATGTCTCAGTATCTACCCACTCTTTTGATCTACAAGATTGAAGATTTTAAGTGGTAGCTATTGTGGGTACAAAAAGTGGCGTATATCATAACACTTTAAAGACCTTGAAATATTTAAAGAAAATAGATAAATATCTTAAAATTTTCTCAAAAAATCAAGTTAAGCTCCATATTATGTGAAGATCTAAGGTATAAAATGGGAGTCTCATATGAGTTTATATGTAAAAGATATTAGCATTTTATGGAATCAGTTCAAATCTGGGACAGGGTGTATACATTGACTTTGTACCTAAGAAAATGAGGACTTTTGACTATCTAATGCTTAATCAAATTATGCAACTATATTTTCAACTTTGAATATGATGTTCCAACAAAAGAACTTGAAACGAAATTCCTTCATTTACTAGGAGAGATTAGCCACCTAAGGTAAACAAATGCCTTTTTTTTACTGTTTACAGGGTGCCTGAGTGGACAAAACTGGGCACCCTGATCTTGCAACCACCCTTACCCTAATATAGGATTTTACAACACTCAAAACAGACACCGGAATACGCCTTTACGTAAATTTATAGTAAAAGTATGGTAAACTTCCAACCTTAATAAATGCATGTCCGGGTGTCCGATTGACAAATAGATTCCACTCCTACAACCAAGGAAACACCCCAGATAATTTCACCGATTTTTTTTTGATCCGTCGGATGTGCTAGCATGCATATCAAGGTCGGCGCCCCAAGAGAGGGGTCCCGCCCCAAAAAGACCCATACAAATACTAGGGTGCCCATACAAATGGGTCCCAAGAGAGGGGTCCCGCCCCAAAAAGACCCATACAAATACTAGGGTGCCCATACAAATGGGTGCATATGCATAAAGGTCGGCCACTCCTAGAAGGTACATGTGTACCCCACCTTTGGCCCGCGTACAAACACCAGACCATCCTTTTCCCCAGACTCATACAACCACACAGACTGGTGTACTTTTACCGTACACCGTCCTTTTCACCTTGCTTTGCTCTCCCTCTCCCTGCACTCGTACCTATACCAGTCCCTACCCCCCGTACCTCCCCATAGGCGATACGACGACACCCTATACTACTTGTACCCCAACAGCTCGTACCCCAACAGCCTGTACTGCGACACCCTATACTACCTGTACCCAATAGCCTGTACCCCGATACTATGTGCAGAGATTGCACCCGACAGCCCGTGCCCAATGCTATGAGCAGAGGCCATACCCAATAGCCTGTACTCAACAGCCTTCTATAGCCCCTCTCCCAGTAAGCCCTTTTTTTAGTCCATGTCCAAGTAGGCTCTGCATAATTTTTCAACATCCCACCCTTGCGTTGTGGAGAGAGTGTCCTAAACTTCTCTCTTTCCCCTCCACCCCGCCCCTCGGGTCCTCGTGTGAATAGACTTAAGGGAGAACTCTCCTTCTCTCCCTCTAAGTCGAAGATTTTGCCCCCAAATTCCACCTTAAGACACCTTCCCCCCATTTGTGGTGATTTAAGTAAGCACACTTTGGCTCTTAGAGGTGGTCCCTGAAAAGATGTAGGGGAGAAGAGAGCTTGAGCTCTTGCAAACAAGCACACACACACTTACAAAACCCTAAAAGAGAACACACAAGGTGAGAGGCTGAAAATCTTCTTCTTCTTCACACAACACTCAACACACCATATACAAAGATAAGAGTACACTCAATATGAAAGGTACTCAACCAATACATACTCGGGTTCTCTATAGTGTGAACCCAACTAAAATGAGCTGGCACTATAACTATGCCAGTCTTTGGAATAGCTGTCACACAGCCTGTCATCCCACTGGCTGTATATCACCCATGATCTCATCAACCATGCCAGTGGTGTAAGTGTGGGGCCTATCCCCCAAGCGGGTCATCAGTGTCCACCGCCTCACTAGATGAGCTCGATATCTCAACACTCCCCCTCGAGCTCAACTCCATCTCATGTACACCAAGCAAAGCCCTAAATCTGCGGAGTTTCTCTCCATACCCAATGCTTTGGTGAAGATGTCATAGCGACCTGATCCTATGTGTTGACATAAACAAGGTCAATGTCTCTCCTGCCAAAACCTTCTCTCTGATGACAGAATGGTAGTGGACCTCCATATGCTTCGTGCGAGCATGAAAAACTGGGTTCCTGGTCAATTGTATACTGCTAATGTTGTCACAGAAAATGACAACTTGTCTATCCCACTGATAGACCCAAATGTGCAAGTAGCTTTCTCAACCAAGCTACATCACATGTTGCCATAGCAGCACCTCTGTACTCGGCCTCTGTACTGGATAGAGCAACCGTAGGCTGCTTCTTGCTGCTCCAAGTCACAGCAGCACTCCCCAAAGAAAACATGAAGCCACTAGTAGATCTTCTATCTGAGATACTACCAGCCCAATTAGCATCTGTGTACCCATGTACATATATCTCTATCCCAGTTTCATAAAATAGTCCACAATGCAAAGTAGACCTCACATACCTCAGTATGCGTCTCAATGCATCCAAATGCGGCTTCCGACGAGGAACCTGCATAAATTGACTCACCAACCCAATAGCATAGCTCAAATGTAGCCTGGTGATCATCATGTAGATCAAGCTCCCTACTATGCACCTATACATAGTAGGATCCTCCGAAATCTCTCCATAATCTGCACTCAACTTGCCATTCTGATCCAATGGCACTGAGATAGGCTTACAGCCTGTCATACCATACTTGGACAACATGTCCAAGCCATACTGTCTCTGTAGTAATCCAATACCACGTGGTGACCTAATCACCTCAATGCCCAAGAAATATCTGAGCTCCCCCAGATCCGTCATCTCAAACTTTTGTCTAAGCAACATCTTTACATCAAAGATCTCTGCATCATGGTCCCCCGTAATGATCAGGTCATCTACATAGATGACCTGACAACAAGCACAACCCCTCTATCACTGTTTCTCACATACAGTGAGAAATTTGCATTGGCTACATGAAAGCCAATAGTGACAAGATATTCACAAATCTTGTCAGACCATGCTCTTGGTGCCTGTTTTAAGCCATACAAGGCTTTCTTCAACCTGCACACATGCTCGGGGTGACTGAGATCCTCATAACCAGGTGGCTGCAACATATACACCTCTTTCTGCAAATCCCCATGCAAGAATGCATTCTTTACATCCATGTGAGGTCCCACTGCCCTCTCTGTGCACTGGATTCCCGGATGGTAGTAGCGGAAGTACCTTCCTCTTGTGCGGGGCAGTGTTTCTCACTCGGGGCCTCGCCCTCGAATGTCCGGGCACGAGACTAAGCTGGTGGTCCTTCCAAAAACCAAAACCGAGAAAATTTCCCATGCCCGAAAAGCCGGGACGATTCCACCATTTTTATTTTCTTAACGGATTTGGCACATGGAGAGAGACCTTATTGTTTGCAGCACCTTGATCAATATGTATACTAAATTTGAGTCATAAGAAGACACTATAAGGTAAGAGGGCCTTAAGCGACACTATGTTATAAGACATATGGTGTCACTATGGGATGCCCATTATTCTTAGCAACACTTTTTTAGTAATGCCCCTAAAGTGAGTTTTTTAAATAAGTGTCAAGTGCCGCTAAAATGTTGCTATTATCGTGTCACTAAGTGATATCCTTAGTGACACTACTCATTTAATAACAAGGTTAAACTGTAGCATGTGCACTTCAAATTTTCATTTGCATTGTCCTAGATCCAAATCATGCCTATTTTCTATAGCTTTCTACCTGCATATGCACCCTCTTATATCTCTTTGGAGCAGCCTACTTTTCCACACCCTAGGGAGCCTACTTTCTTGTCTGGGTACACTTGACATTACTTCTATCCCTAGCCATGGATCCTACCACCATTACCATATTGTTTATCTTTCATAGTCAGACCTAGTAGATGCAAATTGCCTTGGGGATGGAGGATGACATGGTGTCTACCTACAGTTGATCAGATTATGGGCTTCATTGACTCTATGCAAAGAAGGCCAATCACTAGGCAGAGGGAGATACCATTTACTATTGGAGAGCTAGTTGTAGCTTTGTTGAACCTGGTGGCCCTGACCATGCCTCCTCAATAGCCCCTATGGTCCACTGAGTCCTCCAAGCCCTCACCAACTCTTTAGCGTCAATGGCTCCCATGGGCCCTCTCCTATAATCACCGGCATGCTCAGCTTATCAAGGTGCTATTCACAACACACGGGATGCTTTGTATCTGTGATTCAATGCCAACTCCTCCACTTGTGATGGGTTAATGCTACCAGCTTGTCCCTCTCTGCACCTCCAGCTTCCCTAGCTTAGCCCATTTTTGAGATGATGATGGCCTTGCCTCTTGAGCTACAAACTTGATAGTCTCTCTATGCATCTTAGCCACCAAGCCCCCTTGCTTCAAAAATCACCTATGGCTCTTAATCTTGGTGAGCCTTGATGTGAATTCTATCGATGGGCCTCATTGAGGCCAAATCACATCTACTGAAGGGAGCTCTACGGGAGGCACCAGCAAACGATCTTTGATTGAGGAGCTTTCTTTGCGGGAGTAAAGCTATAGGGCAACTATACTATCCTATCGGACAAAAATTTTAAGGCCAAAAACACGTTTTGGGCGTGTTACGACCTCCGTTTTTCAGAAAGCAGGCG
Source organism: Cibotium barometz (assembly GCF_041138505.1). Classification (NCBI taxonomy): domain Eukaryota; kingdom Viridiplantae; phylum Streptophyta; class Polypodiopsida; order Cyatheales; family Cibotiaceae; genus Cibotium; species Cibotium barometz. Next base: position 38,254,515 of record NC_141093.1, on the reverse strand, counting down.
ATTTCGAGCACTGTGGATTCTCTGCAGAACTCTATTTTAAGAACTGCAAGAAGATAGATTGGTTGTGCAGACATTGTGTGTGCTGCAAGGAGGTCAACAGTTGCCATTGGGTGTATGTATGCATGTTGAGGTCACTTGTTGTGACATTTGAGTGTACTACAGTACCGCTACAGAAAATATAGCAGTTTGTGTAGGACAAACCAAAGTGCTGTTTCTGGTAAATTTGTGTGTCTGGCAAGATGTCAAATGATGGCATAAACCATACTGTTGCTGAGAAGCTTGATAAGAACAACTTCCGTGCTTGGAGGTTCAGGCTGACAAATTTCCTGAGGGAAAGGGTTATTGGGACTACATAGAAGGTGAGCATGAAGAGGCACCAGAGATACCGAAGATCAATCCAACTGCTGTGGATGTGAAAGAGTTCAAGGATTGGAACCCCAAGGAGCTAGAAAAGTTATGTATTGGCTCTCTATCAGTATACAGGACACCATGATTAGGAACATACATGATGCCAAGTCCCCCAAAGAGGCATGAGAAACCTTGGTAAAACTCTATGAAACAAATACCAAGGCACAAAAGATATAGTTGAAGAATGAACTTCATACTGTGGAGAAAAAGGCGTGGGACACCTTGGTAAAACTCTATGAAACAAATACCAAGGCACAAAAGATACAGTTGAAGAATGAACTTCATATTGGAGAAAAAGAGTATGTCTGTGAATGACTATGCATTGAAGATCAAGGGTATTGTGGAATCCCTTGCATCTATTGGCATTTCAGTAGATGATGATGATAAGGTGGAAGTCTGTCTACGTGGCCTCGGGCCACGATACAAGGCATTCAAGATGTCTATTCAGACTTGAGAAAACATTCCCAATTTCACAGATTTGGTGTCTATATTGATTATAGAAGAGAAGAGCTTCGGTGAAGACCAACAGCCTTCACAAAACAAAAATAGTTTAGAGCAACAAGCCTTCTGCACAAGTTCAGGAAGAGGATGAGGTAGAGGAGGCCGTGGACGCAGCCAAGGAGGTGGCCGAGCAGGAGCAACAACAATAGTCACCGAATTCACAACAACAACAACAACACGCAAGTGGAAGAGGCCAATTCAGAGGCAAGGGGAGTCAAAGAGGCCGTGGAAATTGGCAAAGGTAGTATAATGATACACGTGGATACTTTTATTGTGGTAAGCCTAGACATGCGCAGGCAGATTGTTATAAGAAGCAGGCTGATATGCAAAATGAAAAATTGCAGCAAAACAACTATGCATCCTCGAGCAGAAACAATGAGGATAATGAAAGGTTGTTTGTTATGCAGCATGTCGTTAATGCCATGTCTGAAAATGTAGAAGCAGCACATAAAAATGATGTATGGTATGTTGATTCAGGTGCTTCGAACTACATGACAAGTCATGGGGAGTGGTTCAAGGAGATGACACTGCTCATCCAATTGCCCATGTTGGAGATGTGCCATTGTCTATGCAGGATGGCAAAGTGAAGTACCTTACAGATGTACTTCATGTTTTGAACATAACAAAGAATCTGGTTTCAGTTGGCCAGATGATTGAGCAGGGTTTGCAGGTTCAGTTTAACCCTGATGGTGGTTGTTATGTTGAAGACTTTAAAGACAAGTGCAGGTTGGTTGCAAAAGGCAACAGAGTGGGCAGAATGTTTACATAGACATTTGGCATAAAATAATTGGACATGTGAATGTGCAGAGAATGAAGTCTATGCAGACTAAAGGAATTGTGACAGGGCTGCCAAAGTTTAAAGTTGAAGGTATGCAAAAAATATGTGAAGCATGCCAATTTGGAAAGCAAACAAAGCATGTATTTCCACGTAACAGAAATGTGAGCAGAAATGCACTAGATGTTGTGCATTCAGATGTATGGAGTCCTACGAAGACCATGTCTATGGGAGGCTACAGGTATTATGTGACATTTATTGATGACCACACAAGGAAAGTGTGGGTATACTTCATGAAGGAGAAGGGTGAGGTGCTCACTCATTTTTAAAATTTCAGAGTTATGGTTGAAAAGCAAACACGGAAATGTGTGAAGTGCCTAAGGTCAGATGGAGGGGGAGAGTACTTCTCCAATGAGTTCTCTAAATTTTTGAAGAAGAATGGTATTCGGAGACAGATTCAATCAGGAAAAAAGCGTTGATTCCTTCAAGTTAAGTCTATAATAGTTTCCCTTCTAACTGGTTTATTCAGATGAAAGTTAGTTCAGTATCTTGACCTCGTTCCCAAGTATTGAGCTTCAAAGAAAAGACAAAAGGATCTTAGTGAGTTAGCCAAACCATAGAGAAAAGATTTGTAACTATGTTTTAGGCGCCCCAAGTCATTTACTCCCGGGCGACCTAGTAAGAAAAGGCTTCGAACTATAAAAGCCAATTTCTCTTGTTTGTAACTCATCTTCTCATTTGTGCAATAGAAATGGAGTGCCTCTCTCTCCCTCTCTCTTGCAACTCTAATCTAGCATGTGTGGTGTGCTTAGGGTTAAGGTTGGGAAGTGATTAGTGCTAATCACTTGTTCTCTCGTGCTTCGTCTCTCTCTCTCTCTCTCTCTCTCTCTCTCTCTCTCGATGGAAGACTCTCTCACTTGTAGCATGAGTAGTATGATCCGTGTGTAGCTCAATCCAATGGGATTTGCATCCCTTTCGGAGCTAGGGATTCAACCCGTACCGGTGCACCGAAGCTTATCCACAAATGGAGAGAATGCTATGAACACCACTACCTTGACATAGACTTTACACATACAAGCTCAATCTTGCCATAGCTCATTCACTCATCATCCCACTCATTCATGCATCCAATACAAGAAGAAAGCTAAGCTAATGCATACACAAGCTCAAAGCAAACTTCATTCTCAAGTACTTACTTCCCTAGCATGCACAGAAACCTTGAAGCTTAATGGAACTTGAAATAACATGCATTCTCATTCACTACTCAAGCAATGCCTTGCCCATGGATAAGCTACAAGCTATGGAGAAGCTTAAGCTTGAATCCACTACCACACAAAGCCTAATAGAGAATCCACAAGCATCAACAAAGAAGCATGCACACTAGAGAATAGAAATGAGAAGAGAGAAAAACATCATCTCATTGCATAGAATTAGAAGAGCATTGCTCATACAATAGTCTATGAACCTCTATGAACAAGAGGGAGAGAGAAGAGCTTGCACCTCTATGAACAAGAGGGAGAGCTAGTCTCAAGAGAGCTCAAACATGAGTGTAGCCCAATGTGTCCATAAGCTCTCAAATGAGCCACTTTTTATACTAAAACTCCTAAAACTCCCAAAACTTCCCATGTGGGATTATTCTCAAGCCCACTCCCACACTCACCTACAACTTGGAACTTTTTACAAGAGCCCTAACTAAGAATGTCAAGTCTCTTGTTTTCCTGCTTGCATCTTTGTGTTGCATCCTTGCATTGATCACCACTCGTCACGCAACATTCCCCCCTTCCTATTTTGCGCACGTCCTCGAGCACGTAGATGCCAAGGAAGAGTAGTATCTCCAGTGTGTACCTGCAGGCAAAACGATAGGTGATTTGTGTGTTCTTTTTTTTTTTTGGAACGCAAAAGTACCGACAGACAATAACGAAACAAGCAATTTTTCTGAATAAGACATGGCAATAAACGTCCAATTAGCTAGAGGAAGGAAACATTGAAGCAGTGTAGAGATTGAATAGGTTTGTTCTGCAACTAGCTAAAGTAAAGAATGTTTTATGCCAAATGTATTGTTCTTTTCCTAGAAGGCAAAAGACAACAGTTAATCGAGGGACTATCAAGTAGTATATCTAGCTTATGCTAAGTCAAAGATGTCGGTTCAACACTAATAAATCTAACATAATTATGTATTGGCAGACTCTTGATATTGCTTAGTGTTAAGGTTTATTATTTTAAGCACAACGACGACCATCCTGGATTAGATAAGCATTTCTCTTGGTGCCTTTCTGTCTTTTTTTTTTTGGGACAGGGCTCTCTTCAAGAGTATGTTTGCACCCGCGGTATGGCTATTCCTTGCTACACAAGGCATTGGTCTGGGAAAGGTATAGACCTCCCTCGCCTACCATGAATAACAAGGCAATAGGCCACAAACATATACACTTTTCTTTTATTTTAGTCATGCCAATTTTTGTTATGGAAGGTTTATTAGATTGCCCCTAAGCAATGTCCTAGTAAGGGCAAGATATCCACTGACGGTCCTATGATTAATTTAGTCTCTTTGTCCTAGGTCTGGAACTCTACCTTTAGCACAAAACACTAATTACTTTGTATTGCTAAACAGGTAAAAATAATTACGGTCAAACTTACACTATCAAGTCTAAAGCCACTAGAATGCTATCCCTACTCTAGACCAAAGGAGATGCATATTGCCATGCTTAGTAAAGTGAAATTTGTAAACAATCAAGCAATAAGAAAAATACAGAATACACTAGAGATTGGCATGAGTTCACCTGTTTCTTTTAAAGTGCTGGTTGTTGAAGAATTGTTTGCACTTGATTGTATGATTGTCAGTTGCGGTACTGAAGCGGAAGATGTAGTTTGGTGCTTGTATCTGTTTTATTCCGACAAAACAAATTAGACAGAAAGAAAATTAAAAAGATAAAAAATAAAAAACATTGGTGCTAAACACCGGATTTGGCCGAGGGGAAAAACCCAATAGGAAAAAGTGCCCTGGCTTCTAGTTCTTATTAAGAGAGTACAAGTGCTAGTCTTGCACTCGGGGTGGAATTTGATTAGGGAAAGAGTAGAATGCTGATGACATTCTAAATAGTTGGAGTTGTAGGAAGAACGCTCTTTCCTTGATAGTCAGGGAGTCTACTTGTGTAGGAGCCTGATTAAAAGTTGTCTGCTTTGTAAGACAAACTTTGACATTGCTTGTGTTTTGAGGAATAGACTCTGAACTTGATTCGGTTGCAATATCCTCCTTCTGATGTGTTGCCTCTGAGATAGAAGTGAGTAAAGATACCCACTTGCCTTTTTCTTCCCATGTCACTTTGGAGTATCCCTTCCTGTTCGAGACCTTCTGATGATATCCGATTGACGGGTTAGCTTGTGTTTCCACTTGGACTCTTTTAGGCTTGGTAAGGCATGGTTTCCAGTATTGATTTGGTTTCTGTAAGTGAGGTGGTATTGACTGCTTTTGTTCTTGAGTAGATTCAGAAACATGATTATGTTTTGCTGCAGTAGTCCCTGCATTCTTTTTTGGTAGCCACAAGGTAGTAGCACCCTCGTAGTAGCCTTGTGCTTGCAGAAACTTCTTTGGGATCCACCGTTGTTGAGTGGTCTTGTTGGAGGTGAAACTGTTGGCTTTGGTGAACCTCCTCTTGAGCTTTGTATTCCTTGGATGTTCCTTAGCAACATTGGGTCTTGGCTTGCGAGCTGCTTTAGGTAACCAGATTTGATTTCTAAGTGCTTCCCCCCTTCCGTAGCCTTGTGCATATAAGAGAGATGTTGGCACATGCCATCCTTGAGTATTGTCATTGTCATTATTCACCCAAATCATTGGATCTTTTGAGGATGTCTCTATCACATTAGGGATGGTTTCCACCTTTTGAAAAGATGGGGGTGCCGAAGCACTTGATTGAGATACCATATCTCCTAGCAATAATGATTTGTTTGCTTCATACCTAGGGGCTTCTTGAGGTTTGTAAGATTCCTCCCCCAACCCCTTTTTAATGTCTAGTATCTTCCCCTGTAATCAATCCCTCTTCAGAAATATAAAGACCTTGTTTCTAACTGTTTTAACCTAGAGAGACAAAATATTCTAGAGAGAGAATATTCAGATTTTGAAAATTTTTGGATAGAAAAATATCTCATCTTATTAAAATGAATTCCCCTGAAACAGAAATTCAGAAAGAATTTTCCAATGTGCAATTGAAATTAATTGGAAATAGGTATAAAGAACCTTAGTATAAGGGTCTAGATTTTCAGAAATTTTTGGATTATGGTCCAATTAAGGTTCCTATGGGCCAATAGCATCAATCCATGTGTAGGGAGGAGATAAATCCTATTTGTAAAAGAAGATACCCAAAAATGAGTAAATGCTCACATAAGATGAAGAGTTGAAAATGTACAAGGTTTATTAGTAAAAAACTATGAGTAATATCAAAAAAATGAGATAAATTAAGTATCCAAAAATGAGTAAATGCTCACATAAGATGAAGAGTTGAAAATGTACAAGGTTTATTAGTAAAAAACTATGAGTAATATCAAAAAAATGAGATAAATTGAGTATCCAAAAATGAGTAAATGCTCACATAAGATGAAGAGTTGAAAATGTACAAGGTTTATTAGTAAAAAACTATGAGCAATATTAAAAATATGAGATATTTTGGGTATAATCATTCCATTTTGACACATATGTAAGGAAGGGGAGTTCTTTAAAGGAGGTGCATATTTCACATGCTTGAATGAGTTTTAAACTCAAAAATAATGTGATATTTTTATCTCTCATCTCTCTTGAACCAAACCAAATCAAAATAGAACCAAACCGAATCAAAATGTAACAAAACTAGGTCTAAATCTAGTCCAGATTCAACCAAAATGACTTGAAAAATTCTAGAATTAGTTTGTTTGGTTAGGAGCTCAATTTTTCCTATAAATAGAAGCCTCCCCTTGTTGAAAAATATATAGTGTCTACACATTGTTACTCTACTCCACCTAAGCCAAGAACTGTGAATTCTTTAATAATTCACTAGTTTTTGACACTTCTCTCTTTCTTCAATTCCCATTGGTGGCTCCATCAACATACTAAACCAATTGATTGGTTGGGGGCCTCTACCGTGAACAAAGAATCAAGCAAATTGTAAGGTAACTATGGCGAATTTTGATCTTTTCTATAATTTCTCAATGTTTCTCTCTTCTCAACCCCTCTCAAGCTTGAGAAGCTTAATTGGTATGGTTTTTGAATGCTATTGAAGTTAATTGATTAATTATAGTAAAGAATTACTTAAATTTTCATTTATGTTTAATTCTAATGGTTTTTTCTCTCTCTCACTTAAGAAATGGTCATACTCATGACCCATTCTTAATCCAAATGAAGCTTTTCATAAAGCTTTTCCTTAATCCAAGATTAATCTATGCTTAAGAATAAATTAATGATTTTTTTATCTATACTTTTAGTTTATGTATTCCATGATTATTTTTTATTCAATCCATTAAGGGTTGATGATCCAATTAGGGATCATTCTAATCATTCTCTTAAAGATAAGCTTTATCTTTTAAAATAATTGAGATTTATTAGTTATAGTAGCGGAGCTATGGCAAAATTTTATAAAAATTTACACATAAAATAATTTCATTCAAAGCATGAAAAGAGAATTTCCTACCATATTCTAGGAACTATCATCCTAGATTAATTAAAAGAATTTTATTATGCATGGAGATGTGGATGTATGCATGAAGATGTAGATGTATGGATGTGAGTGTGAATGTGGATGTGGATGTATGCATGGAGATGTGGATGTATGTATGTAGATGTAGATGTATAGATGTGGATGTGAATGGAGATATGGATGTATGCATGTAGATGTAGATGTATAGATGTGGATGTGAACGGAGATGTGGATGTATGCATGTAGATGTATAGATGTGGAAGTGAATGGAGATGTGGATGTATGCATGTAGATGTAGATGTATAGATGTGGATGTGAATGGAGATGTGGATGTATTCATGTAGATGTAGATGTATAGATATGGATGTGAATGGAGATGTGGATGTATGCATGTAGATGTAGATGTATAGATGTGGATGTGAATGTGGAGGTGAAAGTGGATGTGGATGTGGATGTGAATGTGGAGGTGGATGTATGCATATAGACGTAGATGTATGGATGTGAATGTGAATGTGGATGTGGATGTATGCATGGAGACGTGGATGTATGCATGTAGATGTAGATGTATGGATGTGAGTGTAAATGTGGAGGTGGATGTATGCATGGAGATGTGGATGTATGCATGTAGATATAGATGTAGAGATGTGGATGTGAATGGAGATGTGGATGGATGCATGTAGATGTAGATGTATAGATGTGGATGTGAATGGAGATGTGGATGTATGCATGTAGATGTAGATGTATAGATGTGGATGTGAATGTGGAGGTGGATGTATGCATGTAGATGTAGATGTATAGATGTGGATGTGAATGTGGAGGTGGATGTATGCATGTAGATGTAGATGTATGGAGGTGAATGTGAATGTGGATATGGATGTATGCATAGAGATGTGGATGTATGCATGTGGATATATGCATGTAGATGTGAATGTACGCATATAGATGTGGATGTATGGATGTGAATGTGCATGTAGATGTGGATGTATGGATGTGGATGCATGAATGTGCATGTAGATGTGGATGTGAAAATAGATGTATGGATGTAGATGTGGATGTATGGATGTGAATGTGGATGTGGATGTGGATATATGTATGGATGTGAATATATGATATGTGATGTGAAGGAATCTGAAGTGATGAGATGGAAAATGATGTGATGGGATGAGTATACATATAAATGGAATATGGAATAAGTAATGTGGATTGATGAGGGATAATGTGAAAAAATGAAAGTTAATATAGAAACTGTATTGTAAATGTTGTTTGTAAATGACTGTTTTATGTCAAGACTGCTGGGAAAGCATTTTGACCATCTTGTGATTAAGGTCGTGGAGACCTAACTGATAAAGTTGCAATTGTTGACGGAGAGTCAATGGAGGACGTCTCGCGTAGCAAGGTCGGCCGAGGTCTTGACCAGCCTCGGTGCGATTAAAATAGTGAGCTTCCGGTACGGTGGATGAGGGGCCAAGGAAGCGGCCTATGAGTGAAGCGCTAGGTCACCTGCGAAGGATCCTAGAGGGTGCTGACCATACGGTGCTCGGGCTCTGGGTCGCCTAGGATACCCACGCGTGCGTCAAGGAAGATATTGGAACAAGGAGTAAGAGTTGTTTTCTAAAACCGGGCATGGATCTGGTTGACTGACCTTGCTGGTCCTCAACGGATGAGTCCATGGCTCTTTATATGGATATGTTGGTTGATCTTGTTGATCTTCAACGAGAGTCCATCTTGATAAGTGATTATATTTCCGAGTATTAAGGGCTAGGAACTATTGAAAAGACCCCTGTGTGGACAGGTGGTGAGCGTTCTAGTTGCCAATGATGCCATAGATACTCTGATGAAGGAATGATGGGAAATTGAATCAACCGAAAAAATTGGAAGATGGTGATCAGTGATACTATGGTTTCATTAAAGGATTGTTTTAAAACTGATTGAATCTGTGAAAAAGGCAATTTCATATCGGGTGTGTAAGTGGTGTGACTAGTTTTATTTTTGCATGAATATCCGGCTAGGGGGCCTGGGAACTCTTTTCCTTGGTACCCGGGACAAAACCTAACCAAATTCCAAATTGGATCCCATCAATACAGTGGTTGGGCGGTTGGCTAACCCATGGGATCGGATGGGGTTAGGCTAGGCTGATGGATCCGTAAATCGAGACTCAACTTTTGTTATTACGATAGATAAAGTAAATTGCGGACAATAATTGTTCTATGGATAGGAATCAACAGCTGTGCCTCTTGAATGGGAAAAAAAGCGTTGATCCCAATGATCCAAGTGCAAGTTCTTCGTTGATCTGACCAAGTATCTTATAGATTCAATTGGATCAGCTTGATCAGAAATGATCTTGACTACGTTAGAGCAAAAAGTTATTCTGGTGGAATCGTCCGTGCTTTTCGAATAAAGAAAGTTTTTTCGGGTTCGCTTTTGGAAAAACCGACGGATTAGTCTCTTATCCGGATATCCGTGGATGAGGCCCCGAATGTGGGACCCCTGTCCCGCGCGAGAACTGCTACTTCCGCTGCCAGTACCCTGAATCCGTTGCTCGGTGGGAACAGGGATCTTACAAGGTTCCTCTGCATAGATCGGTCTTAGCATTCTTACGGGAATAATGTCATACCCATTTGGATCACAGAACTATGTTTGTCTTGGCAATGCACAAGTGTCTATGGTAGCTAAAACATGGTTCTATTCTAAGGGATCTATCAAGTTCTGAGGAAAAGGTATAGGGATATACGCCTCATCCGTCACACTTCTGTCTATGGTAACATTTCCAGGTTGCAAGTCTCGACAAGATGCTCCACAGATCCATAGATCAGCTCTTCCTTCAGACATAGTTGCTCCCGATGCTTCTGAAGAAGCGGAATCAAACTCATCCACAGGAGAGTGCGTCACATCTCGATAAGCATGGTTTTTCAGATTCACCCTCGTGGTTACATTCTTATGTCTGAGGTACAAGTAATTGTAACCCCAGTCTTGAATCATTTTGAATTGGCACATGAATGGTCTTCCTAGGATCACTTCGTAATTTGTGTTCTTGCCAAAGTCTACAATAGCAAAGGTATGTCCGTACTCAATGCCACATGACTTGACTATAACGTTCTCAAGCAATCCTATGGGACTCTCTAGATTTCCATCTGCCAATTGCAAACTCATCCTTGTACTTCTAATCGCAGGTTTTCCCCACATTTCCCATACAGTTTTTGTTGCTATACTCACCCCTGCTCCGCTATCTAGAATAGCTATAGATTCAATCTTGTTGATCTCCACAGGAAGCGTAGTATTTCCTTCATCGTCTTCACAATACTTGCCAACTTTGTTCATAGGAACAGGAATTGTTTGCTTAAGCATTAGCTCAGAAGACTTTGCCTTCAACAACTCCTTAACCTGGATGTTCTGGTTCCACAATCCTTGCTCAGTTAATTGTGTAGCCACTTCTCTCCACAATCTTGGCCTAAGCTTTAAGAACTCTGCGAGTGGAATGGTACACGTAACTGGTGCCGACATTAAAGCTTGTAAACTCCCTATGTCTCGTTCCTGATGAGGTTGTTGTGTCATTGATGGTACTCGCATGATTTGGCTATGTGCTTCGTACAATCCTAAATATGAGGGCAGTGTCTTGCATGTGAGCTTGTTGCTCCGAGCTGAGAGAATAGTCTGAGCATCATCTGGTAGAGATAAAGCATCTAATTCTTTAACCCTTTGATTCGAGAATTCTACTATAGATAACGGTGGTGACTTGTTAGAAGATGCTAGATCCTCAACTTGTTTGTGCACCACTTCCCACATCTCCCTTGCTACTGCAACCTCTATTTCAGGGATTTCATCTCCAAAATCCGCGGTAGTCAATGGTTTTGACTCGTCTGCATTGGTATGAGGTAAATCATCTCCTTCAGGCATTTCTGGGAAATGTAGAGACACAACTTCACTTCCCTTTTCCATGCTTGGCGTGGCTTCTGGTATCATCTCTAAGTTAGGCTTCAGAGAAGCAGGTCCTCTTGCATACATAGGTGGTGGGCCGTCTATTAGAGTCTGAGTATCCCTAATCAACTGCTTATGGATAGCCAAGTTGCTTGTCTCCTCACGAGGGTTGGGATATTCTTGCAGCTTCTTAGGCAGCTCGGTCAGAGCTGTGATCCTACTATTATACGCTTGAAGCGCCGCATCTAAAGGCTCGTACACCTTGTCCACAAGGATTGATCCTCTTGAGCTTTCCTCAGACTTGGATGCTTTTCCCTTTTGCTCATTTTGAGTTTTCTCTCTGATTTGTTTCGTTTTCAACATTCCTTCTAGCTCTTTTGGGATAGAGTTTCCTCCATCAGAGCTCTTCTGCTCCTTCGACTTTTTACTCCCTTTGCTGCGTGGTTTACGTCGAGTTGATTTCTTTCTCTCTTTTCCATCTTTGGATAGAACCTTAATCTCAGAGGGTTTCTCAACAACCTCTTTGACATTCTTTTGCGCTTGGGCTCTAGTCACTACTCTTAGCGACACTAGTTCGTTCTCCTCCTAAGATGTCGTGGTGGGTGATGGAATCACTTCAACATAGTTGAGGGGCGCTTTAGCTTTTTGTGCTGCCGGATCCGCAGGCTTCAACAACAAGCAATCCTTCGGTAGATGGTCAATGCTACACCCCTGGCAAAACCTCTCTATAGGTGGAAACGTTGATGTTGTGCCTATGTTAGCTAAGAGGGGTCGTTTCTTGTTTGGACATTCTCTCGCCCAATGTGGTCCACCACATTCGTAGCATGGTCCTGTTTGTTGCGTGGGGTATAGTCTCTTTGTAGGATATGGTCCTAGGGATAACCTTGAGTCTTGGTTGGCTGAGATCCTATAAGCATCAAAGAGCTTGGGTCTCCATTAAAGTCATGAACTAGGCTTGGTCCGGTTGGGTTCTCAAAGTAGGGTTCGACAGGAGGATGCTCCACTTCGATGTAGTATGGTTGAGAGCTAACCATTTCCATACCTAATTCAGGATTCTCATATTCCACATATCTAAAGGAAGCTGTGCCAGGTGGAGGAGGTTGAGCTCCTAGCACCGGCCGTGCCTGCTCTTGAGCAACTAAGGTTCTCTCATGGTTCACAACTTGCTGTCTAGGTGCAGAGTTGTTTGCTTGTTCCCTTTGTATCCTTGCAATGTGATTGTAGTCCGAAGTCACATGTGTGTAGTTCCATTTACAAAGCTCGCACCACTTCTTTGTTGGTTGATTGCCCAACCAATGGTGAGAAGGTTGGGCACTGCTCGGTTTTATGACTCCCTCCACATCCTCCACAGACGTAGGGGCCTGAGGTACAGTATGCATGTATGATGGTTGGGGTAGGTAGGAAGGTTTGTAGTATTGCCCCATCTTTTTCAATACTATCTCGGCAATCTGATCTGGATTAACTAATGGCACACTAGAGTCAGAGCCCTTCCCAGAGCTACGTTTATCATCCGAATGACTATCTTGGTTTCCCATGCCAGTCATGTCAAAGTTATCATCATAATCCATGGCATCCATGCAACACTCATTGAAGATGACATGCTTCTTTGCGTACAAGTGAGCGTGAAGCGTCTTGTTTCGTAAGCCTTCCAAGAAGATAGAAATTAATCTTCCTTGGCTTGGCTTCTCATCGTCAGGGCATCGATTGATGTATTGCTTTAGCCTATTTATACAATCTCGCACAGATTCTTGATCTTTTTGCTTAAAAGCGTAAATTTGAGCTACCACGTTGTGCTTAATTCCCATTTTTGAAAACGCAGCTATAAAGCTCTTTTCCAGCCCATCAAAAGACCTCTTTGTCTCAGGCTCTAAAGTCTGAAACCATGATAAAGACTTACTCTCTAGCGTCAAGCCAAATCCTTCGATTTGTGTATGCGTATCCGTGACTTGCTCCGCATGTATAGCTTGCTTAAAAGTTGCTATATGGTCATATGGGTCACCGGATCCATCATACTTCTTGACAAAACACCATATTGGTGAATTTGGGAATTTCCCAATTCCCATTTTTGAATACTTAAAAAAGGGGACATGGATAACATGTTTGTAAGTTTCTCAAAACCCTATCATATGACCTATCATTGGAAAGCGCTTGAAAAATGGAATCTAAAGAGCTATAAAACGCTCATTTTGGATTAGTGGCGTTCAAGTTATGGTTAATCCAAACTTTTGACCACGTGTCCCAAACTTGTGGGAAATTTCCATATTCCCCAATATGGTGTTACAAGCTTTTGCAGCGCAGATGGTCTCACTTTTCTAGAATATTCATCGTCATGTCTCCTATATGAGTCTCGGCCTCTAAATCTAGGCTCTTCAAATATCAGTTTACTTGGTCTATGGGGTTCTTTTGGAGGTACAAATCCACTTGCTCGTGGTCTTTCTTCTCCCCTAGATTCTCTAATAGCCCCGGGTCTCCTCGTAGGATCAATCATTGGAAAGACTGGTCCTTTAGCAGTTGTTCGCATGGAATGTGCTAGTCGAGCCACACTTGGGGTTCTAGCCCATGGTGGTGCTAGTGTTTCTCCTCGAAAGGCAGATTCATCTGGACGTGCCGTGTCTAAGGTAGACACCTCAGTGAAAAGGGGCCTTCCTTTCCATGTCATTTCCCTAACCTCTGGCCATTCAAGGGTTCTAAAGTCGTTCCCCCATCTATCATGAACACGCTCAGTGAAACCTTCTAGATGCTCTACAGTTATTGTGTGCGTGACTGGAAGCTCTAAGCTCGGGTGCTTAGTGGTTGCATAGTAGGTTTCTTCCACATCCCTATACACCTCTTTAATTGGGTCGTCCTGATAGATTTTAACTACTGGAATTTCTTTTACTATGTCCCATGGGTTTTTCTTGGTCTCTTTTCCTTTTCTCGTTCTTTCTCTATCCTCCCAATACCTGTCGGAAAATAATTCTTCAAGTAAAGAAATGGGCGTACCAGGTCTGCGCGATGTTCCTGGCACATTTGGGTCCAATGGAAGCTCTTTTTTCTGCTTTGCTTGTGCGCTAGGTTGAAGTACACCCAAAGCATCCACTTGTTCAGGATTTTTGGTGACCTCGTAGCGTACTCCATTTCTACCCATGTACATATCGTCTTGGTAGTTTACCCATGGTGTTGGTTCAAACGCAGAATGAATGTCTGTAATTTTAACAATAAACCGGCTCATTGGATCTTTGTAGATCTCACCACCATGCGTGTTTGTATACAAAAAATGGAGTCTCATGTTGTCAATCAACTCCCCATCTGGGATTTCAAATGGATTAGCAGAATCTGCCATATCAATGGGTGTGGATGGTCTATTCATGCCAAATGACTCGTTTATGTCCATTGAAATATCACTCTCGGTTCTTGAGAGGCTCTCTATTTGAGACTCCAAAGATGTCTCGAGAATGCTCTCCAAGTTGCCAACAACCGATTGAGTGCTGCTCCCTTGAGTGGTTACCCTAGATGGTGCACTAGTGTTACGTCCCCCTAGTATTGTTCCCGAGCGTAGATGCATACGCTATTTTTTGCACGTTGTTGTAGTGTCCAGTTTTGATTTTTTTGATGTTTTGATTTTTTGTTTTTTTTTGTTATATATATATATATATTTAAACCCTACCTAACCACTAAATGCAACTAACATGAATATGTGTGTAACTATCTATTTATTATTATTATTATTATTATTATTATTATTTTATTTTTTTTACTTTTTTACTAATAACACAAAAATATGAATTATGCTAAAAAATTCTAATTATGCAAATTACACTAATTATGCAAAAAAATACAAAAATTTAAAAAAAATGCAAAAATGTGGACTCAAAATAAAACACATAATTTACAGATTTTTTTTTCTTCTTCTTCTTTTCTTTTCTTTTCCTTTTTTTTCCTTTTTATTTATTTTTTAATTATTTTATTGTTTTTTCTTTTTCTTTTTATTATTTTTTAAAAAAAATGTAAAAAAACATAAAAATTATCAAAAAATAAAAATAAAAAATAAAAAATAAAAAATACTAACCTTCTCTTCGGCACCTTATCGCTTTCGGATTTGCTGCAGTCACCTCCTCTACTGACGTGTCAACCTTATCGCCTCTCCTCCAAGCGCTTCCTCACCTTCTCGCCTCCTTCACCACCGCCGACACCACCTCATCCACTGCTGCAGCTCTCCTTTGCCGGCCTCTGCAGCCTTCAGCGGCCAAGCGGCCCTTCTCTGCTCTGCGGCTCTGCTAATACCACAGCCACCGGGTGAGGCAGAGAGGTGCCGGCTCTCTCTGCTGCGCTCGCCTCCTCAGCTGCAGCTGCCACAACCTCCGCCTCCTTGCGGCCACTTCACCTCCTTGCGGCGGCCAGCCTTCGGCCACCTCTCCCGCGCGGGTCGCCTCAGCTCTCCGGTTGGCTCTGCCCCGCTCACTCCTCTCTGCTGCGGGCTCAGCCTCCTTACCTTCTGGCCCCTCACAGCAGCCAGCCTTCGCACCGGCCAGTCGCCTCCACTGCTGACTAGCCTTCGCACTGGCCAGTCGCCTCCATGCCGGCCTCTTCACAACCGCCGCCACAACCTTCTTTGCTTTCGGCCTTCAGCGGCCACCTAACTACGTTGGCCACTGCGAAGGCCACTTCACAACCGCCTTCACTACCTTCGCCTCCTTCGCTTGGAACCACACCTCCGACTCGCCTAGATAGAGTTCATTCTTGTTTTCATGCGCTTCATCTCTCGGAGAAGCCTCTGTCGCTGCTTCTCGAGCCTTGTAAACTTAGGAAGGGTTGGTCATAATCAAGTGCCTCACTGGCTAGCTTTCTGTTAAATATATATATATATATATATAACAAAAAACAAAAAATAAAATTTGCGACCTTATCCGACCCCTCCTTTGTCTTTGTAATCTACCTTTTTTTCTTCTAATCACTAGCTCCGAGATTCCACACTCGTGCTAACCCTAAACCTAAAAACAAACAGAAATAGTGGTAGTAATGCAAGCTTCTCAACCGGTTTGAGTCTTCTTCCCGGCAGCGGCGCCAATGGAGAGACGGAAGACTCTCTCACTTATAGCATGAGTAGTATGATCCGTGTGTAGCTCAATCCAATGGGATTTGCATCCCTTTCGGAGCTAGGGATTCAACCTGTACCGGTGCACCGAAGCTTATCCACAAATGGAGAGAATGCTATGAACACCACTACCTTGACATAGACTTTACACACACAAGCTCAATCTTGCCATAGCTCATTCACTCATCATCCCACTCATTCATGCATCCAATACAAGAAGAAAGCTAAGCTAATGCATACACAAGCTCAAAGTAAACTTCATTCTCAAGCACTTACTTCCCTAGCATGCGCAGAAACCTTGAAGCTTAATGGAACTTGAAATAACATGCATTCTCATTCACTACTCAAGCAATGCCTTGCCCATGGATAAGCTACAAGCTATGGAGAAGCTTAAGCTTGAATCCACTACCACACAAAGCCTAATAGAGAATCCACAAGCATCAACAAAGAAGCATGCACACTAGAGAATAGAAATGAGAAGAGAGAAAAACATCATCTCATTGCATAGAATTAGAAGAGCATTGCTCATACAATAGTGTAGATGGGGAGAGAGAAGAGCTTGCACCTCTATGAACAAGAGGGAGAGCTAGTCTCAAGAGAGCTCAAACATGAGTGTAGCCCAATGTGTCCATAAGCTCTCAAATGAGCCACTTTTTATACTAAAACTCCTAAAACTCCCAAAACTTCCCATGTGGGATTATTCTCAAGCCCACTCCCACACTCACCTACAACTTGAAACTTTTTACAAGAGCCCTAACTAAGAATGTCAAGTCTCTTGTTTTCCTGCTTGCATCTTTGTGTTGCATCCTTGCATTGATCACCACTCGTCACGCAACACTCTCTCTGGTGATTAGGCTAACCGACGTGATCTTCTTCCATAGAGATCCCACATGATCTTTGTGAGAGAGCTTGCATCACTGTTGGATTAGAGTAACCGCCTCGGTATGACAAATGATGGGAGGACGACGGTGACGAGTGGACGGTGGAGCTCTTGAGCCATGCTCAAGCTCGGCAGATAGGCAACTTCTCATCACGACACAGTGGTTAGGGTAGGCTTTCCTTACCATTTTTTACGCCGTGGGTGGGGAACGCCATCCGCTACTTGTCTATGCCATCTTTGATTTGAATCCGATGGAGCCCCCATAGCCCGGTGCCAGGTGGCTCTTTGGCATACGATTTTTTATTTTTTTATTGTATTTTGATATTTTGTTTGGTTGTTTCTGATATTTTTGTTAAGATTCATGTATAGATTTGTGTTTAGAGTAGGATTACTACTTGTTTGAGTAAAAAAACTTGTTTTTATATATGATTAGAGAGCCTCAAGAGGAGGAACCTATACTCTTTGTTAATTTTTAGCTTAATCTTATTTTTTTGCTTAATTTCTTTGCATAGGTAGGCTAGTATTATTAGATAGAACACCAATCTTATTTTTTTGCTTGATTCCTTTGTATAGGTAGGTTAGCATTATTAGGTAGAACACTAATCAAACAAAACAACCATAAACTATCTCTTAATTTTTACTAACTATCACTAACCTATTGGTTAGTGTGATTAGTGGACTTAAAGAGAGTAAAAAACTAAAAAATTAAGCCTCATGCTTGTAATTAGACTAATTAGAGTTGTGCAATTAGTGTTCTAAACACTTGTCTTGACTCAAATCTATGCTTAGTTTACTCCAATTAAGCCTTAATTACATCATACCAAGAACAACTGCAGTGCTTTTGCCTAAAAATAACGTGGCATATTCTTTTTAGACATCAAGGCATGTGCCACTTCTCCAATGTGCCTATTTTTTCTTTTTGCAACACCATTATATTACTACGAAGTGTACCTTGATGTAAACTGTCTCTTGATTGCTTGCTTTCTCAAGAAATCATTGAACTTGTTAGAGAAATACTCTCCCCAACCATTAGATGTCATGCATTTTATTTGTATGCCTTTTTCCTTCTTAACCAAGACTTTAAATCTTTGAAAGTGAGCAAACACCTCACTTTTCTTCTTCATGAAATAAACCCACACCTTCCTAGTGTGATGTAACATAATACATGTAACCTGCAATTGTTATAATCTTGGTCGGTCCCCATACATCTGAATGTATAATATCTAATGGCCTTGCACTAACATGCTTTTCTTGTGGGAAAACATGTTTGGCTTGTTTACCAAGCTGACATGCTTCACATACTTTATGCATACCATTAACCTTAAACTTTGGCAAACCTACAATCCTTCAGTTATTGTATATGCACATGAGCAATGCACTTGTGCCATATGTCAATATCTACAATGACACCTATTCCATATGTAAACATGGCTGCCTTTACCTCAGGAATGTAAACACGACTGCCTTTACCTTAGGCATGTTCACATCCAAAGTAAACATCCTACCATTTTTGTTACTCTTTGCAACCAAACGATACTGATTTTTAAAGTCTTTCACAAAACATCCTTGAGGATTAAACCTCACTTATATACCTTGCTCAACCACATGCTAGATGCTCTCAATAGCAAGGCATACATCGACCCCAATCAGCGATCCAAGCACTTTAAGAGTCAAAAGTGGCATAAAGGATGGCTCTACCTCAATAACTCAAAGAGTCAGAGGAGTTTTGACCTTCCCTACTTGCCTAAGAGAACCTGCCCCACACCACCGCTAGGATGAGATGTAGTATAGTCCACCTCGAGTCCCAATACAAGCTCTGCATATAACTGCTTCTCAAAGTATTAGGGAATCTAGCGATGGTGTGGCATCCTCCCATAAGTGGCTATTAGCAGTCATCTTTTGTCTGTACATTTACACCAGGGCCTCTGTTGTGGGTGTGCCCGCCCGAATTAGGTGTTTTCTCATTTTTCCCCTCTCAATATTTTTTCCTATTTTTTCCATATTTTTTTAGGTGTGGGAGGGAGTATTGGACCTGTCGGCTATACCAGATGAATGCTGGCAGACTGGTCACTGGCTTTCTTGACTTTCCCTATGTGCTAGCTGACTGGAGGGAAACCTGGTTGTGGGACTTTTTTGCTGATGTTGGCTGTCTCTCTACAGTAGGCCGACTGCACTTGTGGGGCCATATAAAATGGCCCCATGCCCCCCCACTTGTTGTATCATATTTACCCGATTTTCTTGTGTATATAGAGCAGAGTTACACGCCTCTCTCTCTCCTCCATTGCTATATTTTTTCTATAGTGCACTTGCTCTTGTGTTCTCTAATTTTGTCATCATCTCCGCGCTGCATATTCTGACATGGTATCAGAGCTCTAGGCTCTTGATAGATCTTGGGAACTATGTGAGCAATAGGGGGGCGACTGTTTTGGTGCTGATTGGTGGACTATTTTGGACTGTTTGGGAAGAGGAGAAGCAAGAGGAAGGCGAGCTGATTTGCTGGACAACCACTTGTAGGTTTAAGTTCCTCTTTGTTCCCACCTACCCACCCTTTTCAGTTACATCCCCGTAATGGCAGATCTACTTGAGATTACTTGTTGAGATGATTGAGAGGCATGTGAAGATCTCGACCCTCCCCACGTTCCTAGTGGACCGTCAGTTGGACGAGAATAACTATGACATCTGGAAGGTAATGATGGAATCTGTTTTGGAGTCTTAACCTTGTTGATTTCATTGTTGTTGGGGTTTCACAGCCTGAGGTAGAGGAAGGGGAGTTACTCTCGATTTGGAAGGAATGCAAGGCACAGGCACAGTTGTGGGATCGTGTCAATGCCAGGGTTTGTTCTTTCATTTTCCTCAATTGTTGCACACCGCAAGTTATAAATCTTATCAAGCATATGACGCTGGCCAAAGGTATACATGGTAGCTTTTGGCTTCTCTCTATAGCAAGGTATCGCCCCATGAAGAGGATTTCCTTGGAAGTACAGAGGTTATGAATCCTGCAAAGTCATTGATATGATGCGAGAGCACATTAACAAGCTGCAGGCTCTTCAGCACCACGAAGTTCTTCAAGAAGCTGGGAAGGAGATATCATCAGAGGATATGGCCATCACGTTGCTATCGCATTTACCCTCTCAGTACTCAGCTTTCTACTCTTCTTTGATTACCAGGTGGTGGCAGGCTCAGCACCATCACATGGGAGGAGCTTGTGCCCATGGTCTTGGACCAGGAGGAAAGATTCACGAACCCTCTGGAACAGGGCGGAGGTTCGGAGGCCTTGTCGTTGTGCTGTCCTAACTTTCCCTATGTGCAGGCCGACTGCATATAGCTAGCTGACTGGAGGGGGAAACCTGGTCGTGGGACTTTTTTAATGCTGTCGACTGTCTCTATAGCAGAGCAGGCAGACTACACTTATGGGGCCCCCACCATGGCCCCCCACTTGTATCATATTTACAGGATTTTCTTGTGTATATAGAGCAGAGTTACATGCCTCTCTCTCTCCTTCTCCATTGCTGTATTTTTTATGTAGTGCACTTGCTCTTGTGTTCTCAAATTTTGTCATAATCTCCGCTGCATATTCTGACAGTAGCTACATGTCGCCTATAGATATGTGGTGCCATGGCTGGATGGGAGCTCCTGGAAATAAGAAGCACTTTCCCAACCGTAGGAGGGACTCCCTAGCCATCTCTAAATAGATCTAAAATTGAATCCCTAATGCCAGATAGCTTGTTTGCCTCACGGTAGGACAAGCCACATGAAACCCCAGTGATAAGCTATGTTTGTATAGCCAATCATCTACAGACATGATGCTACCTCTAATGCACTCAGGTTGCTTGAGATGTAGAAGACAGCTAGTTGTTAAGCTTGAAGTGCTCCATTTCTATTGTCGCCTAACTGTAAATGCTTCCGGTGGCCTTTGTGCTATCTCTTGTTGTAGAGATTACCACCATCCGGAATCTAGATATCCCGTTACATAATCCAAGTAAATCTTGGCACTAACATTCACATTCACATAAGATGCCACAACATATCCTCCAATATGATTATCAGGAAGCAAGAGGTAAATCAATACACCCCTACTACAAGTTCTATAGCATATCCTACACTCCCCCTACTGAAGGTCTATAGCAAACTTGCCATAACCCATCTACCCCAACAACTACCCTGACCAAGTTCTGCCACAAATCCAGTGATCCCTTTAAGCCTACCCCAAATCTGGTGTTGAGAGCTTATGAAAGAGCTCTCGAGCGATGATGACCCTCAAGTGATGCTCATTATGTCCTGTGGCTATGGCATCCTCTAAGTAGCTATGTCTTACAGTTGTAATGTTTAAAATTGGCTTCTTGTATGGATTAGTATCTTGGAGACTTCCTTCTTTGGAAAATCATGTGCATGTAGAAACTTTCTCCATTTGCAAGCTTTGATGACATGAACTTGCTAGGTTGAGTCTTGAACGATCAAGGTTATGAAGCTTTACATTGAAGCTCTAGTCTGTAAATTTTTGCCTTATTGCATTCAATAGTACTCTGCACTATATCTGAGATTTGCTAAAGCTCAATGAAGAAATTGTGTGAGCTTGCTCTGCAAATCCTTGAAGAAAACTAGAAACTCAAGGCTTACTGATGCCAAAATCCAAACTTCAAATTGTTTTCTTTCTCAATCAAACTCTGCACTACTTGGAGATCTTAACATGCAAGGAAACCTTTTATGCAAGTTAGAAGAACCTTGTGGTGTATGGGGCAGGCTGGCTCATACCAGTAGACTAGGTTCAATTCCCAGCAAGGCCATACTTGCAATGACAATGTTAATCAACAAACTTTTTGAATTTTTGCAATTGAAATTGTAAAACGTGTACACTTTTGCATCAACTAATTATCAGCATGCTCTCTAAACACCATATTAGTGAATTTGGGAATTTCCCAATTCCCATTTTTGAATACTTAAAAAAGGGGACATGGATAACATGTTTGTAAGTTTCTCAAAACCCTATCATATGACCTATCGTTGGAAAGCGCTTGAAAAATGGAATCTAAAGAGCTATAAAGCGCTCATTTTGGATTAGTGGTGTTCAAGTTATGGTTAATCTAAACTTTTGACCACGTGTCCCAAACTTGTGGGAAATTCCCATATTCCCCAATATGGTAATTCTACATAATACTGATGCTTAGATATGTAATAGAATAATATGCTATACATCCTCTTGATGGAAATGTGCGCAAATGTTGTAAACCAAGGTATGTGCATGTAAATAGTGTTTTCTCAACACTTTTCTTGCTTCATTTACTTCTAATACATCAAGATTTATACTAATATGTGTAGATTTGTATTATTCCAACAGATTTGTAATCTTTGTCGATCTTCTTTGCAAGAAAGTATCAAGATCGGAAAGATTTGATCAAGAATCACTTACTATTTTGTTTCTCTGTCAAGATTTGATTTAAACACAATAAACTTTGTATAATTTATAAATTACTCTATTCTGCACTGTAGATCTGCACCAATCTTTGAAAATCTATATCAACTGCACATAATCTTGAAAATCTATATCAACTGCACATAATCTTGAAATCTGCACCAAGATTTTGCACACTTTCTTGAAACTATATCAAATTTCTACACAGCAAAATGTACTCTACATAAACTCTGTAATCTGAATACTCTGCACACTAATATGAAAATTTACAATATTACTCTGCATAGTTTTCTGAAAACTCTCCATATAGCAACTTGGATTTTCTACACAACAACCTGTTTCTTGCAATGTTTCTTCGAAGAACTCAAGATTTGGGAATCTAGGGTTTGTTCTTGAAAGAGAACAATGCTTGCTTTGATACCAACGCAAGAGACTAGGGTTGGCCACTCAAAGCATGTAGTGACAACATGGGTGTGGAACACCATCCTAGGGCAATACCCAAGAAGGCCATGAAATATTGGGCAAGAGCACCAAGAAGACATGAATGTCTATAGAGTGAATATGATCAAAAGGGTATAATGTCCATGAACCCTATGCCTGATATAGCCCAAGGCCCCCAAAAGTACACATGTAAATGTCCCAAAACCCAAGTACCTAGGCTCTATTGCACATGTGCATGTGCACCCAAACCTACTTCATTACAACTGCTGCATGAATGCCCGAATTAAGCTCTTGGACAAACCAATCAGCAACAATTTGCATAGAGGGTCGGGTTTTTTCTGCCACTCTCTCCCTCAAGCTTAGCAGCTTTGTTGCATAGGCTTCTACAACCATGTTCTCTTGTCGGAGCTCTCTCATTTGATCACAAAGTTGAGTTGCAGACTTTATATTGGGAAATCTTGCCAGAAAAGCAGTCATGACCTCTTCATAGGTCTGGAAATGGTTGTCTTGATATCTTGACACCCGAGTCCATAACTCTGTCTCTGAAGGTATTCATGAAAGCATCTCTATGGATTTCAATCATCTCTGGCTCTTCCACACCCTGAGGTTTGGCTACTTTTCAGTATTGCTCAAACCTCCTCACATGCATATCTGCATCTTCCCCTTTCTCTCCTGAGAATACTAGGAAATTTTTGGCTAATGACACCATGCCTCCCATGATCCTTTTCCGGGGGTTTTGTTGTGGTTGTTCTTCCAAGTTTTGTTGCTTCACCCTTTTTGGGCTTTCTGGACCTGGACTGTGCACAGATTCTTGCTCTTGGCACTCCTTTTCTTGGTCCAAATTGTTCCTGTATTCTGACAGTTCTTCTTTCTCGTGCGGGATTGTAGAAGTTTATGCACCTGACTTCTTTGATTAACGATACAAAGCACTCCCAACTCCAAGCTTCCAAGAGGATCTCTTGGAAGGCATTACTTTTCACCATCCTTAGATTCTTGTACATGCAGAAAGCATGCCTACATCTGGTTGGGTTGTGTGGTAAAAGGTTCTACCCACTGACTTTTCCAAAATGTTCCTTCCGTGTTATGGTTTCTCCGCAGACTTGTTTTAAGTGGACCCACAACTTTCCTTCACCTTCTTAAGGTGTGGAATGCTACTCAACGGAGGTTTCTTTCTTCACTGCAATTTCCTCAACTTGAAAGTTTTCCACCCAGAATGCTGTAGATTTTCTTCCGCATGAAGTTTCCTTGTGGAGTCGCAGTAGCGGTCTATTAGAGTTGCGTAAAGGTTTCCCTCAGCACAATTCTTAGTAGGAAGTTTTTCCCAAGAGGAAATTTATTTTCCCTAGAAGAATGTTTGAAATCCCCAACATGATTGCTAGGTTTTTCTCGTTGATTTCCTTCTCAGCAGAATGACAAGATAGCAGTATGGCGTGATAGACTAGTCAGGCAATGCCATGGAAGACGTGTACAATCACCACCAGCAGTCAGAGTTTCTAGATATGAATACCAACTCTTAAGTGGTCATGGGGACACACAGAACACTACTCTACTATGCAAACCTTCACTCACAGCAGACAATGCTATGGAAGACGTGTATAGTCACCAGCAATCAGAGTTTCTAGATATGAACACCAACTCTTAAGTGGTCATGGGGACACACAAAACACTACTCTACTATGCAAACCTTCACTCACACTCTCTTAGTTCTCATTGTGCAACCCTCCACTGCATATCTCACTCACTCTCTCATTCATACGCAACATGTTTAATAAAATAGAAACACATTATACTTAATCCACACAGTGTAGAGAGTAACACAGAAATATGATGGAATGGAAACATTGCTCTTGATTACTTTCCAGAAGTATTGCAGACTATTGCCTGACACAAGCTATCACTTCCTGAGTACTATCTCTATAACACGCTTCATAACACAGACTTTCAACTACTAGATGAGAGCATATAATAACTGCACTCTTCATACATTCCTTCTCTCTGAGTGTATGTCTCTCTCTATATCTGTCAGTAGTGATTAGTCGCCCTTTTAAGCTAAGACTTCTTGTTCTTTGCAACGTTTCTCTGGTTGTTATAGTCTGCCATCTTCACACACGCGATATCGAGGTGGTGCTGAGATGACGTGTGGACTGGGTTGACTGTGCATGTTGCCGCCAGTGAGGTGTTAGGCACAACACTGCCACTCACTCAATCATCACCTACATTAAAATAATATTAGTCAGCCCACAAAGTCAATTAAACACATTAATCTTGACTATATCATACCATTGTGGTCCAACAAATGTTCGACCCACTCAATTAGCCTACATTAAAATAATATTAGTCAATGTACAAAGCTAATTAGACACATCAATCCTCACTATATCATAAGAGTGTACACAACTAATTAAACACATTAATCCTAGAAAATGATATAAACACATCCAAAAATAAAATATCCCCAATAAACATTCATAAAGAATGGGCATCCCATCTTGTGCGGGTTGCAATTGACCTCAATTGCATGGACAATATGAGTGGATAAGATCTCGGTAAGAACAGAAAAACTTTT
The DNA here is from genome assembly GCF_041138505.1 of Cibotium barometz. NCBI lineage: Eukaryota > Viridiplantae > Streptophyta > Polypodiopsida > Cyatheales > Cibotiaceae > Cibotium > Cibotium barometz. Next base: position 38,228,885 of record NC_141093.1, on the reverse strand, counting down.
CTAGTATCCATTTAGCATCTTTGATAGGACAATTCTTGAAAGTCACAAGATAGTTAACATAATTTTTACATATGCATGTAGTGGTGGTCTCATGGTCAATTAGACTCAAGCACAAGATATTCTTCTTCCTCTACTAATTCAAGAGATTCTTCTAAGGTAGAGGTTCTTTTAAAAGGTTTTAAAAGGCTAAAGTTAAAAGAATTATGAATATGTCAATAGGATGGTAGCTCCAATTTGAATGCATTATCATTTATCTTGGAAAACAAGAACATGAATGACTAGAGAGAGCGAGAGCCCAAGTGAGCGAGCAAGAGAGTGAATGAGCCCGAGAGCGAGTGAGTAAGCAACTAGAGAGTGAGCGAGCTTATCTAGTGCACATGTGGTTCCTTTATTTTCACTCGGTTTAAAAGGGGTTTCTTTTTTACTTTCTAGATATTTGTGTGGCTATTTCCACGTGGGTGTATCTTCGACTTTCAAAGGGCTATAGCCTATCACTATTGTTGGTGGTGGGCTACATAACCTACGACTATTTTTTGAAATAAATATATGCTATATGCATAAGAGAGTATAAACATTCAAAAATCTTATACTCTCCATCCATGCATAACGCTCCATGTCAAAAAATATTTATGCATAAAAGCAGAATGTATGAAGCCTTATGCATATAAAGCTCATCCACAAGATTTCTGCATAAAACCTTATGTATTAAGCTTTATTCAAAAAAACATAATGTAAAAGAATAAGCATAAAGCCATAAGCATGCATAAATCTTAATGCATGCATAGAGCTTAATGCATTAATGCATTAAGGAATAGAGCTTAATGCAAGAAGAATGCATGCATAGAGCTTAATGCATGTATTAAGCTCTACGCAAAGAAGTCTTGTGCATAGAGGTAAACCTAAGCTAAACCTAAGCCTGGCACCCAAGGGTGCAATAAAGGAAAAACTTACATAAGCAATAAAAACAAAAAGAGAGCTTACCTCTTCTTTGTGAAGTCAAAAGAGATGATTAGTGCAAGAGATACAAAACAAAAGAGAGGCAACAAAATAATTACTAGAAGAATACCTTCAATACCTCACACCACAGCCATGTAGTGATAAATAAGAAGAAAGAGAAAGACTAAGATGAATAGGAAGGGGAAGGAGAATATAAAGAGTACAAATGCATATGATAGAGCTAGATTGATGGAGGGGATGGAGTCGGTGCAGTCCCTCAAACAAAGTAGTGGAGGGAATTTTTTAGGGAAGAAAGGTAGGCATTGGGTAGGCAGTGCCGCAAGTTTGAAAAGTTAATTTTCCCAGCATCGCTTTCTATAAACGACACCGAGAGGCGCTTTAGGAGTGCTTATAGCAACACTAGGAAAAATTCTAGAGAGAAAACTTATGCATATACCATTAACACTGCTAATTTAGTGCATGTATTCATATTTAGTTTTTTGATTGCACACTTTTTTTTCCCAATACAAATGTTTTCTACTAGTTCGGATAGTGATGGATCACCACCATCAATTAAAGGTCCACAGTGGTTGCGAAGTATAATCCCTTGTTCATGTGCAAGATGCAAGAATGTTTGTGTACGTGAATGTAGCGTGACATTGGAGTATATTAGAAAATGGGGATCATTTGAACGAATGCTAGCCAACATGATGAGATGATATGTATACTCATGGTTTGCCATATGTAATGTTAGGGCATGGACATTTGTACACAAGTACTACACAATATAACTCATTATTATGTCATTGGGGGATACTTGAGGAAGGAGTACAAGTGTTGTAATAAGGAACACTTAGAAAGTGGATCATGTTCAGTACATTTGGAAAACTGTGGATTTCCTCCACATGAGATAGAGGAAGAGGATATGATGGAGTAGATGATCACTCACTTTCTTCAAGTTCTGGATTCGTATGAGGGTGCAAAGTACTCAACTTTGCGAGCATACTTTAGAAATCCTCAACTTGCAAACAACATACGAATGGAGTGATAATAGTGTGAATAGCCTACTACAATTTGATGCCTGTAAGAAGAAGTGATGCTCAAAAAATACTTTCCAAGCTTGGTATGGATTACACTTGAGTTCATGCATACCGTAATGATTGTGCACTATTAAGGGGTGCCTTTGTTGATGTTATGCAATGTCCAATTTGTGGAGAGGATTGTTACAAGAAGAATTTGTAAGGTGCAAAATTTTTCCAGAAGGTATTGAGGCACTTTCCTCTTATACCTCCCATTCAACATATGTTTTGGTGTCAATCCACGCTAAGTTAATGACATGGCATGTGAACCATTGTTCAACCAATGGCATGATAAGGATTCCCGTCGACTCACTGGCTTTAGGCTCACATTTAGGATGAATGGCCAGAGTTCAAAGATGAGCCCGGTAATCTATAGCTTGTATTGGGTATGCATGAGGTGAAACCATTTGGATTGAGGTCTACATGGCCTATTATTGTTGTGAATTACAATATTCCTCCATGGACGTCCATTAGGAAGGGTCATGTGATGCTTGTGCCTCTTGTGCTCGGGAAGCATAACGTAAAGAATATGGATATATACCTTGAGCCCTTGATTGATGAGCTCGAGCAATTATGGAGAGGCATAAGGATGCATGTTGTTTCTTGTCCAATTTCATGTCGTAATGCAATGGTCAAAGGAATCTTGATGTGGACTATGCATGATTTTTTGGGCTATACGAAGTGCTCAGGTACGTCGTTACTCATCATAAAGTGATTCTTATCTAAGAATGCACAAATGATTCATTTATAACTCTAATGTATCATAATATCTATTAACTTTTCAATTCTTACATAACCGAGTGGAAATAAAGGAACCACACGCACATGGATACAGATGCACGATCGCGTGCCACGGAGTTCGCTTTGGATATAATCGCTTGCTTTTCATCACTTTTAAATAATATGTTCTAACTTCTCAGTGAATTCTCCATAACGTTACAATGGTTTAGAAAGAATGCATGGAATATTTCAAACTCCTTTGTGTCTAGCTTTTATCACGTTCCCATGTGATTCCCTTCAAAATTTAGATCGGTACCGAAGAATCATAAGGATCGGTCTTTATTTGAAGTATTGATTTCAGAATGAGCATATTTTATATCTTAAAATTGGTTCGTCATTGTGAACTCAAAAGTCCGTATCCTATGTGTCTAGTTCACAACCATAAGATTTGGGCACTTATGACAGTTTCTAACTTCTTAGTCAATTGTTCATAGAGTTACAATTGGTAGTGCATGGAATACTTGTGTCTACCTTTCGTCACGTTCTCATGTGATTCCTTTCAAAATTTTGACCGGTTCCAAAGAATCATAAGGCTCGATCTTTATTTGAAGTATTGATTTCAAAATGAGCATATTTTATATCTTAAAATTTAATTGTTGAATTCGTTTAAATGTATACGTCTTTCGGTTAGCCTAGAACTTGTTCAACTTTAGGAAAAACCTTTTCACAAATATGAGAGGAAAAAAAAAGTCTTCAAAAATTTAAAGATTTAGTTATATTCTTGAGAAAATATAAAAAAATACTTTGTTAAAATTGATAATTTCCTGCTCAAGGCAAAAAGGATTCATGTAAGGTTCAGTAAAAAGATTCGTGTAAAGTTCAGTAAGATATAAGCTTTGAAAGTCGTTCTTGACTTCCGTAGACAAAGTCACCCTTCCGTAGACTAAGTCGTTCTTGACTTCCGTAGACAAAGTCACCCTTTTAAACAAGTGGAAATATGGAACCACACCATATAATCCCCTCGCTCGCTCGCTCTCGCTATCTCTCTCTCTCTCTCTCTCGCTCTCTAGTCGCTCGCGTTCTCGCTTTCGCTCCCCCGCCCCGGCCAATTTCCGAAATGGGCAATAGCGCTTCTACGAACGAAGATCGCAAAGCCTGCACGAAAGGGGGTCCCCTGGATTCAGCAACAAGGCTTGAGACAACCTATGCAGACATCTTGAAGGTGGAGGAGGTGAAGAGCGAGTTGAAAGACTTGTTCAAAGATGTGCGAATAGTGGTGGTGGGGAGATCGAGCTCAGGGAAGACCACCCTCATCCGGCTGATTATCGACGACGACGGCCCGCCAAGCATCAGCGAAGGCACAACAGGAGTGCAGGACATCAACGCAGAGTGGCCTCATCCCAATCCAGAGCTTCCCTTGATCTTTCACGACAGCAACGGCGTGGATATCATGGGTCCATCAAGAAGTTTCTTGACAAGCATCAGAAGAGCAGAGAATTCTCTCAAAAGATTCATCTAGTGTGGTATGTTTTCAGTGCTGCAGACACAAGGTTCCTTGACGATGGAGATCTCATGGAGCTGCTTGAAACTTACGAAATACCCTTGCTGCTGGTCATGACCTTCACCGATTGCGAGAAGATGGTCACGAAGAATGTGACCCCGTCTAACTTAGAGACGTTGCTGGGCCGCATCAAGGATGTGGACAAGAGGAAGAAGGTGAAGGAGGCGATGGTGAAAATCGGAAACGATGTTCAGCTAGAAGGCCATACATTAACAGGTAAGAAGGATGTAGATGGCCTAAAGAATGTGATTGAGAGAAGGAAAGACATGATTGGTAAGAAGCTCCAGTACACATGGATAGCTTGCCAGGTGGTTGACATGGATCATAAGCGTCGGCCAAACTGATCGTTCGCTACAAGAAGGCAGAGGTGTTCAGCACGTGCGCGGTAGGTGCAATGCAGCAGCTTCAGCTGGCCTACATGTTCATGAAGGTGTTGACATGCTTGTGCAAGATATGGAGGACATTGCTTGCTGTGCTGCGGAACCTTTTCCACAACTTGGCTACCGGTCTGGGGCTGGTAGTCTCTTTAGCGGCGTACGTGCTCACCATAGGAGCTGCCACTCCTGCCATCCTTGGGGTTATGGTCGGAGCTGGCTTTTCCCAGCTGAAAGCTACCCCCGTTCTCCTCATGTCCTACTCCTTCTTGATTTTGGGCGCCATCTTGTATGTCAAGTCCATGCAGATAACCATGCAGAGTTGGGAGGCGGACAATTCCCTGGAAGCCTACGTCAAGTTCGCCGCTTTCGATTACCCCAAAAAGCTGCAGAGCTTTGCGCAGGAGTCTCGATCCGCTTGGGAAACCACCGTACGCACCAAGCTCCAGAAGAAGAGAGTCAAGAACCACATCGTCGGTTTCTTCAACAAAGTCATGCTTCACAGACCAAAGAGCTTGTTTAGTGCCATGCAAGAGACTGACTATGAAGAGGCGGCAGCCTTGAAGAGGCGGCAGCCTTGAAGAGGCGGCAGCCTTGAAGGAGCTCGTTGAGAATACTACAAAGCTCATCCTTAATTAATTCACGAGCTGTTGATAATTAAGGAAATGTACTGCTGGACTGCTTTGGTCCGATTACAAAATCACGAGCTTATTAATATATGCACTTGTTCGGCACATTCTGGTGCAGCTGGCACCGGTGACAACAGCAGCGACCTAACCAAGCTTCTACGTCGGTGGATTACCAGAGCGATGGTGGGATCAGTACCCTCGACTCATCATCCTGCTAACATGTCTTCTGGTGCAGAAGCACACAGACATAATAACATAATAAGTTGGCAACAAATTGCTCAAAACCAAGGTGCTCCCAAGTGACCTCTTGCTCACCTTGTACCCAGCATTTTCATTTGCATCTCCACTTGATTCATCTCGAAAGAAGACAAGTTCTGCTTTAAAGGTCAACATGGCTGGCAATAGTTCATATGCATTAAAGGTCAACATGGCTGGCAATAGTTCATATGCCTTTATTTCCCAGCCAAAACATATAATTGTCCATTTGCATGACTTTACCAACAAGAAGAAGTCAAGTAAGTCCAAATGTATGTATCTTCTCTCTCTCTCTCTCTCTCTCTTAATTACGTTGTCATTTTCGTTGGTTTCCTATGTTCACCTTAGATAAGTTCAAATAATTAGGACAATAAAAGGGACACAAAAGAAAAATGAGAATATGCATGTAAATTATTATGGACCTCAAAAGTTCCGAACCCCATGTGTCTAGTTTGAAACCACAAGATTCTAGGCCTTTTCGTATGTCCTTTTTAGTGCAAGAAGAAAACATTTCTCCCAAAAACGCTAATTAAAAGATGCCTTAGCCTTAGCTACTTTTCTCTTCAAAAATATACAAAGCATATGGTTTCATAATGAGTTTGTTCAAAACCTTGACCATTAATTTCAACATAGGTCAAAAATTCGACTGTTTCTTTTTTCCCATTCCTGACCGTGGACAATGCAACGTAAGACAGTTTGTTACTAGCACTATTATCATTTAGTATGTACTTTCAAAGGAAAATTGGTAGAATAGTTCAAAATCCTATGTGTGACCTAGCTTTTATCATGTTATCATCATTTCATGTTCTTTGATATTACATTTGTAGGTTTAAAAGCCCATGACATAAGTTTTCTTTTTTATTGGTAGTTTTCTTAAAATACAAAAAGGTGCTTTTCTTGCATGGCACTCTCTTATGCTCAAAATAGAGTGCCTGTAAATTGAGGCTAGGGTTTAAAGCATATCATGATTTACAAAATATTAAAGATCAAGTCTATGCTTGATAAACTAAGGCTTTCCAATTAAATCAAATTGTGCATAAGCTAGCATATGTAGATAGAAAGCTTGTTTACAAAAAATATGGTGTGTTAAGTAATAAATTTGTGCAATTCCTTCTCAATCTTTAGAATCCTCTTCACCTATAAAATAACCAACAGTAAATTGGTGAAAAAATATTCCATTAGTATACAAACCATGTTCACACACATGTTTGCTAGGCGTAAGTAACCCAGGAATCACCCGTCTATACAAACCAACTGAAACAAACATTGGAGGCCCCAAACATACGTCAATATCCACCACATGTATTAATATTTAAAATACCATCAACCACGATATTAACATAATTTGGCTTGACGCGAAAATAATCCAAGTGTCCCCGAGCTATCTAATAGGGTAGAATAATATTTTTAAGAGGGCTTAAAATATATTCCCATAACATTCCCTCTTGCTTGAGTTTGCAATGCACTAATATTTTTGGAAGGAAAAGGCCTCAAACCTTTGTACATACCAATTAGTACTTGTAAGATTCCTCCCCAGCCTCTCAAGATGTCCAGCATCTTCCCCTGTAATCAATCCTCTCTTCAGAAATATAAAAGATCTTGTCTCTGCCTATTTTGACATAGAGAGAGAAAGTATTCTAGAGAGAGAATATTCATAATTTGAATATTTTTAGATAGAAAAATTTCTCATATTATTAAAATGAATTCCCCTGAAACAGAAATTCAAAAAAGAACTTTCCAATGTGCAATTAGAATTTATTGGAAATGGGTATAAAGGACCTTAGCCTAAGAGTCTAGATTTTCAGAAATTTTTGGATTATGGTCCAATTAAGGTTCCTATGGGCCAATAGCATCAATCTATGTGTAGGGAGGAGATAAATCCAATTTGTAAAAGAAGATACCCAAAAATGAGTAAATGCTCACATAAGATGAAGAGTTGACTATGTACAAAGTTTATTAGTAAGAAACTATGAGTAATTTTAATAGTATGAGATATTTGGGTATAATGATTTCATTTTAACACATATGTAAGGAAGGGGAGTCCCTTCAATACTCACATAAGATGAAGAGTTGAAAATGTACAAGGTTTATTAGTAAAAAAACTATAAGCAATATTAAAAATATGAGATATTTTGGGTATCCAAAAATGAGTAAATGCTCACATAAGATGAAGAGTTGAAAATGTACAAGGTTTATTAGTAAAAAACTATGAGCAATATTAAAAATATGAGATATTTTGGGTATCCAAAAATGAGTAAATGCTCACATAAGATGAAGAGTTGAAAATGTACAAGGTTTATTAGTAAAAAACTATGAGCTATATTAAAAATATGAGATATTCTGGGTATCCAAAAATGAGTAAATGCTCACATAAGATGAAGAGTTGAAAATGTACAAGGTTTATTAGTTAAAAACTATGAGCAATATTAAAAATATGAGATATTTTGGGTATAATCATTCCATTTTGACACATATGTAAGGAAGGGGAGTCCCTTAAAGGAGATGCATATTTCACATGCTTGAATGAGTTTTAAACTAAAAAATAATGTGATATTTTTATCTCTCCTCTCTCTTGAACCAAACCAAATCAAAAGGGAACCAAACCGAATCAAAAAGGAACCAAACTAGGTCCAAATCTAGTCCAAATTCAACCAAACTCAATTTGAAAAATTCTAGAATTCAGTTAGCTTTGGTTAGAGCTTCCCTCTCCTATAAATAGAATATGAGTCCTTTGAAAAAAAAGGGGAAGAATTTTACTATACTAGAGTTATGCTGAAATAATGCTAATTTCTACTATTCTCTAAAATTCTCTCCAAATTGAAGAAATTGGAGCTTCCCTCTTTCTTCAATCCCCATTGGTGGCTCCATCAACATACTTAACCAATTGATTGGTTGGGGGCCTCTACCGTGAACAAAGAATCAAGCAATTTGTAAGGTAAATGGTGAATTTTGATCTTTTCTATAATTTCTCAATGCTTCTCTCTTCTCAACCCCTCTCAAGCTTGAGAAGCTTAATTGGAATGGTCTTTGAATGCTATTGAAGTTAATTGATGAATGGTAGTGAAGAGTTACATAATTTGATGAATGCTATTGAAGTTAATTGATTAATGATAGTTAAGAATTACATAAATTTCCATTTATGCTTAATTCAAATGGTTTTTATGTAATTTCTCTCTCTCACTCAAGAAATGGTCATACTCATGACCCATTCTCAATCCAAATGAAGCTTTTCATAAAGCTTTTTCTTAATCCAAGATTAATCTATACTTGAGGTCAAATTAATGGCTTTTTTCTATGCTTTTAGTTTATGTATTTCATGAATATTGATGATTCAATCCATTATGGATTATTGATCCAATTAGGGATCATTCTAATTATTTTCTTAATGATAAGCTATCCCTTAGAAAAATTAAGATTTATCAGTCATAGCAACGGAGCTATGGTAAAAATTTTATAAAAATTACGCATAAAATAATTTCATTCAAAGCATGAAAAGAGGACTTCCTACCATATTCTAGGAATTATCATCCTAGATTAATTGAAAGATATTCATTGTAATCCAGAAATTGATTTTTATATTATCATAATTAGATTTCATGCATAGAGATATGCATAAAAGTTGATTATTTTATTATAAAAGTGTTACTTTTATCACAATTGAATTTCATGCATAGAAGTATGCATAAGAGTTGATTATTTTATTATAAAAGTGTTACTTTTATCATATTTGGATTTCATGCATAGAGGTATGCATAAAAGTTGATTATTTTATTATAAAAGTGTTACTTTTATCACAATTGAATTTCATGCATAGAAGTATGCATAAGAGTTGATTATTTTATTATAAAAGTATTACTTTTATCATATTTGGATTTCCTGCATAGAGGTATGCATAAAAGTTGATTATTTTATTATAAAAGTGTTACTTTTATCACAATTGAATTTCATGCATAGAAGTATGCATAAGAGTTGATTATTTTATTATAAAAGTGTTACTTTTATCATATTTGCATAGAAGTATGCATAAAAGATATTCCTTTTATACTAAAAGTGTGATTTTCATCATAAATGGATTTTATGCATAATTTAGATGCATAAGAGAAATTCTTTTATTCTAAAAGTGTAATTCCTATCAAATTGAATTTATGCATAGGAAGATGCATAAAAGATTGATTCAAAAGTGTCATTCTCATCTAAATTGAATTTATGCATAGGAAGATGCATAAAAGATTGAATTTTAATTCAAAAGTGTCATTTTCATTTAAAATAAATTTATGCATAGGAAGATGCATAAAAAATTAATTTTTACTTCGAAAGTATTAATCTCCTTAAATGGAATTTATGCATAAATAAATGTGTAAAGAAATCTTATATCAAATATAAGAATTCTCTTGTATTCTATAAATAGATATTCAAGATGTGATAGGATGTGATAAGAGGTGTATAAGATGTGATAAGAGGTGATAAGATACTTATGAAATAAGTTAACAGGTGATAAGATGAATTAAGATGTGATAAGATGTGTATGAGATGAGGTAAGAAGTGTATGTGATAGGATAAGATGTATATGGATTGTGATAAGGCAAGAATGGATGTGATGTAAAAGATTAGATGTGAAGGCATATGGGGTTATATAAATGGGAATGTAGAAATGGATGTATGTATGTGGATGTGGATGTGAATGTGGATGAATGGATGTAGATACGGATGTGGATGTATTTATGTATGTGGATGTAGATGTGGATGTATAGATGTGAATGGGAATGTGGATGTATGTATGTGGATGTATAGATGTGAATGGGAATGTGGATGTGGATGTGGAATGTGGATGTATGGATGTGGATATGGATGTGTATGTATGAATGTAGATATGGGATGTGGATGTATAAATGAGGATGTGAAAATGGATGTATGCATGTAGATGTGGATGTATGGATGTGAATGTGAATGTGTATGCGAATTAATGTGTCGTCGATATGAGGAAATGGATGAGAATGAGTACACATTGAGTGGAATGTGGAATAAGTAATGTGGACTAAGGAGGGATAATGTGGAAAGACGAGAGTTTGATTTAGAAATTGTATTTTGTGACTGTTTGTAAATGACTGTTTTATGTCAAGAATGCTGGGGAAGCATTTCAAATGACTGTCTTGTGGATTAAGGTCATGAAGACCTAACTGTTAAAGTTGCAACTGCTGACGGAGAGTCAATGGAGGACGTCTCGCGTAGCAAGGTCGACCAAGGTCTTGACTAGCCTCGGTTCGATTAAAATCGTGAGCTTCTGGTACGGTGGATGAGGGACCATCGGAAGCGGCCTATAAGTGAAGCGCTAGGTCACCTGCGAAGGATCCTAGAGGGTGCTGAACATACGGTGCTCGGGCTCTAGGTCGCCTAGGATACCCACACGTGCGTCGAGGAAGATATCCGAACAAGGAGTAAGAGTTGTTTTCTGAAACCGGGCATGGATAGGGTTGATTGACCTTGCTGGTCTTCAATGGATGAGTCCATGGCTCTTTTTATGGATATGTTGGTTGATCTTGCTGATCTTCAACGAGAGTCCATCTTGATTTTTATAAGTGATTATATTGCCGAGTATTATGGGCTAGGAACTATTGAAAAGGCCCCTGAGTGGATAGGTGGTGAGTGTTCTAGTTGCCAATGATACCATAGATACTTTCATGAAGGGATGATGGGAAATTAAGAATCAACCGGATAAATTGGAAGATTGTGATCAGTGGTACTATGGTTTCATTAAAGGATTGTTTTAAAGTTAGCTGATGCTAAGAAAAAGGCAATTTCATATTGGGTGTGTAAGTGGTGTGGCTAGTTTTATGTTTGCATGAACTTCCGGCTAGGGGGCCTTGGAACTCTTTTCCTTGGTACCCGGGACAAAACCTAACCAAATTCCAAATTGGATCCCATCACTACAGTGGTTGGGTGGTTGGCTAACCCATGGGATCGGATGGGGTTAGGCTAGACTGATGGATCCGTAAATCGAGACTCAATTTCTATTACTACGATAGATAAAGTAAATCCCGGATAGTAATTATTCTATGGATAGGAATCAATGGCTGTGCTTCTTGATGGGGAAAAAAGCGTTGATCCCAATGATCCAAGTGCAAGTTTCTTCCTTGATCTGACCGAGTATCTTTATAGGTGCAGTCGGATCAATTTGAGCACTAACGGTCTTGACTACGATAGAGTAAAAAGTTATCCTGGAGGAATTGCCCGTGCTTTCCGGATACGGGAAGTTTTTCCGGGTTCGGTTTTGGAAAAACCGACGGATTAGTCTTTTTTCTAGATATCCGTGGACGAGGCCCCGAGTGTGGGATCCTGCCTCGCGCTTGAAGTGCTACCTCCGCTGCTAGTACCCTGAATCCGTTGCGCGGTGGGAACAGGGATCTTACAGTACTTATACTTTTGGTAGACCCCCAAGACTTGATAATTGTAGCTTGCTATATTTTTGGAAGACCTTGAACGCTCAAAAACTCAAAAGCTCTTTAACTTTATTTTTGGAGTTGTTATTTTGAAAAGCAAGCTTTTAATACATATAAATATAGATGAGTGGTACGACAGGCCACACTCATCTAGGGGAATTGAACCCAATCTTGTGTCGACGGTGATCTCTTTCTTATTTTCAAGCTCTTTTATTTATTTTATTTTGTTTATGTAAAGTTTATGCTTTTAATTTATTTTAAGTCTATTTTTTGCTCTAATTTTCGTGTTTGAGAAATCAAATTCTTCTCCAAGTGTCATAAAGGTCCTGAGAAAACAAGACAAGTTGGATAACAAAGAAATTGATGGCTCGTAGATTCACTTGGAAATCCACCTTCTTTAGTCCTGAAAAAATACAAGTAAAGGTTAACATGATTGGCAACAATTCACGTGTCTTTATTTCTTGACAAGAGCATTTGTGAATACATATACTTTTCTATTAGTATGCCTTCCCAAGAATGTAGCAAAGGTCAACATGACTGGCAACAGTTCACATGTCTTTATTTCTTGACAAGAGCATTTGTGAATACATATACTTTTCTATTTGCATGGCTTGCCACAAGAAGTCAAGTAAGTCTTGGAAAGCTCACCCATTTTCTTTAGTTTCCAATGTTTAAAGATAAGTTGAAGTTGGGCAATAAAGCGCCAATTCATACACAAAAGGAAAATGAACATGCATGGAAAATTATTTTGGACCTTAACATGTGGCTAGTTTGCCACCACGATTTGGGGTCTTTTTATATGTTCTTATTAGTGTAAGAAAAAAATATTTCACACAAAAAGAAAAATTCCAAGATGGCTTAGCCTTAGCTATTTTTCTTTTCAAAAATATACACTTTATATGGTTTTATACCCATATTGTTCAAAACCATATACACATGATCAAAAGTCATTTAAGTAAAAAAAAGCAAGCCACCCCATGAATGATTTTGGATGATCTTGAACGTTTATTGAATAAAAGTTTTTTGAAAATAAATTTAGCATACTCCTCTCTATATGCATGTGCACAAGGGGTCACTTTCTACATACCTAACAAAGCACCTAAGTGCATGAACGGGTTACATGACTTACATGCCATATACATGTAATGTAGGTCAATATGGTTGGTATCATTTCATATGTATTTATTTCTTAAAACATTTGTGAATACTTATAGTTTTCTATTTGCATGACTTACGAGGAAGTCAAGTAAGTCTTGGAAACTCCACATGCATGTATCGCTTTTTTTTATTACATTTTCATTTCCTTTGGTTTCGAGTACTCACCTTAGATAAGTTGAATTAGGGGAAATAAAGGGACATAAAAGAAAAATGAGCATGCATGGAAATTAGTGTGGACCACAAAATTTCAAAATCCCATGTGTCTAGTTTGCAACCATAAGATTTTGGGCCTTTTAATATATTCTATTTAGTGTAAGAAAAGAATATTTCTCCCAAAAGGCTAATTAAAAAGATGCCTTAGCCTTAGCTACTTTTCTTTCTGGACATTTGTTGAATAAACCTATTTTTAGAATGAATTTTACTTACTCCTTTGCATGCACGTGTGTGGAGTGGGTTATTACTTTCTACATAGCTACATAGCTAACATATCACCGAAGTGCACAAAGGGTTTACATGACTTACATGCCATATACATGTATGTTTAATTAGCTCTGTGTGCCAAATAATATAGTCATGATTAAAGTGTTTAATCAACTTGGTGCGCCGACTAATATTATTTTAATGTAGGTGATGATTGAGTGGGTGGAACATTTGTTGGGCCACATTGGTATGATATTCAAGATGAATGTGTTTAATTGACTTTGTGCATTGACTAACATTAGTTTAATGTAAGCGATGATTGAGTGAATGACGGGCTATTTTGTTAGTCACGACAGTGGAACATTTGTTGGACTATAATGAGATATTTTGGAAGACATGTGAACACCTATTATGGTCATATGTTTTGGCATTAATATTTTTAGAAGGTGAAGACCTCAAACCTTTGTACATACCAATTAGTATTTATACTTTTGGTAGACCCAAGACCAGGGATTTCATTAACGTCTTCACAATTTCGTGATCACGTTAACAAAACCTAGTGTTAACATATTAAAACTTGTGATCACAATGTATATTCACATGACTTGAGAAATGACCTGCCGGAACCCACTAGTCCAGTAACACCTCCGGGCTTTTATCTTTCCCGGCGGGCCCGGCGGGGTATATAGTTTTCCCGGCGGGCCCGCCGGGAATGATAAAAGCCCGGCGGGCCTGCTGGGAAAGACAAAGAATACCGGCGGGGTATTATTCTGTATATAAACACTGCCCGACACCCATCGTACAACTTTTGGGAAGATAGTCCTTGTTTTGGGGGCGTGATATCTCTCCTCAAAGTACTTGTAGAGCTCTCGAGTTGCTAGAAGTGTCCTCTTGGGAGGAACGTCCTTATTTTAGGGGCTGTCGTCTTTCCTTGTAGGCACTCCTAAGGCTATTGAGCTACTCGTCCTTAGTTCTTTGAACTGGGGACAAGGTGTGGTTCGTAGCTAATACTTGCGGAGATTTAGGGACAAATTTGGAGTCATTCAGCTTTGCATTTGAGCCACGTACGTAATCTACCTCATTCTGCTTTATGAATGGTTTGATGGAGCCAAGAGTCCTGCTTAGGGGCTTGTATTGGTTCTTGATACTTGATATAGTTTAGAGTAGACAAGGGTCTATTGTCCTATACTAGAGTATTGGGCAAGCATAGATCTTTGATTTTTTTTGTGAATGTTAAAGAAGGTCTATTGTCCTATACTAGAGTATTGGGCAAGTATAGATCTTTGATTGTGTAAAGTATCCTTAATTGGGTACAAAAGGCATCCTTCATTGGGGGTGCAATGTGCATGATCGTTTCGAAGTAGTTTTGTAGTAAGACCTTGCAAGATAGTTTGAAGTAGTTTTGTGTTATGTGATGATCTTTTGTATTTGTCAAGATAGTTTCGAAGTACTTTGTCTGCTAATGTATGTTTTGTTATATGTGAGTGATTTGTTGTTTTTTCATTTGTGTATTCATTGTTATATGCTTGGTTGAATAGGTTATTTGTTGAGATGGAGGACAATGTTGGATCCAGTGATACCTCCAATAGAGTCCAAATTTCAAATAGCAGGAAAAAAAAGGCACCTGGGATAGAGTGGCAATATGCAATTAACGTTGGTGATCGATTCATAGATTGGGAGTGTAAGCTATGCCATGCAGTAAAATCAGGTGGGGCTCCTCGACTAAGAGAACACTTTTTAGGCAGACCGAAGAAAAAGTCATGTACCCACCCCTCTGCACCTATAGTGGCCAAACGCATAAGAGAAGAAATTCAAAAGAAAGATTCAAGAAAACATGACACTCCTACCGTTAATGTATCAAGGCAGCAAGAACACTGTTGTTTTAATCATCAAACTCCCGCTACATCGCCTACTTGTACCTCGAACAGCAATGTGCAACCAGAAAGTAATCTACCCAGTGCATCTTCTTGCAAGCGAAACTTTGACGTAGGAAATATACCCATGCCTCAAACTTCATTGCAAGAAAGCCTACGTCAAGGTCGACTCGATGATGCACAACTCGTCCTCGCTGAAGCGATTTACTTTTGTGGGAGTGCTATGATGATGGTGGACAATGACCATTGGAAGAGAGCATGGAAGAAAATTGGTGAGTTTGGACCAGGGTTTTCACTGCCTACGTACCATGCTATGCGAAATGATCTATTAGAGAAATGTTATGCGTCGGTAAAAGAACGTGTACAAAGAATAATTCTTAGCAATATAGAGCTTTCTGGATGTAGTATAGTAAGTGATGGATGGTCTAATGTGCAAAGAAAACCATTAATTAATGTAATGGTTATTTCACCTAGAGGTGAGACTTTCATCCGTGCCGTGGATTCAGCTGGTTCAATCAAAACTGGGGCTTACATTGCTCAAGTCATTAGCTCTGTGATAGAGGAAGTGGGTGCCAAGAATGTAGTCCAAGTCGTCATGGACAATGCAAAAAATTGTAAAAATGCATCCAAGATTCCTACAGCGACAATATCCACATATTTTTCCGGTAGGATGTAATACTCATAGTTTGAATCTTGTATTAAAAGATTGGTATAAATCTGATGATACCAAATGGTTTGCCTCGATCGTCGACACTGCTCGCCAGCTTGTGAAATTCATGCTCAAGAGACAGAGAGTTTTAGATATGTTTCAACCTCGCATGTCAGTTATGTTAAAGCTTCCAGCGGAGACTAGGTTTTGCACTCACTTTTACACTTTTGAGTCTCTTCTTAGAAATAAAGATGCAGTTTGTGAAACATTTACATGCATGGCATTTCATGACTGGGAGAACACTCAACTTGAAAAAGTGAAAGAGAAAATCAAAGTCTTGAAGGGAGCGCTTACGAGAAGAAGTTGGTGGAACAGTGTGATGGATGCATACCATGTAATGATGCCCGTTATGTATGCTATACGAAGTCTTGATCAAAGAGCGCCTAATCTCGAAAAAGCATGGATGCAATGGTGGACTGTCCAGCGGAGTTTGGAGTGTCCTGAGAAATTAGAGCATTCAGTGGTGGAAAAGCAATGGCGTGTACCATTCTCCAGTAGACAAAGAAAAGTTCTGTTGAAGTACTTTCATGCTAGATGGATTGGAGCGCACTCGCCATTGCACAGTGCTACTTACATGTTAGATCCTGAATATTGGAATATGGATTTGATGTCCAACGTTGAGGTGGTGCAAGATTTTTATAAAGTGGTAAACACTTTCTATAATAATGATGATGATCGTGTACAGTGCATAAAGGAGATGACCTCATTTCGGTTGAAAGAAGGTTTATTTTCCAACTCCCTTGTTCAACAAATGGCTAAAGAGCAACCTGCATGGAAGTGGTGGATGATGAATGGTGGTGAGCATTATGCTTTATTGCGCAACCTTGTGATGAAGGTTCTAAGTCAGTGCTCTTCAAACTCAGGCTCAGAAAGGAACTGGAGCATGTATAAATATATTCATAGTACTATTCGCAATCGACTTCTTGCAGATCGAGCAGATAAACTTGTTTACATGTACTGCAATGAAAAGATCTTGCGAGACATTGAAAGCGAAGAGTATGAAGAAAATATGCCCAGATGGATGTACAATTGTGATGATGTAGTAGACGAGAACTTTGATGTTGGACGTACGTTGTGCACCACCCTTGAGATAGAAGACAATTTAGACATTGACTTAGATGAGCTTAATTTAGCAGACGAGAGAGTAAACGGTGAAAGAATTTTGGAGCAAGATATTGACATAGAGGAAGAAGTCACTTCATTAATTTAATAAAAAGTACTTGTACAAATGATCATATTTGGAGAAATTATCAATACAAAAGTAGGATTTGTTTTTCTTAACTCTCATCTTGAAATAAAATTACGAATTGCACTAGGAGTTGCATCTAAAGGTCCTGGTGGTTTATATTCGCTAGCCTTGCCGAACACTGTATAAATACCTTGATTTATTGGGACATTGCACAATGCACATGTAGAAGTATTTTGCATTTGTCTCACTAAACATATTAAGTGGTAGTAGTGTCCACATGGTAGTATATACTGGCCGCTCCACCCATCGAATACTTTGTAACATACAGGACATTGGGGGGTGGAGGAACTTGTAGGCTCAGCAGAAACTCCGACAAGATCAGGATGTATCAAAAAATGAGAGATGTGGTTTCCTTGGCGCACAGGAGCAATACGTAAAGAGATGCTCTGTACATCTTGGCTGATCTTTGTTAGCTGCTCTTGAATCCCTCTATTGGTCGGGGGAGGAGTTGACGCTTGAGTTAATCGGTCAGCTTCTTTCTCCTTCTCTGCTAACTGGGCCCCTAAGCTTTCTTTAACTTGGTTTAACTCCAATCCAGCGCCCTCCACCATGAGTGCAAGTTCTTCTCTTGTAAATGTCACTGTCTCTTCACGTATGTCGTGGGTGTTGACAGTGGCCTCTCTGGAGGCGAAGTCCACTGGAGTTTGTAAGATAAATTGAGCATATAACATTTTAGCAAAATACAGTAGAGCGTCGGCGTTATGGAGAGGACGTCCGTACACCTCCAAGAAAATGCGCTCGGCATTAGTTTTGATATCATTGTGGGTGCAACGAGAAATCTTCCATCTTCCCTTCTTAATTTCGCCATCTGGACATGGCCATATTTCCTTTATCATCTCTGTGGTTACGCGTTTGTTTATGTCTTTCCATTGGGCATAAGTTGGATTTGTCCATTTCGATAACCTGCATGCTGTTCTTGTCACTTCGCGGGCTGTCAGGCCATGTGCAAGCGCCTTCATTCGCTCGTATGCCTTCTTGGCTAACTCCTGATGCTCGTTCGCTTGCGCCTGCTCCATATCTGCATGAACGTAAATGACTTTAGGATTTTAATGAACTGTAAA
Source organism: Cibotium barometz (assembly GCF_041138505.1). Taxonomy (NCBI): domain Eukaryota; kingdom Viridiplantae; phylum Streptophyta; class Polypodiopsida; order Cyatheales; family Cibotiaceae; genus Cibotium; species Cibotium barometz. The sequence goes on along the minus strand of NC_141093.1, from coordinate 38,210,423 downwards.
GATCAACGTAAGATAAATTGACCATTACTCTCAAAATCTTGAAGTCAAACACCACGAGAGGAGATATGTATTGCAAAGACTCGATGAGAAATATCCACTTGACTCCAAAAACACTTCAAACAATGCTCGCACATCGAATTTTGAAGAGAAAACATAAACTTAAACACCACAAGAGGAGAGAGATGTTGCAAAGACTCAATGAAGAGAGAAACAAAATTTTGAAACATTGGACACATCAAATTTTGAAGAGAGAAACAAAATGCCATTCCTGAAACTTAATCTCTTGATACTGTATTATTACAAAGTTGGGGTGAATGCCACCGCTAGCTCTACAAGAGGACGTTGTGCCCTCGTAGGGTCAGTATTTAGTGATCTAAAAAATTCAACTACTTGCAAAATTGATTTTCGCTCATCGCGATTAGGCAGAAACATCCAATTTTTGACTCTATGAATAATAGTATCCATGGTAACTTTGTCATGGGAACTATTATCCATCCACAACTCTTGCACTTTCTTCCAAAAGTCATATAAAGTTTGTAATAAATATCCCAAGGCAAAAACATCAGATGCAGGAGTGTATGCATCTGCCAAAAATGGATCATAAAGCTCTGGGGCTATCCACGGCCGTTTATTTCGCTCTCTATCTGCGTGGGAGACTGCCTGTGCCACCTTCTCGGGGTTCTTGTCTGCTTCAAAAACAAAATTGAGAGACACCCGTTTTTTGGGCGCTCTCAGCAGCAACCCCCAATCGATAATACCTATGCGTGGCTTTAGCTCTTCTGTATAATCCAACACTACATTGAAAGGATGTAGGTCGGTATGTACAATACCTGCCATATGTGCTGTCGCTAGACCTTCTACCAGGGCATGCATAATATGTGGCATGTTTATTACTACCTCTTTTATTTTTGAAAGTTCTAGATGACTTAAAGGGATATTATCAGGTGGGGGTTGTCTCCATCCTCGATCCAAACGAAAAATGGCTCTGGTGAACTCACTGAATCTGAAGGGAACCTTCAGAAGAGTATCACCAAGAGCTCCGCCATTGTAGTACGGGAAAATTGTGATCCAAGGAGCCTCTTTTGTAAAGGCAATGCATCGGACAATCGATGGATGTAGCACTTGCATGTACCCTGCTCTGCCTGGAAGCTCTCGAACTTCGTTCTAGAGCGAGAATATTTAGATTTTGAATATTTTTAGATAGAAAAATTTCTCATATTATTAAAATGAATTCCCCTGAAATAGAAATTCAAAAAGAACTTTCCAATGTGCAATTGAAATTTATTGGAAATGGGTATAAAGGACCTTAGCCTAAGGGTCTAGATTTTCAGAAATTTTTGGATTATGGTCCAATTAAGGTTCCTTTGGACCAATAAGATCAATCCATGTGTAGGGACGAGATAAATCCAATTTTGTAAAAGAAGATACCCAAAAATGAGTAAATGCTCACATAAGATGAAGAGTTGACTATGTATAAGGTTTATTAGTAAGAAACTATGAGCAATATTAAAAATATGAGATATTTTGGGTATAAGGATTCCATTTTGACACCTATGTAAGGAAGGGAGTCCCTTCAATGCTCACATAAGATGAAGAGTTGAAAATGTATAAGGTTTATTAGTAAGAAACTATAAGTAATATCAAAATATGAGATATTTTGGGTATAATGATTCCATTTTTGACACATCTGTAAGGAAAAGGAGGGCCTTCAATGAGGCGCCTAATTCACATTCTTGAATGAGTTTTAAACTCAAAAATAATGTGATATTTTTATCTCTCCTCTCTCTTGAACCAAACCAAATCAAAATGGAACCAAACCGAATAAAAAAGGAACCAAACTAGGTCCAAATCTAGTCCAAATTCAACCAAACTGAAATCTGGAAAATTCTAGAAATTAGTTAGCTTTGGTTAGAGCTTCCCTCTCCTATAAATAGAACATGAGTCCTTTGAAAAAAATCAGAGAATTTTACTATATTAGAATTATGCTGAAATAATGCTAATTTTTACTATTCTCTAAAATTCTCTCCAAATTGATGAAATTGGAGCTTTCCTCTTTCTTCAATCCCCATTGGTGACTCCATCAACATACTAAACCAATTGATTGGTTGGGGGCCTCTACCGTGAACAAAGAATCAAGCAATTTGTAAGGTAAATGGTGAATTTGATCTTTTCTATAATTTCTCAATGTTTCTTTCTTCTCAACGCCTGTCAAGCTTGAGAAGCTTAATTGGAATGGTTTTTGAATGCTATTGAAGTTAATTGATGAATGGTAGTGAAGAGTTACATAATTTGATGATTGCTATTGAAGTTAATTGATTAATGATAGTTAAGAATTACATAAATTTCCATTTATGCTTAATTCAAATGGTTTTTATGTAATTTCTCTCTCTCACTCAAGAAATGGTCATACTCATGACCCATTCTCAATCCAAATGAAGCTTTTCATAAAGCCTTTTCTTAATCCAAGATTAATATATGCTTGAGGCCAAATTAATGGCTTTTTTCTATGCTTTTAGTTTATGTATTTCATGAATATTGATGATTCAATCCATTATGGATTAATGATCCAATTAGGGATCATTCTAATTATTTTCTTAATGATAAGCTTTATCCCTTAGAAAAATTGAGATTTATCAGTCATAGCAGCGGAGCTATGGCAAAATTTTTATAAAAATTACGCATAAACTAATTTCATTCAAAGCATGAAAAGAGGACTTCCTACCATATTCTAGGAATTATCATTATAGATTAATTGAAAGATATTCATTGTAATCATAGAGAAATTTATTTTTATATTATGCATATTTGATTTTCATGCATAGAGGTATGCATAAAAGATGATTATTTTAACATAAAAGTGTTTCTTTTATCATATTTGAATTTCATGCATAGAGGTATGCATAAAAGATGATTATTTTATTATAAAAGTGTTACTTTTATCATATTTGAATTTCATGCGTAGAGGTATGCATAAAAGATGATTATTTTATTATAAAAGTGTTACTTTTATCATATTTGAATTTCATGCATAGAGGTATGCATAAAAGATGATTATTTTATTATAAAGTGTTACTTTTGTCACAATTGAATTTCATGCAAAGAGGTATGCATAAAAGATGATTATTTTATTATAAAAGTGTTACTTTTGTCACAATTGAATTTCATGCATAGAGGTATGTATAAAAGATGATTATTTTATTATAAAAGTGTTACTTTTGTCACATTTAAATTTCATGCATAGAGGTATGCATAAAAGATGATTATTTTATTATAAAAGTGTTTCTTTTGTCATATTTGAATTTCATGCATAGAGGTATGCATAAAAGTTGATTATTTTATTATAAAAGTGTTACTTTTATCATAATTGGATTTCATGCATAGAGGTATGCATAAAAGATATTCTTTTTATACTAAAAGTGTGATTTTCATCATAAATGGATTTTATGCATAACTTAGATGCATAAGAGAAATTCTTTTATTCTAAAAGTGTAATTCTTACCAAATTGAATTTATGCATAAGAAGATGCATAAAAAATTGATTTTTAATTCAAAAGTGTCATTCTCATCTAAATTGAATTTACGCATAGGAAGATGCATAAAAGATTGATTTTTAATTCAAAAGTGTCATTCTCATCTAAATTGAATTTATGCATAGGAAGATGCATAAAAGATTGAATTTTAATTCAAAAGTGTCATTTTCATTTAAAATGAATTTATGCATAGGAAGATGCATAAAAGATTGATTTTACTTCGAAAGTATTAATCTCCTTAAATGGAATTTATGCATAAATAAATGTGTAAAGAAATCTTATATCAAATATAAGAATTCTCTTGTATTCTATAAATAGATATGAGATGTGATAGGATGTGATAAGAGGTGTATAAGATGTGATAAGAGGTGATAAGATGCTTATGAAATAAGTTAGGAGGTCATAAGATGAATTAAGATGTGATAAGATACTTATGAAAAAGTTAGGAGGTCATAAGATGAATTAAGATGTGATAGGATGTGATAAGAGGTGTATAAGATGTGATAAGAGGTGATAAGATGCTTATGAAATAAGTTAGGAGGTCATAAGATGAATTAAGATGTGATAAGATGTGTATGGGATGAGGTAAGAAGTGTATGTGATAGGATAAGATGTATATGGGTTGTGATAGGGCGAGAATGGATGTGATGTAAAAGATTAGATGTGAAGGCATATGGGGTTATATGAATGGGAATGTGGAAGTGGATGTATGTATGTGTGTGGATGTATAGATGTGAATGGGAATGTGGATGTGGATGTATGTATGTATGTGGATGTAGATGTGGATGTATAGATGTGAATGGAAATGTGGATGTGGATGTATGTATGTGTGTGGATGTATAGATGTGAATGGGAATGTGGATGTGGATGTATGTATGTATGTGGATGTAGATGTGGATGTATAGATGTGAATGGGAATGTGGAAGTGGATGTATGTATGTGTGTGGATGTATAGATGTGAATGGGAATGTGGATGTGGATGTATGTATGTATGTGGATGTAGATGTGGATGTATAGATGTGAATGGAAATGTGGATGTGGATGTATGTATGTATGTGGATGTGGATATATGAATGAGGACGTGATAATGGATGTATGCATGTAGATGTGGATATATGGATATGAATGTGAATGTGGATGTGGATGTGGATGTATGGATGTAGATACGGATGTGGATGTATAAATGTGAATGTGGATGTGGATGTGGATGTATGGATGTAGATACAGATGTGGATGTATGTATGTGAATGTGGATGTATGAACGAGGATGTGAAAATGGATATATGCATGTAGATGTGAATGTATGGATGTGAATGTGGAGATGGATATATGCATGTAGATGTGAATGTATGGATGTGAATGTGGAGATGGATGTGGATGTATGGATGGGGATATAGATGTGTATGTATGAATGCGGATATGGGATTGGATGTATGATGTGGATGTACGAACACGGATATGTATGTAGAATAATGAATGTGAATGTGTATGTGAAATAATGTGTCGTCTCGATATGGGTAAATGGATGAGAATGAGTACAAATTGAATGGAATGTGGAATAAGTCATATGGACTGAGGAGGGATAATGTGGTAAGATGAGAGTTCAATATAGAAACTGTATTTTGTGACTGTTTGTAAATAACTGTTTTATGTCAAGAATGGTGGGGAAGCATTTTGACCGTCTTGTGGATTAAGGTCATGAAGACCTAACTGATAAAGTTGCAACTGCTGACAGAGAGTCAATGGAGGACGTCTCGCGTAGCAAGGTCGACCGAGGTCTTGACCAGCCTCGGTTCGATTTAAATGGTGAGCTTCCGGTACGGTGGATGAGGGACCAAGGAAGCGGTCCATGAGTGAAGCGCTAGGTCACCTGCGAAGGATCCTAGAGGGTGCTGACCATACGGTGCTCGGGCTCTGGGTCGCCGAAGATACCCACACGTACGTCGTGGAAGATATTGGAACAAGGAGTAAGAGTTGTTTTCTGAAACCGGGCATGGATCTGGTTGATTGACCTTGCTGGTCCTCAAACGGATGAGTCCATGGCTCTCTTATATGGATCGGTTGATTGATCTTGCTAATATTCAATGAGAATTCCATTTGATTTTTATATGTGAAAATATTGTCGGGTACTATGAGCTAGGAACTATTGAAAAGGCCCCTGAGTGAACAGGTGGTGAGCGTTCTGGTTGCCAATGATGCCATAAGTACACCGATGAATGAATGATTAGAAATATGGATTCAACCAGAGATTTTGAGGATAGTGATCAATGAAATAATGGTTTCATTAAAGGATTGTTTTAAAGTTAGCTGATGTTGAGAAAAAGGCAATTTCATATTGGGTGCGTAAGTGGTGTGACTAGTTTTAAGTTTGCATGAACTTCCAGCTAGGGGGCCTGGGAACTCTTTTCCCTGGTACCCGGGACAAAACCTAACCAAATTCCTAATTGGATCCCATCACTACAGTGGTTGGGCGGTTGGTTTTAACCCATGGGACTGGATGTGGGGTTAGTCTGGACTGATGGATCCGTAAATCGAGACTCAAATTCTGTTATTACGATAGATAAAGTAAATCTCGGATAGTAATTGTTCTATGGATAGGAATCAACGGCTGTGCCTCTTGATGGGAAAAAAAGCGTTGATCCCAATGATCCAAGTGCAAGTTTCTTCCTTGATCTGACCGAGTATCTTTATAGGTGCTGTCGGATCAGCTTGATCAGTAATGGTCTTGTTTACGTTAGAGTAAAGAGTTATCCTGGTGGAATCGCCCGTGCTTTCCGGGTGAAGGAAGTTTTTCCGGGTTCGGTTTTGGAAAAACCGACGGATTAGTCTTTTGTCCGGATATCCGTGGGTGAGGCCCCGACGAGTGTGGGACCCGTGCCCCGCGCAATAAGTGCTACTTTCGCTGCTAGTACCCCGAATCCGTTGCGCAGTGGGAACAGGGATCTCACAGTTGGTATCAGAGCAGGGTGAAAACTAATACGGATAAGCAAATTCTTATCATAAATTGATAATAAAAATTCAGAAAAAGCATTTTTCATAATGTATTTTCATTCCGTAAGCCTCTTTAATGAAGAATTTTTAATCAAAGAATTTTTTTTTATAGATGGAAGCTCCCTACTTATCTGGTATTCTCGACCTCACCCAGTCTCAAGATATGACTGTGTTCGCCTTCGAACATCTCATCTCTTCCGCTTCAACTTGAACAAGCCGAGCAAGACTCGCACGCCATTTCGAGGAATTATATTTTCCTAACCTAGTGGAGAGACAACAGCATAAGTGGTTTGCAGGGCTATATATCCACGCCTCTTGCAACCGGCATGCAATGCTGAGGCAGAACCTCTCATTGGCCATGATTTTGATAAAGCTAAAAATGACGTGTGGTGTCATTCTATATCATTCAACGCCTCAAAATTTCAGACTTTCTTGCCGAGTTTATAGACTCTTTAGTCGATTTATCCCTAAGGAGAAAATAATAGCTCCCTTCGCAATTAGAGAAATTATGTAACAGGGCATGACTATGGCCCAGTACCGTCGTCTTATGCGTCTCCTGAGAAGATTTTGAATTTTGGAGCCGAGCCACTCTATGTACTTATTGTAACTTGTATATAAATATACAAATATTTTTTTATTTTTATTTTTTTTAAAAAAATTTCTTGTTATTTAAGTGATTGTTTACGGACGATCGGATAAAGAAAAATCTGTTTATCAAACATATGTCATAGATCTCCAATAAGATCAACTGAGGAGCCAATTATGTCAAAAATTTATCAAGATGCCCAAAAAGGTTGTAATTGTGTGATATAATTTATACAATTTGTTATTCAAACTGAAATTCGTAAATTAGTAATTAGGACTTCAATTAGAAGTACCGCAATTGTATGGAACCCTGACTTGCTTGAGGCCTAGACATGATGGTATTTACCTTATAGTTTGGAGTATCATGACTATCCGTATATACCGAAGGTATAACTGCAACTCTTTACCAACAGTATATATACGAGTAAATCTAAGACTTGAAATTATAATCATTAATGCTATCCAGTTGATGAATTGGAATGTGGTTGATATGATTTTAATTCTATTTGGGAACTGATGAATTGATTTGGATTCTGATTGAAAAATGATGATCCCTGAAAATGGGTTGAAATGTAATAAGCTGAGCGAAACCACAATGTGGATGGACGAGTCCCTGTAATGATAAATGATGATAATGATTTCAGCAAATCACTATGAGATTAGTGGATTGTGCTGTCAAATTGCTACTGTTAATACTTGAGACGGTAGATCAAGTTAAGGGATGACAAATTGAGAACTTGCTTAACTAAAATTCCCGTGGAGGAATGTTCAGAAGGAAATTTTTCGGTCTAATGGACCATTATCGTGTTAAAGATATGAATGATATGATCTGAATGAATTGTTATTTAATGATGAGTTTTATATAAGGGATATTTATCCCCATATTCTGTTGGGTTGACTAGAATATAAGGAACCCCAGAATAAATTAGATCTTAAGCAAAAGAGTTGTCCTCTACTTGCGAGATGAGGACATCTCGCACTTTTTAAGTGGGGTAGAATGTAAGATTCCTCCCCCAGCCTTCGAGGTATACAAGAGTAAGAATCTCCTTTTCTGATCTTATAATTATTCCCTCTCTAAATAAAAGAAAGATTCTGTTTAAAAAAGGGAAGACACTTTACCCAGAATACCTTCTCAGGAGCCCACTTGTTTTAAGGATTCAGAACGATGAGTTCAGAAGTGAGAATCGGTGTTTTGGATGCCAAGGTTTTGGTCATCAGTTAAAAGACTGTCCGACTCCTACCATGAAAAGGGCACAGGGAAGTCTAGAACCCAAATTCAGAGACCAATTCCTTCATACCAATCTAATCAGGGTCCGTCTCGGACAAGATTGCTTAAACTAGGTCCGACCCATTGATTAGGGTCGAGATGACCAGTCAAATGCTTGGCGACATAGAGCAACAGATGTACAGGCAAATCATAAAGATATAAAAGCTGCCCAGGATTGACAGAAACAATATACAGATAAGAAGAGGACAGTCAGAGAATTAAGAGAAGCAGATATGGTCTTCATTGAGTACGGACCAAAAGAAGTTCTTTATCTCTTGGGGAGTATAAGTAGTTATCCCCTAGATATTGTGGTCAAAGAAAGTAGGTGACTTAGCCTACGAACTTCTTTTATCTCCTCATCTCAAAATTCTTAATGCCTTCTATAGAAAAATGTGCCAAAACCAAATCATGGAAAGACGATAAAACTTCAGTGGCAAGATACCGTTGGCTTCTAAGTTACACTAGCTCCTTCCTTTATATAAGTCATAACTTTTACTTGCCACTCGCAGTAATCTTACTTCCATCGATCTCCTTTCTTTCTTAATTTCCTTCATGGCTTGGCAGCAGGAATTGGTTTTATCCATGATGATTTCTCACCTTCAAGACGCAAGCGAGTCTGTGAAGAAGGATTTTATAGAACTGTATGAGCGCTCACTTTTCCCTCACTTGGGAACTTCTGTAGCTCAGACCAAATGGCGGACCTATCAAGACATAACTAGGGTAACACCGTGGGGTCAACAGCACTTTCGTAATAATGTCCGGTTGGCTATGGTTATTGAAGCTTTGGGTTTGGGTCCCCGATACTATTGCGTGATGAGATCAAGGCATGTTGGGTTTTCTGAGCGGGTCTTCTTACTGGCGTGTTTTCTTCCTCATCAGAAGATATGCCTTTACCCTATTTTTGGCTTGCCTCTCAGAGGTCCTTTTGTTAGATCACCTCATACCATTGAGGTAGGTGCTGCAATAACCGGCCGAATTATTCCCATAGATGAATTACCTTATACATGTGCAGCTTGTGAGTGCTGCTTTTGTGACCATATGATGGACGGGCTTATGGAAGTGTAAAAAGTTCTTCTATCTTACTGTATATGTTCCAAGAATGAATAAAATTGAAATCTTGTTCTTGTCTTGAGGTCTTGAGTCTTGCTCTCTTTGAGACTTTTCTTGGTGGTTAATCTTAATTAAAAATTTTCTCTCAGTCTCATATTCGTGCATCTTGCGAAATTACCCCCAGTTTGCGAGATGAGAACATCTCGTGTTTTTCAAGTGGGAGAGAATGTAAGATTCCTCCCTAGCCTCTCAAGATGTCCAGCATCTTCCCCTATAATCAATCCCCTCTTCAGAAATATAAAAGATCTTGTCTCTGCCTATTTTGATATAGAGAGAGAAAATATTCTAGAGAGAGAATATTCAGATTTTGAATATTTTTATACAGAAAAATTTCTCATATTATTAAAATGAATTTCCTTGAAATAGAAATTCAAAAAGAACTTTTCAATGTGCAATTGGAATTTATTGGAAATGGGTATAAAGGACCTTAGCCTAAGGGTCTAGATTTTCAGAAATTTTTGGATTATGGTCCAATTAAGGTTCCTTTGGGCCAATAAGATCAATCCATGTGTAGGGAGGAGATAAATCCAATTTTGTAAAAGAAGATACCCAAAAATGAGTAAATGCTCACATAAGATAAAGAGTTGACTATGTACAAGGTTTATTAGTAAGAAACTATGAGCAATATTAAAAATATGAGATATTTTGGATATAAGGATTCCATTTTGACACCTATGTAAGGAAGGGAGTCCCTTCAATGCTCACATAAGATGAAGAGTTGAAAATGTACAAGGTTTATTAGTAAGAAACTATGAGTAATATCAAAATATGAGATATTTTGGGTATAACGATTCCATTTTCTGTAAGGAAAAGGAGGGCCTTCAATGAGGCGCCTAATTCACATGCTTGAATGAGTTTTAAACTCAAAAATAATGTGATATTTTTATCTCTCCTCTCTCTTGAACCAAACCAAATCAAAATGGAACCAAACCGAATAAAAAAGGAACCAAACTAGGTCCAAATCTAGTCCAAATTCAACCAAACTGAAATATGGAAAATTCTAGAAATCAGTTAGCTTTGGTTAGAGCTTCCCTCTCCTATAAATAGAACATGAGTCCTTTGAAAAAAATCAGAGAATTTTACTATATTAGAATTATGCTGAAATAATGTTAATTTTTACTATTCTCTAAAATTCTCTCCAACAAATTGATGAAATTGGAGCTTCCCTCTTTCTTCAATCCCCATTGGTGACTCCATCAACATACTAAACCAATTGATTGGTTGGGGGCCTCTACCGTGAACAAAGAATCAAGCAATTTGTAAGGTAAATGATGAATTTTAATCTTTTCTATAATTTCTCAATGTTTCTCTCTTCTCAACCCCTCTCAAGCTTGAGAAGCTTAATTGGAATGGTTTTTGAATGCTATTGAAGTTAATTGATGAATGGTAGTGAAGAGTTACGTAATTTGATGAATGCTATTGAAGTTAATTGATTAATGATAGTTAAGAATTACATAAATTTCCATTTATGCTTAATTCAAATGGTTTTTATGTAATTTCTCTCTCTCACTCAAGAAATGGTCATACTCATGACCCATTCTCAATCCAAATGAAGCTTTTCATAAAGCTTCTCCTTAATCCAAGATTAATATATGCTTGAGGCCAAATTATGGCTTTTTTCTATGCTTTTAGTTTATGTATTTCATGAATATTGATGATTCAATCCATTATGGATTAATGATCCAATTAGGGATCATTCTAATTATTTTCTTAATGATAAGATTTATCCCTTAGAAAAATTGAGATTTATCAGTCATAGCAGCGGAGCTATGGTTAAATTTTTATAAAAATTACGTATAAACTAATTTCATTCAAAGCATGAAAAGAGGACTTCCTACCATATTCTAGGAATTATCATCCTAGATTAATTAAAAGATATTCATTGTAATCATAGAGAAATTGATTATTTTATTATAAAAGTGTTACTTTTATCATATTTGAATTTCATGCAGAGAGGTATGCATAAAAGATGATTATTTTATTATAAAAGTGTTACTTTTGTCATATTTGAATTTCATGCATAGAGGTATGCATAAAAGATGATTATTTTATTATAAAAGTGTTACTTTTGTCATATTTGAATTTCATGCATAGAGGTATGCATAAAAGATGATTATTTTATTATAAAGTGTTACTTTTGTCACAATTGAATTTCATGCATAGAGGTATGCATAAAAGTTGATTATTTTATTATAAAAGTGTTACTTTTATCATATTTGAATTTCATGCATAGAGGTATGCATAAAAGATGATTATTTTATTATAAAAGTGTTACTTTTATCATATAACACCATATTCGTGAGTTTGGGAATCTCCCAAGTCCCATTTTTGTAATACAAAAAAGGGGGAACCCGATTAACATGTCTATAAGTTTCTCAAAACCCTATCATGTGACCTATCATTGGAAAGTGCTTGAAAAGAGGGATCTATTAAGCTTTAAAGCGCACAATTTGGAGTAATGGTGTTCAAGTTATGGCAAATCCAAAGTTTTGACCACGTGTCCCAAACTTATGGGAAATTTCCATATTCCCCAATATGGTGTTATATTTGAATTTCATGCATAGAGGTATGTATAAAAGATGATTATTTTATTATAAAAGTGTTACTTTTGTCACAATTGAATTTCATGCATAGAGGTATGCATAAAAGTTGATTATTTTATTATAAAAGTGTTACTTTTATCATAATTGGATTTCATGCATAGAGGTATGCATAAAAGATATTCTTTTTATACTAAAAGTGTGATTTTCATCATAAATGGATTTTATGCATAACTTAGATGCATAAGAGAAATTCTTTTATTCTAAAAGTGTAATTCCTACCAAATTGAATTTGTGCATAAGAAGATGCATAAAAAATTGATTTTTAATTCAAAAGTGTCATTCTCATCTAAATTGAATTTATGCATAGGAAGATGCATAAAAGATTGATTTTTAATTCAAAAGTGTCATTCTCATCTAAATTGAATTTATGCACAGGAAGATGCATAAAAGATTGAATTTTAATTCAAAAGTGTCATTTTCATTTAAAATGAATTTATGCATAGGAAGATGCATACAAGATTGATTTTACTTTGAAAGTATTAATCTCCTTAAATGGAATTTATGCATAAATAAATGTGTAAAGAAATCTTATATCAAATATAAGAATTCTCTTGTAGTCTATAAATAGATATGAGATGTGATAGGATGTGATAAGAGGTGTATAAGATGTGATAAGAGGTGATAAGATGCTTATGAAATAAGTTAGGAGGTCATAAGATGAATTAAGATGTGTATGGGATGAGATAAGAAGTGCATGTGATAGGATAAGATGTATATGGGTTGTGATAGGGCGAGAATGGATGTGATGTAAAAGATTAGATGTGAAGGCATATGGGGTTATATGAATGGGAATGTGAAAGTGGATGTATAGATGTGAATGTGAATGTGGATGTGGATGTATGTATGTATGTGGATGTAGATGTGGATGTATAGATGTGAATGGGAATGTGGATGTGGATGTATGTATGTATGTGGATGTGGATGTATGAATGAGGACGTGATAATGGATGTATGACTGAGGACGTGATAATGGATGTATGTATGTATGTGGATGTGGATGTATGAATGAGGACGTGATAATGGATGTATGCATGTAGATGTGGATATATGGATGTGAATGTGAATGTGGATGTGGATGTGGATGTATGGATATAGATACGGATGTGGATGTATGAATGTCAATGTGGATGTGGATGTATGGATGTAGATACAGATGTGGATGTATGTATGTGAATATGGATGTATGAATGAGGATGTGAAAATGGATATATGCATGTAGATGTGAATGTATGGATGTGAATGTGGAGATGGATGTGGATGTATGGATGTGGATATAGATGTGTATGTATGAATGTGGATATGGGATTGGATGTATGATGTGGATGTACGAACACGGATATGTATGTAGAATAATGAATGCGAATGTGTATGTGAAATAATGTGTCGTCTCGATATGGGTAAATGGATGAGAATTACACATTGAATGGATAAAGTTGCAACTGCTGATGGAGAGTCAATGGAGGACATCTCGCGTAGCAAGGTCGACCGAGGTCTTGACCAGCCTCGGTTCAATTTAAATGGTGAGCTTCCGGTACGGTAGATGAGGGACCAAGGAAGCGGCCTATGAGTGAAGCGCTAGGTCACCTGCGAAGGATCCTAGAGGGTGCTGACCATACGGTGCTCGGGCTCTGGGTCGCCGAAGATACCCACACGTGCGTCGTGGAAGATATTGGAACAAGGAGTAAGAGTTGTTTTCTGAAACCGGGCATGGATCTGGTTGATTGACCTTGCTGGTCCTCAACGGATGAGTCCATGGCTCTCTTATATGGATCTGTTGATTGATCTTGCTGATATTCAACGAGAATTCCATTTGATTTTTATATGTGAAAATATTGTCGGGTACTATGAGCTAGGAACTATTGAAAAGGCCCCTAAGTGAACAGGTGGTGAGCATTTTGGTTGCCAATGATGCCATAAGTACACCGATGAATGAATGATTAGAAATATGGATTCAACCGGAGATTTTGAGGATAGTGATCAATGAAATAATGGTTTCATTAAAGGATTGTTTTAAAGTTAGCTGATGTTGAGAAAAAGGCAATTTCATATTGGGTGCGTAAGTGGTGTGACTAGTTTTAAGTTTGCATGAACTTCCGGCTAGGGGCCTGGGAACTCTTTTCTCTGGTACCCGAGACAAAACCTAACCAAATTCCTAATTGGATCCCATCACTACAGTGGTTGGGCGGTTGGCTAACCCATGGGACTGGATGTGGGGTTAGGCTGGACTGATGGATCCGTAAATCGAGACTCAAATTCTGTTATTACGATAGATAAAGTAAATCCCGGATAGTAATTGTTCTATAGATAGGAATCAACGGCTGTGCCTCTTGATGGGGAAAAAAGTGTTGATCCCAATGATCCAAGTGCAAGTTTCTTCCTTGATCTGACCGAGTATCTTTATAGGTGTAGTCGGATCAGCTTGATCAGTAATGGTCTTGTTTATGTTAGAGTAAAGAGTTATCCTGGTGGAATCGCCCGTGCTTTCCGGGTGAAGGAAGTTTTTCCGGGTTCGGTTTTGGAAAAACCGACGGATTAGTCTTTTGTCCGGATATCCGTGTGGGTGAGGCCCCAACGAGTGTGGGACCCTTGCCCCGTGCAATAAGTGCTACTTCCGCTGCTAGTACCCTGAATCCGTTGCGCTGTGGGAACAGGGATCTCACACTACATGAGCCTCTAAGCCATGCTTTTATGATAGAGTCAGTAGCAAGGAATATGTCTTATTTGTTTGCTACTATTAGTAGGGAATAGAGACTATTGAGGTTTGCTAGGCATCACCTCCATCACTCAGAAGGGTGGTATTGGGTATTCTAAAGTTAGCTGTTGTGGACACCCTCTATGGGTGTGAACAACCCTTATTAAATTCTAGGTTAGAAATAAGGCTTGATGCCCATAAAAGCATAGGCTTGGGAAGTTCTCTAATAACATGGAGTATCATTCGAGTTGTGCAATCTTTCTCTCTTGATCCTTAACTGGATCCTGTAGGGCTTGACCCTCTTAACTTCCCATTCATATCAAGATAATGTTGTCATTCTAGCTTGTCGATAAAGTCAAGGGCCTCAATCACCATCCATCTTATCTAAGGTAGGGTAGGCCACTTACAATGGCCACTTACAATTTAGTGAAAAACAACACATTGGTGGCTGCATTTTGCTCTTCAATATGTGCCACAATATGGCAGTGGAGGATTGCCATGCCGATTGGATCACATGTGATAGCTAATGGACTAGGTTGCAATGCCTTATATGTGGCCCTCATGCTGGCTTGGCCCTCTTCATGAATCCATATCTCCACATGGTTCACAATTACACCACGGTAGCAGGCTTTGCAAATTGATTTGCCTTCAAAATGATTTACTCTGCATCAACCTCTACACACAGATTTCTTATGATTTCATACCACGCATAATAATTGGAGACCCTATCTATTGGCTATTCTAGAGAAATATCCCCTTTAACGATCATCATATCCACATGTGCATTTATGGAACCTTTCTGCAGAGCTCAATGTGAACATGTGCAAGTTTAATTGCTGGTCCAAGGCATATCCCTAGTATATAAACATGAGAGACATTGTCTAGAGAGCTAGGTGGTGGTACTTGGTAGGGCTATGGTGATGCAGCACTAGATTTGCCAAACGGATTGCGAGGATTACTAGAATTCGAGCGACTGCATTCGAGCGAGGACTTTTGTTGATTTTCACAACAAAGTGCAAGTTATTTACATTCCAAATAGAGATATCTGTCATTCATTTTTTAGAGAAGAGCGTATGTACATAGTTTTTTTTGAATGTGAAAAATCCACAGAAATATGGGAGCTACGATCTTAAGAACATATATCCAATATCAAAAGTATAATTTGTGGTTAGTTAGCTCTGATTGCATCTATATGTTATAAAAAATTACATTGTATCCCTAGTTAAAATTTATTTATTGAAAACAAATCTAAATATAGCCCTCTCTACTTTATTTATGGTTGATGTTTTGTCCGCATTATTTTTAATGTCAAGAACTTCAAGGATTAAAATTTTAGCAATTACGTTTTCTTCATTCAAACAACAATAGTCTCTTAAAGATTGAAAAACCAAAACCACTTGAGCATCTATATTATTATCAACATGTACAAATCAATTCATCATCCTCAAGGCATTTTTGTTCCAAATATAGTTATTTCCCATTCATTAATGTAAAATCCAAAGATAGCTGGATAAAAGGAGTCCCCTTAAAGTAGGATGCACTGTGGATGCATAAGAGGAGTCTCCTTAGACTAGGATGCACTCCATCTATGAATTTATTTATTGTGTTAAAAATTGTTCAATGCATTGCAGAGATACACAATTGAACAGTCTGCTCCTAAAGTTGGCCAAATTACAAAGATCCTCTATATTTTATTATACTAGAGACCATATTCAAAGACCATTTACATTCAATTATAAAATGAAGTAACAAAATGTGCTAGTATCATGGGGGTGTAATTTTGATTTTAAGGGGTTCTAGCTCCACCACATGGTAGAGCTAGAATTTTGAGCTAGCTCTACCATGTGGAGCTACAACACATTGAGGAGCATTTAAAGATTTTTAGATCCACCACTTGGCCATTCTACAGTCCATAAGAAACCAGGATATAACATTTGATTGATCTAGACCCCAAATTACAAACATTGATACAAGAGATTGCATTTTGAGAGTCCCCTTAGAGTAGGATGCACTCTCCAATTTTAAAGCTTCATTGTAATGAACAAGACAAAATGAACAAGATTTTATAAATTGAGGTGGTGAAGGTATTATACTTATATATACAATCGCTACAGATTAACATTATTAAAGATAGAAAGAGTCTCCTTGAGTAGGATGCACTTTGTCAAAATTACGGTTAAAAGATTTCATTTTGATGAAGCTTATTCTACTAAAGAGTCCCCTTAAAGTATGATGCACTTTGTCAATAGATAAAAGGAGTCTCCTTAGAGTAGGATGCACTCCATCTACGACTCCATTATAATAAAACATTGTAAATGAAACTGAATTTATTTTTTTGTGTTAAAATATGTTCAATGCCTTGCAAAAGGCACACAATTGAACAGCACGCTCGTGAAGATGGCCAGATTACAAAGACCCTTTATATTTTATTATAATAGAGACCATTTACAAAGACCATTTACATTCAATTACAAAAGGGAGTAACAAAATGTACTAGTGTCATGGGGGTGTATTGGTTGAATGAGGTATTGAGCTTCTTTTTAAGCATGTTCATTTTGTGTACTCACAAGATTACACACTTAGATTATTCTCTCAATTATTATCTTGATTATCATCTTGATTGTTGAACACATTGTAGTAGCTATCATCGAGTTTCAATGTATTCTTGTTGTTGTACAAAACATGGAGACCCCAAAAGAAATGAACTTTTTTGAAGAAAACTCGTGTAGTTATTTATCTGAAATGGACAATGTAGCGAGATATTTGACTTGTTGCTCATATTGAGGTGTCTAGCTAGCATGGGCTAGCAATCCAACGTCAATCACTTTAACTCTTCACTTTAGATCTAGCACTTGTCTGTTATAGAGCTGAAAAGGATTTCTTGATCCATGACTTATCCATTCTAGATCCTGTTCCACCACTTGGACATTATAGAGCTAGACTTCAGTGGATGCAAGCTCCACCAAACGGTAGATCTAGACTCAAAATTCTAGTTGTATTTTATGACTTCCAAAGGTTTAGGTCTACCACACATGGATACTAGCTCCACCATGTGGTAAGGCCAAAATTCCATGAAGAGACCATGGCTGCTACCTCCACCACATGGTGGAGCTAGAGCTCAATAAGATACCACATGGTGGAGCTAGCTAGCTCCATGAAATTATACAGCTAGACTTCAATGGATGGTAGCTCCACCACATGGTAGATATAGACATAGAATGCTAGCTCTACCAACGTGGAGCAAGAACGCATTGAAAGAACCAAGATCTACCATTTGTTCAATCTAGACTCCCAAGTAAAAACATTGATACAAGAGATTGTATATTGAGAGTCCCCTTAGAGTAGGATGCACTCTCCAATTTTATGACTGCATTGTAATGAACAAAGACTAAATAATTTGAAACAAGAATTTATAATTTGACATGGTGAAAGTTTCCTTATATACACAACTACTATAAATCAACATTACTAAAGATAGAAAGAGTCTCCTTGCAGTAGGATGACCTTTGTCAAAATGATAGTTAAAAGTCTTCACCTACTCTTACTAAAAAAATAATAATTTGCAAACTTTGACCAAAAGATAAAAGGATAAAAGGAGTCCCCTTAGAGAAGGATGCACTCCATTTATGACTCAATTATAATAAGACATTGTAAATGAACATGAATTTATTGCTTGTGCTAGAATTTGTTCAATGCTTTGCAAAGGCAAACATTTGAACAGTATGCCCCATAAGAGGCCTGATTACAATATCATATTTCAATATATGGCTTTTTATTACATTAAAAAAAGGCCAAAATACTTGCATCCTCTACATTTGATTATATTAGGGACAAACAAAATGAGCTTCATGGTGGTGTATTACTTTCATGATGCCTCCTCTTGTTGCTTTGCTTGATTTGTACTCTCTGCTTGCCTCTCTGCCTCAGCTTCAGCCTCCTCTCTTTGCTTTCTTTGAATTTCAAGTTGTTCCCGTCTCTCTGCCTCAGCATCAGCCTTCTGCTGTTGCTTCCACACCTCTGCCTTTTTCCTATTCTCTACTTCCAATTTCTCTTCTTCAAGCCATTTCTTCATCACATCATCTGAGAATTGGTTAGGTTTTTCTTCAAAGGCATTATCCCATGTATACTCTTGCCGATCTTCATTTTGTAGCCATAAAAACAACCAATTTCTTAAATCTTCTGTCAAAAAACTATACCTTTCCTTGGAAGGTTGATGGTATAATTCTCGGACTATTAACCAGGTTCCTCGTTCATTCTTAAACACCTTATAGTAGCTATCATCAATTATCAATGTATTTTTCTTGTTGTACAAAGGATGGAGACCCCAAAAGGTCTCAAGCTTTTTAAAGAAAACTTGTCTATTCTGCACAACCCATGTGGATTTTGAACAATGCTCTTGTGAGAGAACACCTGCAAACTTGGGCTTTTGTTGTGGAAATACTGTCTCAATTATTCCAGAGAGCTTAGTTCTCCTAGATGCGCTCCAAATAAAAACATAAAAGAATTGAATACACCAATCTAAGAACTCATGTGCATCCTTGTGACATAGGACATAACGATATTGGTTAATTGGATATTTTACCAACTCGTTGCTATAAGGAGGATCCTTCTCATCATATTGGGTTTCGACAACATGGCACAACAAACCATTAAGGTTTAGAATAATAGCCCTCCTATCATCCTCTTTGCGTAGGGGTACACATATTGGGTCTGACGAATACCATGTCAGTATGATAACCCCCTCGGAGGGATGCACAAAGCGCAACCTTGCATCAATTTCCCGTAGACGGTCAAGACGGCGCTGAACCAACTGTCTTCGTACACTCTGGATTTTCTTGGACATGTGACGTACTAATGCTCTGTGACGAAGAAGTCGCCTCTGCCAATTAGAATCAATCACATGACCTAGAAAAAAATGAGCATGCTTAATGATAAAGGTGTGCATGTGGGGGAAGGCATGTTACAACTACTTTTATGCAAAGATAGATTTTAAACAATTACAAAACAAATGTGACTATGCACGCTAACATTAAACTATATACTGTTCTAAAATGTTGACTTTAGTTGCATTACAAAATGACTCAAGATGCAAAGACTCTTTCCATTTGATTCTAAAAAGACGCGACAAAATGTGCTAGCAGGTATCAAAATGTGGTGAAATTAGAATGCATTGATCTAGATCAACCACGTGGTAGAGCTAGAATGCACTATTCTAGCTCAACCATGTGGTAGGGCTAGAATATTTTTAAATCTAGTTCTACCATGTGATAGAGCTATATCAAAGTATTCTAAATTTTTTAATTAAGATTAACCACCAAGAAAAGTCTCAAAGAGAGTAAGGGTCAAGACAAGAACAAGATTTAAACTTTATTCATTCTTGGAACATATACAGTAAAGATAGAAGAACTCTTTACACTTCCATAAGCCCGTCCATCATATGATCACAAAAGCAGCACTCACAAGCTGCGCACGTATAAGGTAACTCATCTATGGGAATAATTCTGTTGGTTATTTCCGCACCTATCTTAGTGGTATGAGGTGATCTAACAAAAGGACCTCTGAGAGGCAAGCCAAAAACGGGGTAAAGGCATATCTTCTGATGAGGAAGAAAACACGCCAGTAAGAAGACCCGCTCAGAAAACCCAATATGCCTTGATCTCATGACGCAGTAGTATCGGGGACCCAAACCCAAAGCTTCAATAACCATGGCCAAGTGGACATTGTTACGAAAGTGCTGCTGACCCCACGGTGTTACCCTAGTTATGTCTTGATAGGTCCGCCATTTGGTTTGAGCTACAGAAGTTCCTAGGTGAGGAAAAAGTGAGCGCTCATACAGTTCTATAAAATCCTTCTTCACAGACTCGCTTGCGTCTTGAAGGTGAGAAATCATCATGGATAAAACTAATTCCTGTTGCCAAGCCATGAAGGAGATTAAGAAAGAAAGGAGATCGATGAAAGTAATATTACTGTGAGCGACAAGTAAAAGTTACAACTTATATAAAGGAAGGAGCTAGCGTAACCTAGAAGCCAACGGTATCTTGCCACTGAAGTTTTACCATCTTTTCATGATTTGGGTTTGGCACATATTTCTATAGAAGGCATTAAGAACTTTGAGATGAGGAGATAAAAGAAGTTCGTAGGCTAAGTCACTTACTTTCTTTGGTCCACAATATCTGGGGGATAACTACTTATACTCCCCAAGAGATAAAGAACTTCTTTTGGTCCGTACTCAATGAAGACCATATCTGCTTCTTTGAATTCTCTGACTGTCCTCTTCTTATCTGTATATTGTTTCTATCGATCCTGGGTAGCGTTTATATCTTTATGAATTGCCTGCATTTGTTGCTCTATGTCGCCAAGCATTTGACTGGTCATCTCGATGCTAATCGATGGTTCGGACCTGGTTAATGGAGTTTAGCAATCTTGTCCGAGACGGATCCTGATTAGATTGGTATGAAGGAATTGGTCTCTGAATTTGGGTTCTAGACTTCCCTGTGCCCTTATCATGGTAGGAGTCGGGCAGTCTTTTAACTCATGACCAAAACCTTGGCATCCAAAATACCGGTTCTCACTTCTGAACTCATCGTTCTGAATCCTTAAAACAGGTGGGCTCCTGAGAAGGTATGATGGGAAAGTGTCTTCCCTTTTTAAACAGAATCTTTCTTTTATTTAGAGAAGGAATAATTATTAGATCAAAAAAGGAGATTCTTACTCCTGTATACCTCTAAGGTTGGGGAAGGAATCTTACATTCTACCCCACTTAAAAAGTGCAAGATGTCCTCATCTCGCAAGTAGAGGACAACTCTTTTGCTTAAGATCCAATTTATTCTGGGGTTCCTTATATTCCGGTCAACCCAACAAAATATGGGGATAAATATCCCTTATATAGAACGCATCATTAAATAACAATTCATTCAGATCATATCATTCATATCTTTAACACGATAATGGTCCATTAGACCGAAAAATTTTCTCCTAAACATTCCTCCACGGGAATTTTAGTTAAGCAAGTTCTCAAGTTGTCATCCCTTAACTTGATCTACCGTCTCAAGTATTAACAGTAGCAATTTGACAGCACAATCCACTAATCTCATAGTGATTTGCTGAAATCATTTTCATCATTTATCATTACAGGGACTCGTCCCAATCATCCACATTGTGGTTTCGCTCAACTTATTACATTTCAACCCATTTTCAGGGATCATCATTTTTCAATCAGAATCCAAATCAATTCATTAGTTCCCAAACAGAATTAAAAATCATATCAACCACATTCAAATTCATCAACTAGATAGCATTAATGATTATAATTTCAAGTCTTAGATTTACTCGTATATACTACCGGTAAAGAGCTGCAGTTATACCCTCGGTATATACGGTTAGTCATGATACTTGGAATTATAAGGTAAATACTATCATGTCTAAGCCTCAAGCAAGTCAGGGTTCCATATAATTGCGGTACTTCCATTTGAAGACCCAATTACTAATTTACGAAATTAGTTTGAATATCAATTTGTATGAATTATATCACACAATTATAACCTTTTTGTGCTACTTGATAAATTTTTGACATATTTGGCTTTTCAGTTGATCTTTATTAGCCAATTCGCTCTGATACCAACTGTGAGATCCCTGTTTCCACCGCGCAACGGATTTGGGGTGCTAGCAGCGGAAGTAGCCTTTCTTGCGCGGGCCAGGGTCCCACACTCGGGGCCTCGTCCACGGATATCCGGACAAAAGACTAATCCATCGGTTTTCCCAAAACCGAACCCGAAAAAACTTCCTTTATCCGGAAAGCACGGGCGATTCCACCAGGATAACTTTTTACTCTAACGTAGTCAAGACCATTACTGATCAAACTGATCCTACTGCACCTTTAAAGGTACTTGGTCAATCAAGGACGAAACTTGCACTTGGATCATTGGGATCAACGCTTTTTTCCCCATCAAGAGGCACAGCCGTTGATTCCTATCCATAGAACAATTACTATCCGGGATTTACTTCATCTATCGTAATAACAGAAATTGAGTCTTGATTTACGGATCCATCAGTCCAGCCTAACCCCATCCAGTCCCATGGGTTAGCCAACCTCCCAACCACTGTAGTGATGGGATCCAATTAGGAATTTGGTTAGGTTTTGTCCCGGGTACCAGGGAAAAGAGTTCCTAGGTCCCTTAGCCGGAAGTTCATATAAACATAAAACTAGTCACACCACTTATACACCCAATATGAAATTGCCTTTTTCTGAGCATCAATTAACTTTCAAACAATCTTTTAATGAAACCATTATGTCACTGATGACAATCCTCAAAGTCTCTGGTTGAATCCTTATTTCCCGTCATTCATTCATCGGTGTACTTATGGCATCATTGGCAACCAGAACGCTCACCACCTGTTCACTCAGGGGCCTTTTCCATAGTTCCTAGCTCATAGTAACCGGCAATATATTCATATAATAGAATGGAATCTCCATGGAAGATCAGCAAGATCAACCCACAGATCCATATAAAAGAGCCATGGACTCATCCGTTGAGGACCAGCAAGGTCAATCAACCAGATCCATGCCCGGTTTCAGAAAACAACTCTTACTCCTTGTTCCAATATCTTCCACGACGCACGTGTGGGTATCTTCGACGACCCAGAGCCCGAGCACCGTATGGTCAGCACCCTCTAGGATCCTTCGCGCTTCACTCATAGGCCGCTTCCTTGGTCCCTAATCCACCGTACCGGAAGCTCACCATTTAAATCGAACCGAGGCTGGTCAAGACGTCGATCGACCTTGCTACGCGAGACGTCCTCCATTGACTCTCTGTCAGTAGTTGCAACTTTATCAGTTCGGTCTTCATGACCTTAATCCTCAAGACGGTCAAAATGCTTCCCCAACATTCTTGACATAAAACAGTCATTTACAAACAGTCACAAAATACAGTTTCTATAACGAACTCTCGTCTTTCCACATTATCCACTCTCGGACCACATTACTTATTCCCTATTCCATTCAATGTGTACTCATTCTCATCCATTCACTCATATAGACTACACATTATTTCACATACACATTCACATTCATTATTCTACATACATATCCATGTTCGTACGTCCACATCATACATCCAATTTCACATTCATACTTACGCATTTACATGCATACATCTATTTTCACATCCTCATTCATACATCCACATTATACATACATCCAATTTCACATTCATACATACGCATCTACATGCATACATCTATTTTCACATCCTCATTCATACATCCACATTCACATACATACATCTACATCCGAATCTACATCCATACATCCACATCCACATCTTCATTCACATTCACATCCATACATCCACATCTACATACATACATCCATTTTCACATCCTCATTCATACATCCATATCCACATACATACATACATCCGTATCCACATACATACATACATCCTCATTCATACATCCATATCCACATACATACATACATCCGTATCCTCATTCATACATCCATATCCACATACATACATACATCCGTATCTACATCCATACTACATCCATTCTCGCCCTAACACATCCCATATACATCTTATCCCATCAGATACACTCTCTACCTCGTCCCATACACATCTTAACACATCCTAACTCATCTTAACACATTCTATCACATCTCATACACCTCTTATCATATCCTATCACATCTCATACACATCTTATCACATCTTTTCACATCTCATACACCTTTGATCACATCCTATCACTTCCCATACGCATCTTATCACATCTTATCACATCTCATACACCTCTTCTCACATCCTATCACTTCCCATACGCATCTTATCACATATTATCACATCTCATTTAAAAATCAATCTTTTATGCATCTTCCTATGCATAAATTCATTTTAAATGAAAATGACACTTTTGAATTAAAATTCCATCTCTTATGCATCTTCCTATGCATAAACTCAATTTAGATGAGAATTGACACTTTTGAATTAAAAATCCATCTTTTATGCATCTTCCTATGCATAAATTCAATTTGGATGAGAATAACACTTTTGAATTGAAATTCCATTCTTTTATGCATCTTCCTATGCATAAATTCAATTTAGATGAGAATGACACTTTGAATTTAAAAATCAATCTTTTATGCATCTTCTTATGCATAAATTCAATTTGGTAGGAATTACACTTTTAGAATAAAAGAATTTCTCTTATGCATCTAAGTTATGCATAAAATCCATTTATGATGAAAATCACACTTTTAGTATAAAAAGAATATCTTTTATGCATACCTCTATACATGAAATCTAATATGATAAAAGTAACACTTTTACAATAAAATAATCAACTTTTATGCATACCTCTATGCATGAAATCCAAATATGATAAAAGTCACACTTTTATAATAAAATAATCAACTTTTATGCATACCTCTATGCATGAAATCCAAATATGATAAAAGTCACACTTTTATAATAAAATAATCAACTTTTATGCATACCTCTATGCATGAAATCCAAATATGATAAAAGTCACACTTTTATAATAAAATAATCAACTTTTATGCATACCTCTATGCATGAAATCCAAATATGATAAAAGTAACACTTTTATAATAAAATAATCAATTTTCATGCATACCTCTATGCATGAAATCCAAATATGATAAAAGTAACACTTTTATAATAAAATAATCAACTTTTATGCATACCTCTATGCATGAAATTCAAATATGATAAAAGAAACACTTTTATAATAAAATAATAATTCTTTTATGCATACCTCTATGCATGAAATTCAAATATGATAAAAGAAACACTTTTATATTAAAATAATAATTCTTTTATGCATACCTCTATGCATGAAATCCAAATATGATAAAAGAAACACTTTTATAATAAAATAATCAACTTTTATGCATACCTCTATGCATGAAATTCAAATATGATAAAAGAAACACTTTTATAATAAAATAATAATTCTTTTATGCATACCTGTACGTATGAAATCTAAATATGATAAAAGAAACACTTTTATATTAAAATAATAATTCTTTTATGCATACCTCTATGCATGAAATCCAAATATGATAAAAGTAACACTTTTACAATAAAATAATCATCAATTATGCATAACATAAAAATTAATTTCTCCATGATTACAATAAAATTCTTTCAATTAATCTAGGATGATAATTCCTAGAATATGGTAGGAAGTTCTCTTTTCATGCTTTGAATAAAATTATTTTATGTGTAATTTTTATAAAAATTTTGCCATAGCTCCGCTACTATGATTGATAAATCTCAATTTATTTTGAAGGATAAAGCTTATCATTAAAAAAATGATTAGAATGATCCCTAATTGGATCATTAACCCAATAATGGATTGAATCATCAATATTCATGAAATACTTAAACTAAAAGCATAGAAAAAAGCCATTAATTTGACCTCAAGCATAGATTAATCTTGGATTAAGGAAAAGATTTATGAAAAGCTTCATTTGGATTGAGAATGGGTCATGAGTATGATCATTTCTTGAGTGAGAGAGAGAAATTACATAAAAACCATTAGAATTAAGCATAAATAAAAATTTATGTAATTCTTAACTATCATTAATCAATTAACTTCAATAGCATTCATCAAATTATGTAACTCTTCACTACCATTCATCAATTAACTTCAATAGCATTCAAAAACCATTCCAATTAAGCTTCTCAAGCTTGAGAGGGGTTGAGAAGAGAGAAACATTGAGAAATTATAGAAAATGATCAAAATTCACTAATTACCTTACAAATTGCTTGATTCTTTGTTCACGATAGAGGCTCCCAACCAATCAATTGGTTAAGTGTGTTGATGGAGCCATCAATGGGGATTGAAGAAAGAGGGAAGCTCCAATTTCTTCAATTTGGAGAGAATTTTAGAGAATAGTAGAAATTAGCATTATTTCAGCATAACTCTAGTATAATAAAATTCTTCTATTTTTTTCAAAGGACTCATGTTCTATTTATAGGAGAGGGAAGCTCTAACCAAAGCTAGCTGAATTCTAGAATTTTCTAAACTCAGTTTGGTTGAATTTGAACTAGATTTGGATCTAGTTTGGTTCCTTTTTTATTCAGTTTGGTTCCATTTTGATTTGGTTTGATTCAAGAGAGAGGAGAGATAAAAATATCACATTAATTTGAGTTTAAAACTCATTCAAGCATGTGAAATATGCACCTCCTTTAATGGACTCCCCTTCCTTACATATGTGTCAAAATGGAACTATTATACCCAAAATATCTCATATTTTTAATATTGCTCATAGTTTTTTACTAATAAACCTTGTACATTTTCAACTCTTCATCTTATGTGAGCATTTACTCATTTTTGGATACCCAAAATATCTCATATTTTTGATATTACTCATAGTTTCTTACTAATAAACCTTGTACATAGTCAACTCTTCATCTTATGTGAGCATTTACTCATTTTTGGGTATCTTCTTTTACAAATTGAATTTATCTCCTCCCTACACATGGATTGATGCTATTGGCCCAAAGGAACCTTAATTGGACCATAATCTAAAATTTCTGAAAATCTAGACCCTTAGGCTAAGGTCCTTTATACCCATTTCCAATTAATTCCAATTGCACGTTGGAAAATTCTTTCTGAATTTCTGTTTCAGGGGAATTCATTTTGATAAGATGAGATATTTTTCTATCCAAAAATATTCAAAATCTGAATATTCTCTCTCTAGAATATTTTCTCTCTCTATGCCAAAACAGGCAGAGACAAGATCTCTTATATTTCTGAAGAGGGAATTGATTACAGGAGAATATGCTGGACATTTTGAGAGGCTGGGGAGGAATCTTACAATGTATGTAGGTATGTATTTATGTATGCATATGTATATGTACATATGCATATACATATGTATTTGTATATGTATATATCTGTATGTATATGTATCTAATATGTATATGCATATGGATAGTTTATATATATTTATATGTATGTATAGGTATGTATAGGTATGTATTTTGTATAGGTAGAAAGGTTTACGTAAACATATACATATACATTTACATGCATATAATTCAATAGAAAGCAAAAAAGTACCTTTTTCTAGGAGCTCCTCACTTGGAGGCACATGATTTAGAGGATAGTCCAACCACCAAGGACATCTGTTAAATTCCCAATCAGAAACCCCTCTCTCAACCCATTCCTTCGGGTACATTGTTTCCGATCTACCCATTCTTTGATTGCTTCCGTCTCTTCGTCCATTAGACCTTGGCCAATGAGTAGCTGCACCCACCTACATATCCAAAATAAAACAAACAGCACTAAAATATTTTTTTAATGCGTATATGTATTTTCTACAAAAATGTAATGGCATTAGAAGATATATACCTGTAGACAATCCTCTTTGCGGCATTCTCCACCTCAGGTTGCTTTTGGCCTTCCTTCACTTTTCCAATCTTTGCCCACACCTCATGGAAGGCCCATGGTATGTGTTTCGATCGCTCCTCTTGCACCCATTGCATAAATGGTGGGACATAGATAACATCATCATATAACAATAAACCCTCCAAAATAGAGTCCGCCTCCCCTATTAGCTCTTCCCAATACAACTCTTTCTTCATATGCAGCAAAGTCTTTTTGTTATCCCCAAACATCTCTAAAATTACCTTGTCCTTTGCCCTCCTGGTCATAAGCATTTGAAGCAATTCTGTCTTCCTATTTCAGCATCATACCAAAACCATAAGAGATTAGATGTTAAGGTTAGTTTATGTTAAGGGAGGTTTATTGACATGTCACATACCTTTGAGTTGAAATCCGAGATATGGCGACTGTGTAGAGCTTTTCTTTGGTCAGAGCAACCAATCCCTTCTTAGACCAATCATAGTTATATACGAGTTGAAAGAATGCATCACCATTGGATGGGTTTGTAATTATGAGCATCTTGTATGCTCTATCTCAAAATGTTTACTCTACACCACGTCTGGCTTTCTCACATTTTGTCTCATATTCTTACAACCCCATGGCATGTCTATCAATGCATGATATAGCTTGCTTCACCGCATTTTCAAACGATGTCTACGTATAACGAAAAGGACTCATTATCACTCACACGATTAAAAAACATTGATAATCCGTTTATTAATAAAAGACGGGAAATGCAAACACTACCTTCCACACAAGCTGTGCCAAGATTGTAGCTGGAGCATTGTACCTTTGCTCTCCACTTTGTCGCTCCAAACTAAGCTCCATTAAAGCCCACCTCCTTACGTCTTCACCAAGGTAGTCCAATATGGATGATTTGTCCGCCATTCCAAATCGTTGAAACATGAAGATCTCATGTGACAATGTGGGTGTAACACTAGTGCGCACCAATCTATTGTAAAGAGTCACAATGAGCCAAGAACTTAACAATGACTTCACAATGAGCCAAGAACTTAACAATGACTTCACAATGTCCGTAATTAAGTAGAGAGAGATCACTTACTCATTTTGAGATCGTAAAGCCAATAGCAATTCTCCTTCTTGCTTCTTGTCCACAACCAAAAGTTGACATTTGACCCGGACATGGCGTGAGGGGCTATGAGACCAAGCTAGAGAAAACAAAATAAAGATATTACAATATATTACTTTTAATGTTGCATAAAACCACTCTATGGCATTCAAAAGAACATACCTTCATGGACTCGAGACATCCATGCCTTCACACGATGATTGCCATCCCAAACAAGAAACTTCTTACCACTGAGATCCTCCCACTCAGTTCCTCTGATTTCATCCCTCAAATCTATCATGTTGTACCACCGAGTTTGGTCCCCATTCTTGCAAGTCTATTTGTGTGACCACGAAATACATAGAGCTTCCGAGACGTGTAAGTGAAACTAAAAAAGGAGGAGATGCTTCGCCATAACCATGGCAGTCAAAGGAATCACAAAACACCTCAAGTTGGCTAGAAACTGTATGGATGGCTTCATTTGGAATCAGCCTGCATAAAGGGACCAATGGGGTAGAGGAATTGCATTGCACAAAAAACTTAGTGATTGAATACATCACCAAGCAATCCCAATTCAATAGATTTTCCAAGAAGCCTTCTATGGGTCTCCCCTTGACCAGTACTAGATTCAGGAATCTCCGTGTGAGTTGGAGGAGGTGAGCTCATTTCGTTCTCTAACACAAGCCCTTCTTCCTCATGAACAAGAGAATTATGCGCTTCTGTTTCCTCTCTAACAGGAGATACATGTGAGGACATAGGTGTCCGTGTGATTGAGCTTCCTCGCTAAGCGTCAAACAAACATGCCCAGATCTAAGTGAGTATCCCCTGTTGTCTGTAAGACACACACACCAAGCCCAAGTAAGCATATCTAAAACATTAAAACACAATCTCAGAAGAATCTTGGCTATTCACATTATATACCTTTCTTAGTCTTTGCCTGTTGTTTTCTTGCTTTTCTTGGAGCCATCTCTCTCTCTTTTGCCCTGAATATGAGTAGCAAAAAGTTTGAGCTGAATGACATATAGAGATGATCAACCTCACACATAAACCATCAATCTCACACACAAACCTTACTACATGTCTAAGAAAACATTCAGGATGGTGAAAGCTCTAGAGGCTAGCACAGAACTTCAAAGAGTAGATTAGTAAGCTCACAAGGCCGGATACCAAAACCAAGATCGGGGCGTAACTGTAGGCCCTATTCAAAGAAAAGTACCTCTAGGAAAGAAACATTTACCCATCATCAACTTGAGGAATATGATCACAATCATGCCCATTCATAACTTGTAAGGCATCTCTCTTCATGTAATCTTCCCACAACTAGGTGCAGCGTGTAATATCAAAAGAACGCAGCAAAATCTGCAGCCTTTGAAGTCCCTTGTAGCTAAACTTAAGCTTTGCAAATGCTTCAGTCAAACTTAAGTAAGTTTAAGCTTGCAACCATGGCTATGGAAAATGCAGCTACGCAGCTCACTATTAGAACAATTCATGCGTGATTCAATGCTAAATCTAGGGAAGAAAATGACGAAAAATGGCAACTAAACAACGGGGCTCAAATTATTTTTTATTAGTAAATAAGTAAAAGTAGCTAAGTATACTCTTATTTACTATTAGTAAATAAGTAAAAGTAGCTAACAAATAAACTATATGAAACAAATAAACTAACTATATGTGCAGGGTTATATGGCTTAATCAAATAAGGCCATGAGTAAGGGGTTTAGAGGTGCAGCTACGAACCCTGTGGATCATCCACACGGGGGAGGAGGGGGGGGGGGAGAAGGCAGGACATCAATTGGCAGGAAGAAACCATTAACTCCTTGGGGATATGTTGCACTTGAGAAGAGAAGTCAGAAGAGTAAAAAGTATACTTCGTCGCGACGCAAGAGTCATTGATAAATAGGGATATTAAGTAGGAGGGTAATTGGCCATGGCACGTTCATCAAAGAAAGGTCCTTTTTGTAGCCAATCATTTAATATGAGAAATTGAAAATCTTAATGTACGGAGAGAAAAGAAGTTAGTAATATCCCGGTCTCATGCCTCTGCAATAGTCCCTAGCATGATTGGTCATACCATTGCTGTTCACAATGGACGGGAGCATCTACCAATTTATGTAACTGATCGTATGGTGGGTCACAAACTAGGAGAATTTGTATCCACTCGAAATTTTTGGGCCAAAAGTGATAAAGGGTCTCGTCGATGATTAGGAAATCATATCTCATGGAAAACGAAAATAAATCAAAAGTAGGAGCGTATCACAATTAGTTCTTTCTGCGGCTACAAACGCTAGTACTAATCTTGGATTAAGTAAATCCCCTCCACCTCCTCCATCTTCTCCACTGGTGGATGCTGCCGAATCTAACAAATTGGGCCTTCATCGCACCCCTTGCTCCCTTGCTCCAGCCTCTCCACTCCCCCGGCAGTGGAGAGGCTGGAGGAATGCATGCTCGCTCCGCCTCAACCTCCTCCATCTTCTCCACTGTTGCATGCGCATCAACTACTCCGCCTCCACCTCCTCCACCGGCTCCGCCTCCACCTCCTCCATCTTCTCCACTGGATGCGCCTAAACTACACCGCCTCCACCTCCTCCATCTTCTCCACTGGCTGCGCCTCCACTACTCCGCCTCCACCTCCTCCACCTCGGTCGACATCCTGGCCACTCCGCCGCCGAATTTAGACATATTGGGCCTTCATCACACCCCTTTCTCAACTCACGCATCAATTTTGTTTTCTAATAAATCTTACCAAACTCTGCGACACATAAACAAGTTCCTTAATTAGGGATCTTACACAATGTTCATTAAAACAACCCTTAACAATGATACACAATACTAAGAGACAATGTTTAAAAGGGTTTGATTTTTTTGCGAGCTTTATTTGGCGAGCTTTTTGGAGATAAGATAGTTTTATGTGAGCATGTAAGAAAAATGATACATTTTGGTGAGCTTTTATATAGTAAGTATGAAAGAGAAATAAATACATTCACATACATACATACATATATACATGTATATTCTCAAACACACCTACCTACCTACCTACCTACCTATCTTCCTACATATATACATACATATATACACACATTTGTACAATACATACATACATACATGCATGCATACTCCCAAACATATACATGCATGCATACATACATACCTACCTACCTACCTTCCTACATATAAACACACATTTTATGTCCAAGAAACTTAAATATAGGCACAAACATACCTATCTATGTAGCTTTCTTCCAATGTTTATTTCAACACAAGTAAAAACAAGTATACCAGGCTCATATTTTCTTACAAAAAGATTGAGTTCACATTTTACAAGAAGATATATGGTTGGTACAACTCCTTTACCATAGCGTCGCAAGCTACCTACAATAAGACTTTAGAGTACGTGACAGTATACTCCATCCCAAAGCAAGACAAAAATAATATTGGTTCAAATTTTCTTACAAAAAGATTGACTTCACATTTCCTTACAAGCTTAAGTAGGCACAAACATGAGAGGCTTGATTAAAGCTTAAGTAGGCAAAAACATGAGAGGCTTGATTAAAGCTTAAGTATAGGCACAAACATCCTTGCTTTGAGGACGTGATAGTATATTGTCCACTTCCTCTGGTGATAGTGTCGGTTGATGCATTACCATATCCTCATTCTTATGTAATCCCAAAACTCACAAGAAGACAAAATAGATATGCTTACATGCAACGTAAGACTTTCCTCTAGATTCTCTTTGCATGAAATCAGGACATGTACACCAAGGTTGTACCTTGATGTGTATAAAATAGTCCTCTCCACTCTCACATGCCAAATGAAAAATAGAGTAGGGGGACGGCTGCATTGCACTCTCATTAAGGACTATCGCTGTCATGGCCTCGGCACTACCAATCCTCTTTTCTGCTTCTTTGGAAATCCAATGCCTCCACTTGGTTGATCTCTTTATATTCTGTGTAGCGTCATGTGGCCTCTTGTCACTTTATTTGTTGCCCGCTGCTTGTGTGGACGTTTCTCCCACCCCTGACACAAAAGGTTCTTCATGAGTAACATCTAACTTGAACCCTGCCTTTACCAATTTCTCTACCTCTTGGCTGGTTATGTTGGTCCCAACATCCACTTTCCATATATCTGGGTATGATGGCTTGTATATTATGTTTGGATCTACATGCCATGTGTGTGAAACATCTGAAGGACAAAACCACATCATTTGAGCCTTTGGCCCTCCTGAAACAGGATGTTGTCGCTCTGAGCAGAAGCTAGGGGCAACAACTCCAATAGAGCTTCCCTGTATGTATGAGTTACACTTAAGTCTTCCATCAATACCTCCCAAACATTTGACTTTTGAGTTCAATGGGGTTCATCTAATGGCCCACATTGTGCGTCCAATGGCCTCTTCCTTTACATGCATTTGTCCTCTGCTCATTGTGCCATAATGTTGTTTAGGCTCTTCATGTCCGACATCTTTGTTTCCTCCAATCATTGGACTTTTTGGTCCTCCCCTTGAAGCGTGACTTGCTGCACTGTTTGTTCTAGATCTATCTCCAAAACTTACTCTTCTTGCTGTTCCCCGGTTTTGACGATGTATGCATGACATAACCTGGACGATGTGAGCATTGGTCTACTTCCATTGTCCTCACCCTCTTTCGTTGAATAGTCTCCTTATCTCCATGTAGAGGCCTTGATTCCTCATACATAGGAGTATTAGCTACTGTTTCATGGACCATGCGAGCCACTTGTGGTGGTGTCGGTCTTGACCTTGCTGCCACCCTGTCCAGCAACTTGCTCAAGCTTGGTCCCTCACCTTTGTGCTTCCCCATCTGATATGCATATTGCTTTGCACTTTTTAGTAAAGCGTTTGCCATATCTGAAATGCACGCATCATACAAGCTAACCTTTTCCTTGTATTCTTCACCAGCAAGCCAACTCCCATGTACACTTTCAGATAAGTTTGTTTGAGGGGTTTGTGCTAAATCCACCGAGCTTAAGACCACCTGCACACAAGAGGTTTCATACATGAATTCACAAAATTGACTCCAATGCAAATACATCCATACAACATATCATTTCTCCATAAAATTTCTCACCCTTGACATGAGGTTGCCCCAATGTGCTATTCGTACTTCCCACCAACTCATCCACGTATCCATCACTGATAGTTTTCCCTCATGATGAACATGTCCATTTCTCCACCACTCACGAATCTCTTTACTTTTTAAGAAAGCTAACTCCTTATTGGTTGCCAATCTCCATTCTTCACACAAGTCAATATGGTGTTGTCGACTTTCTGCCTTCACGCATTGTTTAGCATGTTTCATCAAACTTTGTTTCCAATGGAATAAGCACGTTCGCTCCTTGTCCTCCATAATGTTGTGCGGACCCCCATTGAACTCGGTCCTAACTGCACACCAATTGGACCCTGCTTCATCAGCCATAAACCCATAGAAGTGTGCGGGTGCATAACCGCATTGCTCCATTGTGCTATTCAGCATTTCCCAAAATAGTACTTGGCTTTTTGTATCCTCCTCCTTCATTTCGCATGTGGCAATTGTCAACAGCTCTTGAACACTATAGGATTTTGGAGAGAAATTTTTTCAATCAGCTATCATTCAAGGTAAATCAAGGTAAATGAAAGAAAGGAAAAAATTGAAGTACGTAGTCTCACCTTGGGTCGTAAACATGACAAGCCATTGTTGACCAACCAAAAACTCGATGAGTGTGATCAAACAAAACCCAAGACTTTGACAAGTCACCTCCACTATCACACCGCATGCGATTCACCAAGTCCATGCCTGATGCTGGTCCTCGTCAAAGACATCTTAAAGACATAACATTTGTCATCAGGGCCACCTTGTCCTGGGAAACGGCTACCTTGTATAAATGAATAGCGAGATCTTCTCTGTATAAGAAGGATGCTATCAAAGCCCTCTCCTTCCGGCATCAATTTTCTTTTCTCCTGGGATACAATGCGTCTAAACCTAAAAAACATAATTTCACAACAATAAAGAGAGGACCGAATGTAGAAAAATACATCCAAATATAATTAAGTTACGGAATGAATACTCACCTCTGGTTTTCCACAAGAGGACTCAACTCCTCCAAAAAATTACAGAGCTCATGATCCCCAATACTTATAGGTAGCTCATCATTTTGATTCATCATGGAGGAAAACAACATATCCTTCATAATATCCATCTGTATTTTTCGAGGACTTGCACTTCTCTGGGCTTTCAACACTTGAGAAACAAACATTTTCACGCGCTCCAACATTGACCTTGAAGTTCCTGGCTGAACTGGATGTTCATGCAGCCCAGTGTGGAGCATCATTCTTGTAATAGTTGTGTCACGAGGCATTACGTAATACACAATACATCTACACACTTGCACACAGTGTGCAGTTTTGCGACAAAAGTGACAAACTATTTTAGTTTTCTCATCCTCTGTCAGAAGTCCAACTGCAATCTTTTTTGTCAAATGTCCATGAAAGAAGGTGTTGTTATACCTTTTATTGTTCAAGTAAAAAGGACAGCTGAACCTATGGCACTCCAAAGTACCAACACAATAGCTAATACGCACGGTACAACTTACAGACATGTTTGATGTTACTGGACATGTCCATAGGTGACCATCATATTTTTGCTCCATTCCATCCATATTTCCTATTTTGCCATATGTTGGTGGAAACTCTAGGATGGAATCACCATCATAATATCTTGGCACCTCCTGGACTTGGATGACTCGAGTAACTTTTTCCAACAATGAACGTAGGAGAGAAGGTTGCTCCTTCTTATAAAGAACTGAAAGTATACTCTCCGAAGCAATACATTCATCTTCAGAGATCTTGTGCTTTGAACCTTTTGGATTGCTTGTGCCTTCACCTGGTTGCAAAACAGTTGCTGAGCCATTCAAGTCACTCTCAGAGGAGGAGCTCGAGATATGAACATGGGTGTTTTATGTCCCTAATTCTTTATCCACTGAAGTCTCCAAATGTCGGACATCTTGGGCAATGTCATTAGCACTAGAATCAAGACTATGAGCAGCACAGAGAGGACTACATTGTAGCATATATGTTTTACTTCGAGTAATATCTACGAGGTAGTTTTTATTGCCCTCCATATCATAATGAGCGATGATTTCCTGTAGGCTTCCATCGGTCATAATAGCTTTCACTCCAGAAAGGGCGTGTGATGAAGGCAGAAACCCTTGTAGATATCCATGACTGACAAGCATGGTCTAGTGGAGAAGTATTAAAGTTTGAGATTTTTTGCTGCAGCAGCCCCATCAAGCTCCCACTCAAAGGTGATAGTGTGCTCCATAGGAAAGGCAATACGAAGATAGGAGCAATCACGATTAAGAATGAAGGCAGTTGAAATGATAAAAGAAGGTTGAGCAAACACGATTGAGAATGTAGGCGGTTGAAATGATAAAACAAGGTGGAGCAATCACGATTGAGAATGGTCACGATAAATTTTTTTTTATAAAAAATATACAAATATATATGTATCTACAAATATATAAAAAAATACACAAATATGTACATTTATTGGTTCTAAGTATTATTTTTATAAAAGGCTTGTCTCTTTGTAAATACACACACACACATGTCTATATTTATATATTATATTGTATATATTTTAGGCTAAGAATCTATTAGGATATATGTATTTTAGTGTGTGTGTGTGTGTATTTACAAAGAGACTAGCCTTTTATCTATTTTAGGATCTATAGATATATTAGGCTATATATCTATTAGGCTACACACACACACACCACACACATTTATTAAAATACATATAGCTTAAGATGTGTGTGTGTGTGTGTGTAACCTAATAAATACCTAGACTAAAATATATATATATATACATCAATATATATATATATGTACATATATACATAGCCTAAACTATATTCTCTCTCTCTTTTGAGACTAAATGTTTAAAAAAGTTTTAAAAGAGCATGAGTTTTATCTTTTTTGTAAATCACATATTCTCTCTCTCTCTCTCTCTCTCTCACACACACACACACACACACACACACACGCACATTTTTCAATGGTTCAATATGTGTGGCACACTTTTTTAAAACGTTTCTATTATTTAAGTTATTGAAATTGTTTTTCAATGGTTCAATATGTGTGGCATACTTTTTTTAAACTTTTCTATTATTTATGTTATTGAAATTGTGTGTGTGTATATATATATGTGTGTGTGTACATATAGCTTAATTCATTTTTAGCCATATATATGTGTGTGTATATATCTATCTTTAGGCTATATATATTTTAGGCCACACACACATATGTGGTACACATATTTTAGGGTACTTGAAGGAAAAGATGTTGTGGATACTCTCAACACAGCAACAAGCAGGCGAACGCATGCAGGAGGAAAAGAGGTATTTTTCTTTTTCATTTCTTTTCTCTGTGCAGTTCTTTTTTGTTAGAGCCGGTGGCAACCTGGTTCAGGTGTCGACAGAGGTGGAGGAGATGAGTGGAGGAGATGGAGGAGGTGGAGGCGGAGCTGGTGGAGGAGGTGGAGGCGGAGTATTTGATGCGAACGCAGTGCAGAAGATGGAGGAGGTGGAGGCGGAGTTGGTGAAGGAGGTGGAGGCGGAGCATGCATCGCACCCCTTGCTCCAGCCTCTCCAGTCCCCCGTCGATAGAGCCGGGGGACTGGAGAGGCTAGAGAAAGGGGTGCGATGAAGGCCCAATATGTCTAAATTCGGCGGCGGAGTGGCCAGGATGTCGACCGACGTGGAGGAGGTGGAGGCGGAGTAGTGGAGGCACAGCCAGTGGAGAAGATGGAGGAGGTGGAGGCAGAGCTGGTGGAGGCGGTGTACTTTAGGTGCATCCAATGGAGAAGATGGAGGAGGTGGAGGCGGAGCCGGTGGAGGAGGTGGAGGCGGTGTACTTTAGGTGCATCCAGTGGAGAAGATGGAGGAGGTGGAGGCGGAGCCGGTGGAGAAGATGGAGGAGGTGGAGGCAGAGCCGGTGGAGAAGATGGAGGAGGTGGAGGCGGAGCCGGTGGAGGAGGTGGAGGTGGAGTAGTTGATGCGCATGCAGTGGAGAAGATGGAGGAGGTGGAGGCGGAGCCGGTGGAGGAGGTGGAGGTGGAGTAGTTGGCAGTGGAGAAGATGGAGGAGGTGGAGGTGGAGCGAGCATGCATTGCGCCCCTTGCTCCAGCCTCTCCAGTCCCCCGACAGAGCGGGGGGATGGTCTGCGCAGACCATCCCCTGGCTCTGCCGGGGGACTGGAGAGGCTGGAGCAAGGGAGCGGGTGCGATGAAGGCCCAATTTGTTAGATTCGGCGGCATCCAGTGGAGAAGATGGAGGAGGTGGAGGGGATTTACTTAATCCAAGATTAGTACTAGCATTTGCAGCCGCGAAAAGAACTAATTGTGATACACTCCTACTTTTGATTTATTTTCGTTTTCCATGAGATATGATTTCCTAATCATCGACGAGACCCTTTATCACTTTTGGCGTGTCCCCGAAAATTTCAAGTGGATACAAATTCTCCTAGTTTGTGACCCACCATACGATCAGCTACATAAATTGGTAGATGCTCCCGTCCGTGTTGTGAACAGCAATGGTATGACCAATCATGCTAGGGACTATTGCAGAAGCACGAGACCGGGTTATTACTAACTTCTTTTCTCTCCGTACATTAAGATTTTCAATTTCTCGTATTAAATGGTTGGCTACAAAAGGACCTTTCTTTGATGAACGTGCCGTGGCCAATTACCCTCCTACTTAATATCCCTATTTATCAATGACTTGCATCGACAAAGTATATTTTTTACTCTTCCGACTTCTCTTCCCAAGTGCAACATATTTCCAAGGAGTTAATGGCTTCTTCCTGCCAATTGATGTCCTGCCTTCTCCCCCCCCTGTGTGTATGATCCACGGGGTTCGTAGCTGCACCTCTAAACCCCTTACTCATGGCCTTATTTGATTAAGCGTATAACCTTGCACATATAGTTAGTTTATTTGTTTCATATAGTTTATTTGTTTCATATAGTTTATTTGTTAGCTACTTTTACTTATTTACTAATAGTAAATAAGAGTATACTTAGCTACTTTTACTAATAGTAAATAAGAGCATACTTAGCTACTTTTACTTATTTACTAATAGTAAATAAGTTGAGCCCTGTTGTTTAGTTGCCATTTTTCGTCATTGTCTTCCCTAGATTTAGCATTGAATCGCGCATGAATTGTTCTAATAGTGAGCCACGTAGCTACGTTTTCCATAGCCATGGTTGCAAAGCTTAAGTTTAGCAACAAGGGACTTCAAAGGCTGCAGATTTTGCTGCGTTCTTTTCATATTACATGCTACACCTAGTCGTGGGAAGATTACATGAAGAGAGATGCCTTACAAGCTACGAATGGGCATGATTGTGATCATATTCCTCAAGTTGATGATGGGTGAATGTTTCTTTCCTAGAGGTACCTTTCTTTGAATAGGGCCTACAGTTACGGCCCGATCTTGGTTTTGGTATCCGGCCTTGTGAGCTTACTGATCTACTCTTTGAAGTTGTGTGCTAGCCTCTAGAGCTTTCACCATCCTGAATGTTTTCTTAGACATGTAGTAAGGTTTGTGTGTGAGGTTGATGTTTTCCTATAGACATGAAGTAGGGTTTATGTGTGAGGTTGATCATCTCTATATCAGCTCAAACTTTTTGCTACTCATATTCAGGGTAAAAGAGAGAGAGATGGCTCCAAGAAAAGTAGGAAAACAACAGGCAAAGACTAAGAAAGGTATATGATGTGAATAGCCAAGATTCTTCTGAGATTGTGTTTTAATGTTTTAGATATGCTTACTTGGGCTTGGTGTGTGTGTCTTACAGACAACAGGGGATAGTCACTTAGATCTGGGCATGTTTGTTTGACGCTTAGCGAGGAAGCTCAATCACGGACACCTGTGTCCTCACATGTATCTCCTGTTAGAGAGGAAACAGAAGCGCATAATTCTCTTGTTCATGAGGAAGAAGCACTTGTGTTAGAGAACGAAATGAGCTCACCTCCTCCAACTCACACGAAGATTCCTGAATCTAGTACTGGTCAAGGGGAGACCCATAGAAGGCTTCTTCGAAAATCTATTAAATTGGGATTGCTTGGTGATGTATTCACTAAGTTTTTTGTGCAACGCAATTCCTCTACCCCATTGGTCCCTTTATGCAGGCTGACTTGAGGTGTTTCGTGATTCCTTTGACTGCCATGGTTATGTCAAAGCATCTCCTCCTTTTTTAGTTTCACTTACACGTCCCGGAATTTCTATGTATTTTGCGATCACACAAATAGACTTGCAAGAATAGGGACCAAACTGGGTGGTACAACATGATAGATTTGAGGATGAAATCAGAGGAACTGAGTGGGAGGATCTCAGTGGTAAGAAGTTTCTTGTTTGGGATGGCAATCATCGTGTGAAGGCATGGATGTCTCGAGTGCATGAAGGAATGTTCTTTTGAATGCCATAGAGTGGTTTTATGCAACATTAAAAGTAATATATTGTAATATCTTTATTTTGTTTTCTCTAGCTTGGTCTCATAGCCCCTCACGCCATGTCCGAGTCAAATGTCAATTTTTGGTTGTGGACAAAAAGCAAGAAGGAGAATTGCTATTAGCTTTACGATCTCAAAATGAGTAAGTGATCTCTCTCTACTTAATTACGGACATTGTGAAGTCATTGTTAAGTTCTTGGCTCATTGTGACTCTTTACAATAGATTGGTGCACACGTGTGTTACACCCACATTGTCACATGAGATCTTCATGTTTCAACGATTTGGAATGGCGGACAAATCATCTATATTGGACTACCTTGGTGAAGACGTAAGGAGGTGGGCTTTAATGGAGCTTAGTTTGGAGCGACAAAGTGGAGAGCAATAGTACAATGCTCCAGCTTGGCACAGCTTGTGTGGAAGGTAGTGTTTGCATTTTCCATCTTTTATTAATAAACGAATTATCAATGTTTTTTAATTGTGTGAGTGATAATGAGTCCTTTTCGTTATACGTAAACATCATTTGAAAATGCGGTGAAGCAAGCTATATCATGCATTGATAGACATGCCATGGGGTTGCAAGAATATGAGACAAAATGTGAGAAAGCCAGACGTGGTGTAGAGCAAACATCTCGAGATAGAGCGTACAAGATGCTCATAATTGCAAACCCATCCAATGGTGATGCATTCTTTCAGCTC
Source organism: Cibotium barometz (assembly GCF_041138505.1). Lineage (NCBI taxonomy): Eukaryota > Viridiplantae > Streptophyta > Polypodiopsida > Cyatheales > Cibotiaceae > Cibotium > Cibotium barometz. The sequence goes on along the minus strand of NC_141093.1, from coordinate 38,168,971 downwards.
GTATATAACTATGATTGGTCTAAGAAGGGATTGGTTGCTTTGACCAAAGAAAAGCTCTACACAGTCGCCATATCTCGGATTTCAACTCAAAGGTATGTGACATGTCAATAAACCTCCCTTAACATAAACCAGTAACCTTAACATCTAATCTCTTATGGTTTTGGTATGATGCTGAAATAGGAAGACGGAATTGCTTCAAATGCTTATGACCGTGAGGACAAAGGACAAGGTAATTTTAGAGATGTTTGGGGATAACAAAAAGACTTTGCTGCATATGAAGAAAGAGTTGTATTGGGAAGAGCTAATAGGGGAGGCGGACTATATTTTGGAGGGTTTATTGGTATATGATGATGTTATCTATCTCCCACCATTTATGCAATGGGTGCAAGAGGAGCGATCGAAACACATACCATGGGCCTTCCATGAGGTGTGGGCAAAGATTGGAAAAGTGAAGGAAGGCCAAAAGCAACCTGAGGTGGAGAATGCCGCAAAGAGGGTTGTCTACAGGTATATATCTTCTAATGCCATTACATTTTTGTAGAAAATACATATACGCATTTAAAAAATATTTTAGTGCTATTTGTTTTATTTTGGATATGTAGGTGGGTGTAGCTACTCATTGGCCAAGGTCTAATGGACGAAGAGACAGAAGCAATCAAAGAATGGGTAGATCCAAATTCCTCGGAAACAATGTACCTGAAGGAATGGGTTGAGAGAGGGGTTTCTGATTGGGAATTTAAGAGATGTCCTTGATGGTTGGACTATCCTCTAAATCATGTGCCTCCAAGTGAGGAGCTCCTAGAAAAAGGTACTTTTTTGCTTTCTACTGAATTATATGCATGTAAATGTAAATGTATATGTTTATGTAAACCTTTCTACCTATACAAATACATACCTATACATACATATAAATATATATAAACTATCCATATGCATATACATATTAGATACATATACATATACAAATACATATGTATATGCATATGTACATATACATATGCATACATAAATACATACCTACATACATACACTAAATTATATACTAAATTCCTACATACATACAAAGTTCATGTTACATTTAAGATTTGGCATGTTAGATTTTAAAGAAACATTGTTAAGTTTTGAAGTTTATTTTGGGATATTTTAGAAAATGCAAAGGAGATGCTGTCCAGATTTTTTACAAATTTGTACATACATACATACATAGTTCATGTTACATTTAAGGTTTGGCATATCAAATTTTAAAGAAACGTTAAGTTTTGATATATACATACCTACATACATATACATATAAATAGATACATATACCTACATACATATACATACACATATACATACAATACCTACATACATATACATACACATACATATACATAGATACATACATATACATATACATATGCATATACACATACACATACATGTACATATACATATACATAGATACATATACATCTACATACATATACATATACAAAAAGGTATGGGAATTTTTACCTTTTTACTAAATTATCTTGATCTATTTCTTGAAGAATTTAAGAATTGCCAATCTGAGCTTGAAAGAGAGCCCCCAACTCAATAAGACTCTAGAATACCTTCCCCCCGCAGCCAACAATCTTGACCCAGTCTCCAGTAGTTGGATCCTCGCACGTGGCCCCAAAACCATCCACACCACTGTCACATACATCTACATCGTCTCAAGTGCAACGTGAGAGGCGAACAAAGAGACATCTTGACATTATGCATGATGTTCAAGAGGGGGAGACCCCACAAATGAAGATCAAGAGAGAGACCCTCCAAAGCATCTTCAAGAGGGGGAGGTGTCAGGACAACGTGACATCATGGACATGACTAGTAAGATTACTTTCCATCGCAAATTTATTTTGAGAAGTGTGTGCTTTCGAAATGCATCTCATTTTTTGTCTTGTTTACTTGCAGGTGAGATGTTTTTCACACATATTGCTGGTAGACATCCACACTCTTTCGGAGGGCTCAGATAGGTAAAAAGAATAATTTCACCATATAATTAGTTTTCCAAGTTATACTTACCAAAACCAAACATCATAAATCTTTTATGTAGTGTGGAAGAATTCTTGATGAAGATTCCCAAGGCTCTATCTCATAGAGGTGCTCCCTCAGGAGGTGCTCCCTCAGATACAGTGGCTCGCCTCGTGTGGAAGAATTCTTGATGAAGATTCCCAAGGCTCTATCTCATAGAGGTGCTCCCTCAGGAGGTGCTCCCTCAGATACAGTGGCTCGCCTCGTATGGGCTGACTTTCCTACAGGTTTACAGGTTGTTGATGTAGATACAGATGGGTGTCCCTCATGGAATCAAGTTTCTTCATCATTGATACGTGCCACACTCAGTTTTGTTGATACGTGCCACACTCATTGATACGTGCCACACTCAGTTTTGTTGGTTGGTTTGTGGCTGATGAGGGTTGGTTTGTGTGTTTGAGTCTAATGGATCAACTTCCTAAAATATATTCCATGGGAAAGAAAGTTGGATTGGTCATGCATCGAACAATTTCTGTTCATGTGGAATCAAGTTATTTGTATGACAATCAATTTCTGTCCATGGGAAAGAAAGTTGGATTGGTCATGCATCGAACAATTTCTGTTCATGTGGAATCAAGTTATTTGTATGACAATGTAGAACGGGTAAGTCATAATCTCTCAAATATTTCCCTTTATGTATACATGTTATGTGGTATGGATATCCAAACATAATGTTTTCTCGTTATGGTAGGTGGATACATTGGCGCTTAGTATGTTCCATCGAGTAAATTGCCATGTCCCTATTATTGATCGTGAGGCTGGGCAAAATGTTTCAAAGAAGTTATTCAACGCTCAACAAAATTTTATTTTTGAGAAGAATAAGAAGCATCCATTCCAACGCACGATGGTCTTGGAGCGCTACATTCGAGGTGGTGCAGAAAGATCTCCTATGTTCTTTAGGTGAGACAATTTTCATTCTGTTCATTTTCATAGCTACTTTTTCAAAATACTTAGATGCACGTTTATGATTGTATTTCATTGTAGGTGGCTAGTGGAGACCTTCTCAAGTGAAGGAGATGGTGTCTTGGACATTTTTGCGGGATGTGGAGGCTTGGGACGTGCATGCCAAGAGTTAAAAAGGCACTATATGGGGATAGAGAATGACATGGAGGTAGCCAAAGCATGTCTAGGAGATTTCTCATTAGGTCGGGATGACACGTAGAAGAATGCTATAATTTGTGGATCAAAAGACTTTGTAATCGAGATTGTCATGGTTTGGAAGTTTAAAGATCGATATATACATTTTTGATCTTTAAAAGATTGTGTTATATATTTAAGTAAGATGTATGTAATGTATGTATATATGTTAGTGCTGCGTAGGTAGCTCTTGTATGTATGTATGTATGTATATGTATGAGGTGTATGAATTTAGGTAGATATATGTATATATATAATTATATCAATAAGTATGATGTGGATCAAAAGACTTTGTAATCGAGATTTTCATGGTTTGGAACTTTACAGATCGATATATACATTTTTTATCTTTAAAGGATTGTTTTTTATATTTAAGTAAGTAAGAAAGTATGTATGTATGTATGTGTATGTATATATGTTAGTATGTATGTATGTATGTGTATGTATATATGTTAGTATGTAGGTAGCTCTTGCATGTATGTATGTATATGTATATTTTGTATGTGTATATGTATGAGGTGCATGAATTTAGATAGGTATATGAATATATGTAATTATATCAATAAGTATGATGTGGATCAAAAGACTGAAATTTATATTGTTGATCTTTCAAAGCTTGTTATTTATATGTAAGTTCTTGGTCCTTTACAAAGATCATAGTAAGTTCATGGTCCTTTGCAAAGCTCGGACTCCTTGTTCATTGCTCCAAAAAGCTCGACAAAAAAAGCTCGCAAAAAAATCCCCCTGTTTAAAATAGATACAAGATTCAAAATCCATCCATAGCCAGATCCAGGCTCTCTTATTCCTTTGCTTTATTTTATTGATGATCAAGAATTCAACCTTCCAACCTCTATAGACTAGGAAATCCCTATGAGACCATACACTTCGTCATTGATAGCTCTAGGACTCAAGCCGGGCTATCACCCTCTTAGGATCCATCACTTAATCCTCCCGCTCCTTAGAGGGATATCTAGACACTAGGGTGGGCTTATTCACCGCACTAGCCTGGGTTGCAGAACTAGGAAACATTTATAATACTTGCCTAAATTGGCAAGTTTCATCTTCCCAATGGTAGAAGGGATACCTTGGGTCGACTCCGGGCCTCACAAACATTGTCGCGCTCGGCTACACAAGCACATGAACGGGATTAGCATCAAGGTGGGGAGAAGATGTACCTATACTTTAACTTAATCAAGATAACAACACAATTACTTAACTAAACCATAGGATACAAGAAACCACATCATCTTCTTGAGAAAGTAATAATTTCACAAGAATTTTGGTATTTTCAATGCAAGGAAAAGAAGTAGCACCCTATTTCTTATTAATGCTAACATTTAAGGTCAATCAAAAAACCTCTTTTTAAATAATTACTAAGCTAACCAGGTCATTGGTTCCTTGTGGGACTCCCAAGGGGAGAGTTGGGGCCGCATCCCGGGGAATTCTCTCTAGGGCCGTCGTTATATATGCTTCTTGAGATAGTATTTTGGCATCTTTGAGGAGGAGCCATTCTATCCACCTTCTCGTAGCTTGCATCCTCCTTGCATCGCCACAAACTCAACACTTCAATCGGATTGCGATTCGGAGTTTGTTTGCTCACTTTATGAGCATAAAACTTTCATGTGGGGACTGTTGAGATATCGAGCTCATCTAGTGAGGCGGTGGACACTGATGACCCGCCTGGGGGATAGGCCCCACACTTACACCACTAGCATGGTTGATGAGATCAAGGGTGATATGCGGCCAATGGGATGACAGGCTGTGTGGTGATAGTCATTCCAGAGACCGGCATAGTTATAGTGCCAGCTCATTTTAGTTGGGTTCACACTATAGAGAACCCGAGTATGTATTGGTTGAGTACCTTTCATATTGAGTGTACTCTTATCTTTGTATATGGTGTGTTGAGTGTTGTGTGAAGAACAAGAAGATTTTTAGCCTCTCACCTTGTGTGTTCTCTTTTAGGGTTTTGTGAGTGTGTGTGTGCTTGCAAGAGCTTAAGCTCTCTTCTCCCCTACATCTTTTCATGGTATCAAAGCCTGGTTCATGCTAAGGGCTGAGCTGTAAGCAAGAGAAGCACAAGAAGCGGTACGAGGGTAAGAGCTTCAACTACTCTTCCCTATTTGTGTTGGCGACTACACCGTTGTCGTCGGGAGCTCTACGGGAGGCACCAGCAAAAACGATCTCTAATTGAGGAGCTTTCTTTGCGGAAGTAAAGCTATAGGGCAACTATACTATCCTATCGGACAAAAATTTTCAGGCCAAAAACGCGTTTCGGGTGCGTTATGACCTCCGTTTTTTAGAAAGCAGGCGATTTCAAGCACTGCGGGTAAGTCATCAATTCTCTGCGGAACTCTATTTTAAGAACTGCAAGAAGATAGATTGGTTGTGCAAACATTGTGTGTGCTGCAAGGAGGTCAACAATTGCCAATGGGTGTATGTATGCACGTTGAGGTCACTGGTTTGTGACATTTGAGTGTACTACAGTACCGCTGCAGAAAATATAGCAGTTTGTGCAGGACAAACCAAAGTGCTATTTCTGGTAAATTTGTGTGTGTGGCAAGATGTCAAATGATGGCATAAACCATATTGTTGCTGAGAAGCTTGATAAGAACAACTTCCATGCTTGGAGGTTCAGGCTGACGAATTTTCTGATGGGAAAGGGTTATTGGGACTACATAGAAGGTGAGCATGAAGAGGCACCAGAGATACCGGAGATCAATCCAACTGCTACAGATGTGAAGAGTTCAAGGATTGGAACCAAGGAGCCAGAAAAGTTATGTATTGGCTCTCTATCAGTATACAGGACACTATGATTAGGCACATACAGGATGCCAAGTCCCCCAAGGAGGCACCAGAGATACCGGAGATCAATCCAACTGCTACAGATGTGAAGAGTTCAAGGATTGGAACCAAGGAGCCAGAAAAGTTATGTATTGGCTCTCTATCAGTATACAGGACACTATGAATTTATCTCCTCCCTACACATGGATTGATGCTATTGGCCCATAGGAACCTTAATTGGACTATAATCCAAAAATTTCTTAAAATCTAGACCCTTAGGCTAAGGTCCTTTATACCCATTTCCAATTAATTCCAATTGCACATTGGAAAGTTCTTTTTGAATTTCTGTTTCAGGGGAACTTATTTTAATAAGATGAGATAATTTTCTATCTAAAAATATTAAAAATCTGAATATTCTCTCTCTAGAATATTTTCTCTCTCTAGGTTAAAACAGTTAGAACAAGTCTTTTATATTTCAGAAGAGGGATTAATTACAGGGGAAGATGCTGGACATTTTGAGAGGCTGGGGAGGAATCTTACATTCTCTCCCACTTGAAAAACGCGAGATGCCCTCATCTCGCAAACTGGGGGTAATTTCGCAAGATGCACAAGTATGAGACTGAGAGAAAATTTTTAATTAAGATTAACCACCAATTAAAAAAGTCTCAAAGAGAGTAAGGGTCAAGACAAGAACAAGATTTAAACTTTATTCATTCTTGGAACATATACAGTAAAGATAGAAGAACTCTTTACACTTCCATAAGCCCGTCCATCATATGATCACAAAAGCAGCACTCACAAGCTGCGCACATATAAGGTAACTCATCTATGGGAATAATTCTGTTGGTTATTGCCGCACCTATCTCAGTGGTATGAGGTGATCTAACAAAAGAACCTCTGAGAGGCAAGCCAAAAACGGGGTAAAGGCATATCTTCTGATGAGGAAGAAAACACGCCAGTAAGAAGACCCGCTCAGAAAACCCAAGATGTCTTGATCTCATGATGCAGTAGTATCGGGGACCCAAACCCAAGGCTTCAATAACCATGGCCAAGCGAACATTGTTACGAAAGTGCTGCTGATCCCAAGGTGTTACCCTAGTTATGTCTTGATAGGTCCGCCATTTGGTCTGAGCTACAGACGTTCCCAAGTGAGGAAAAAGTGAACGCTCATACTGTTCTATAAAATCCTTCTTCACAGACTCACTTGCGTCTTGAAGGTGAGAAATCATCATGGATAAAACTAATTCCTGTTGCCAAGCCATGAAGGAGATTAAGAAGAAGGGAGATCGATGGAAGTAAGATTACTGTGAGCGATAAGTAAAAGTTACGACTTATATAAAGGAAGGAGTTAGCGTAACCTAGAAGCCAACGGTATCTTGCCATTGAAGTTTTACCGTCTTTCCATGATTTGGGTTTGGCACAAATTTCTATAGAAGACATTAAGAACTTTGAGATGAGGAGATAAAAGAAGTTCATAGGCTAAGTCACCTACTTTCTTTGATCCACAATAGCTGGGGGATAACTACTTATACTCCCCTAGAGATAAAGAAATTCTTTTGGTCCGTAGTCAAATGAAGACTATAACTGCTTCTTTGAATTCTCTGACTGTCCTCTTCTTATCTGTATATTTTCTCTGTCGATCCCTAGGCAGTGTTTATATCTTTATGAATTGCCTGCATCTGTTGCTCTAAGTCGCCAAGCATTTGACTGGTCATCTCGACCCTAATCAATGGGTTGGACGTAGTTTAAGCAATCTTGTCCGAGACGGACCCTGATTAGATTGGTATGAAGGAATTGGTCTCTGAATTTGGGTTCTAGACTTCCCTGTGCCCTTTTCATGGTAGGAGTCGGGCAATCTTTTAACTGATGACTAAAACTTTGGCATCCAAAACATTGGTTCTCACTTCTGAACTCATCGTTCTGAATCTTTAAAACAGGTGGGCTCTTGAGAAGGTATTCTGGGTAAAGTGTCTTCCCTTTTTAAACAGAATCTTTCTTTTATTTAGAGAGGGAATAATTATAAGATCAGAAAAGGAGATTCTTACTCCTGTATACCTCGAAGGCTGGGGGAGAATTTATTACATTCTACCCCACTTAAAAAGTGCGAGATGTCCTTATCTCGCAAAGTAGAGGGCAACTCTTTTTCTTAAGATCCAATTTATTCTGGGGTTCCTTATATTCTGGTCAACCCAACAGAATACGGGGATAATTATCCCTTAAATAGAACTCATCATAACAATTCTTTCAATCATATCATTCATATCTTTAACACGATAATGGTCCATTAGACCGAAAAATTTCTTTATGAACATTTTCCCACAGAAATTTCAGACAAGTAAGTTCTCAATTTATTATTTCTTAACTTGATCTAACGAGTCAAGTGTTAATAGTAGTAATTTGATAGCACAATCCGCTAATCTCATAGTGATTTGCTGAAATCATTATCATCATTTATCATCACAGGGACTCGTCCCAATCATCCATATTGTGGTTTCGCTCAGTTTATTACATTTCAACCCATTTTCAGGGATCATTTTTTTTCAATCAGAATCCCAACCAATTCATCAGTTCCCAAATAGAATTAAAAATCATATCAATCACATTCGAAATCATCATCTGGATAGCATTAATGCTTATAATTTCAAGTCTTAGATTTACTCGTATATACTGTCAGTAAAGAGCTGCAGTTATACTCTCGGTATATACGGGTAGTTATGGCCCTTGGAATTATAAGGTAAATACCATCATGTCTAGGCCTCAAGCAAGTCAGGGATTCTATATAATTGCGGTACTTCCATCTGAAGACCCAATTACCAAATTACGAATTTCAGTTTGAATATCAAATTGTATGAATTATATCACACAATTACAACCTTTCTATGCTTCTTGATAAATTTTTGACATATTTGGCTTCTGAGTTGATCTTTATTAGCCAATTCGCTCTGATACCAACTGTGAGATCCCTATTCCCACCGCGCAACGGATTCGGGGTACTAGCAGCAGAAGTAGCACATCTTGCGCGGGGCAGGGTCCCACACTCGGGGCCTCGTCCACCACGGATATCCGGACAAGAGACTAATCCGTCCGTTTTTTCGTAACCAAACCCAGAAAAACTTCCCTTACCCGGAAAGCACGGGCGATTCCACCAGGATAACTTTTTACTCTAACGTAGTCAAGATCATTACTGATCACGCTGATCCGACTGCACCTATAAAGATACTTGGTCGGATCAAGGAAGAAACTTGCACTTGGATCATTGGGATCATTGGGATCAACGCTTTTTTCCCCATCAAGAGGCACAGCCGTTGATTCCTATCCATAGAACAATTACTATCCGGGATTTACTTTATCTATCGTAATAACAAAAATTGAGTCTCGATTTACGGATCCATCAGTCCAGCCTAACCCCATCCAGTCCCATGGGTTAGCCAACCGCCCAACCACTGTAGTGATGGGATCCAATTAAGAATTTGGTTAGGTTTTGTCCCGGGTACCAAGGAAAAGAGTTCCAAGGCCCCCTAGCCGGAAGTTCATGCAAACATAAAACTAGTCACACCACTTACACACCCAATATGAAATTACCTTTTTCTTAGCATCAGCTAACTTTAAAACAATCCTTTAATGAAACCATTATGTCACTGATGACAATCCTCAAAGTCTCTAGTTGAATCCTTATTTCCAGTCATTCATTCATCGGTATACTTATGGCATCATTGGCAACCAGAACGCTCACCACCTGTTCACTCAGGGGCCTTTTCCATAGTTCCTAGCTCATAGTAACCGGCAATATATTCATATAATAGAATGGAATCTCCGTGGAAGATCAGCAAGATCAACCCACAGATCCATATAAAAGAGCCATGGACTCATCCGTTGAGGACCAGCAAGGTCAATCAACCAGATCCATGCCCGGTTTCAGAAAACAACTCTTACTCCTTGTTCCAATATCTTCCACGATGCACGTGTGGGTATCTTCGGCGACCGAGAGCCCGAGCACTGTATGGTCAGCACCCTCTAGGATCCTTCGTAGGTGACCTAGAGCTTCACTCATAGGCCGCTTCCTTGGTCCCTAATCCACCGTACCGGAAGCTCACCATTTAAATCGAACCGAGGCTGGTCAAGACCTCGGCCGACCTTGCTACGCGAGACGTCCTCCATTGACTCTCCGTCAGCAGTTGCAACTTTATTAGTTAGGTCTCCTTGACCTTAATCCACAAGACGTTCAAAATGCTTCCCCAGCATTCTTGACATAAAACATTCATTTACAAACAATTCACAAAATACAGTTTCTATATCGAACTCTCGTCTTTTCCATTTTATCCTCCTTAGTCCACATTACTTATTCCACATCCCATTCATATGTATTCATCATCATCCATTCACTCATATCGACGACACATTATTTTCCATACACATTCACATTCATTATTCTACATACACATCCATGCATACATCCATTTTCACATCCTCATTCATACATCCACTTCCACATATATACATCCACATTCGTATCTACATCCATACATCCACATCCACATCTACATTCATATTCATACATCCACATCCACATCCACATTCACATTCATACATACACATCCACATCCACATCCACATTCACATTCATACATACATATCCGTATCTACATCCATACATCCATATTTCATCCATTCTCGCCCTACACATTCCATATACATCTTATCATATCCTATCACATCTCATACACATCTTATCACATCTCATACACCTCTTATCATATCTTATCACTTTCCATACGCATCTTATCACATATTATCACATCTCATACACCTCTTATCACGTCTTATCACATTTCATATCTTTTTATAGAATACAAGAGAATTCTTATATTTGATATAAGATTTCTCTACATTTTTATTTATGCATAAATTCCATTTAAGGAGACTAACACTTTCGAATTAAAAATCAATCTTTTATGCATCTTCCTATGCATAATTTCATGTTAAATGAAAATGACACTTTTGAATTAAAATTCAATCTTTTATGCATCTTCCTATGCATAAATTCAATTTGGATGAGAATTGACATTTTTGAATTAAAAATCCATCTTTTATGCATCTCCCTATGCATAATTTTAATTTGGATGAGAATAACGCTTTTGCATTGAAATCTTATTCTTTTATGCATCTTCCTATGCATAAATTCAATTTAGATGAGAATGACACTTTGAAGTAAAAATCAAACTTTTATGCATCTTCTTATGCATAAATTCAATTTGGTAGGAATTACACTTTTAGAATAAAAGAATTTCTCTTATGCATCTAAGTTATGCATAAAATCCATTTATGATGAAAATCACACTTTTAGTATAAAAAGAATATCTTTTATGCATACCTCTATGCATGGAATCCAATATGATAAAAGTAACACTCTTACAATAAAATAATCAACTTTTATGCATACCTCTATGCATGAAATTCAATTATGATAAAAGTCACACTTTTATAATAAAATAATCAACTTTTATGCATACTTTTATGCATGAAATTCAAATATGATAAAAGTAACACTTTTAATATAAAAATTTATCCATTATGCATACTTCTATGCATGAAATAAAAATGATAAAAGTAACACTTTTGATATAAAAATTTATCCTTTATGCATACTTCTATGCATGAAAGTAAAAATGATAAAAGTAACACTTTTGATATAAAAACTTATCCTTTATGCATACTTCTATGCATGAAAATAAAAATGATAAAAATAACACTTTTGATATAAAAACTTATCCTTTATGCATACTTCTATGCATGAAAATAAAAATGATAAAAGTAACACTTTTGATATAAAAATTTATCCTTTATGCATACGTCTATGCATGAAAATAAAAATGATAAAAATAACACTTTTGAAATAAAAATTTATCCATTATGCATACTTCTATGCATGAAAATAAAAATTGATAAAAGCTAGACCCTTAGGCTAAGGTCCTTTATACCCATTTCCAATTAATTCCAATTGCACATTGGAAAGTTCTTTTTGAATTTCTGTTTCAGGGGAACTTATTTTAATAAGATGAGATAATTTTCTATCCAAAAATATTAAAAATCTGAATATTCTCTCTCTAGAATATTTTCTCTCTCTAGGTTAAAACAGTTAGAACAAGTCTTTTATATTTCTGAAGAGGGATTGATTACAGGGGAAGATGCTGGACATTTTGAGAGGCTGGGGAGGAATCTTACAGATTTGGTGTTTATATTGATTATAGAAGAGAAGAGCTTCGGTGAAGACCAACAGCCTTCACAAAACAAAAACAGTTATGAGCAACAGGCCTTCTACACAAGTTCAGGAAGAGGACGAGGTAGAGGAGGCCGTGGACGGAGCCAAGGAGGTGGCCGAACAGGTAATCAGAATTATGGCCCCAGTAGGAGCAACAATAACAGTCCCAGAATTCACAACAACAAACAACACACAGGTGGAACAGGCTAATTCAGAGGCAGGGGGAGTCAAAGAGGCCGTGAAAATTGGCAAAGGTAGTATAATGATACACATGGATGCTTTTATTGTGGTAATCCTAGACATGCGGGCGCAGGCAAATTGTTATAAGAAGCAGGCTGATATGGAAAACGGAAAATTGCAGCAAAACAACTATGCATCCTCGAGCAGAAACAATGAGGATAATGAAAGGTTGTTTGTTATACAGCATGTTGTTAATGCCATGTCTGAAAATGTAGAAGCAGCACATAAAGACGATGTATGGTACGTTGATTCAGGTGCTTTGAACCACATGACAAGTCATGGGGAGTGGTTCAAGGAGATGACATTGCTCATCCAATTGCCCATGTTGGAGATGTGCCATTGTCTATGCAGGATGGCAAAGTGAAGTACCTTGCAGATGTACTTCATGTTCCGAACATAACAAAGAATCTGGTTTTAGTTGGCCAGATGATTGAGCAGGGTTTGCAGGTTCGGTTTAACCCTGATGGTTGTTATGTTGAAGACTTTAAAGACAAGTGCAGGTTGGTTGCAAAAGGCAATAGAGTGGGCAGAATGTTTACATTGAATGTAAACATGCCTGAAGTGAGTTCTACGATGTTTGCAAATGGTTCACGAATTGTTGCAGACAAAGACATTTGGCATAAAAGAATTGAACATGTGAATGTGCAGAGAATGAAGTCTATGCAGACTAAAGGAAGTGTGAAAGGGCTGCCAAAGTTTAAAGTTGAAGGTATGCAGAAAATATGTGAAGCATGCCAATTTGGAAAGCAAACAAAGCATGTATTTTCACGTAACAGAAATGTGAGCAGAAATGCACTAGATGTTGTGCATTCAGATGTATGGGGTCCTACAAAGACCATGTCTATGGGAGGCTGCACGTATTATGTGACATTTATTTGATGACCACACAAGGAAAGTGTGGGTATACTTCATGAAGGAGAAGGGTGAGGTGTTCACTCATTTTCAGAATTTCAGAGTTATGGTTGAAAGCAAACAGGGAAATATGTAAAGTGCCTAAGGTCAGATGGAGGGGGAGAGTACTTCTCCAATGAGTTCTCTAAATTTTTGAAGAAGAATGGTATTCAGAGACAGATTCAATCAAGAAAAAAACATTGATTCCTTCAAGTTAAGTCTGTAATAGTTTCCCTTCTATCTGGTTTATTTAGATGGTCAGTTCAGTATCTTGACCTCGTTCTCCCAAGTATTCAGAGACAGATTCAATCAGGAAAAAAACATTGATTTCTTCAAGTTAAGTCTGTAATAGTTTCCCTTCTATCTGGTTTATTTAGATGAAGGTCAGTTCAGTATCTTGACCTCGTTCCCAAGTATTGAGCTTCAAAGAAAAGACAAAAGGATCTTAGTCAGTTAGCCAAACCATAGAGAAAAGATTTGTAACTATGTTTTAGACGTCCCAGGTCATTTACTCCCGGGCGACCTAGTAAGAAAAGGCTTGGAACTATAAAAGCCAATTTCTCTTGTTTGTAACTCATCTTCTCATTTGTGTAATAGAAATGGAGTGCCTCTCTCTCCCTCTCTCTTGCAACTCTAATCTAGCATGTTTGGTGTGCTTAGGGTTAAGGTTGGAAAGTGATTAGTGCTAATCACTTGTTCTCTCGTGCTTCCTCTCTCTCTCTCTCTCTCTCTTTATGAAAGATACAGTTGAGGAATGAACTTCATACCGTGGTGGAGAAAAAGAGTATGTCTGTGAATGACTATGCATTGATGAAGATCAAGGGTATTGTGGAATCCCTTGCATCTATTGGCGTTTCAGTAGATGATGATAAGGTGGAAGTCTGTCTACGTGGACTCGGGCCACAATACAAGGCATTCAAGATGTCTAAGACTCGGGAAAACATTCCCAATTTCACAGATTTGGTGTCTATGTTGATTATAGAAGAGAAGAGCTTGGGTGAAGACCAACAGTCTTCACAAAACAAAAACAGTTCAGAGCAACAGGCCTTCTACACAAGTTCAGGAAGAGGACGACGAGGTAGAGGAGGCCATGGACGCGGCCAAGGAGGTGGCCAAACAGGTAATCAGAATGATGGCCAGCAACAGCAACAACAACAGTCCAAGAATTCACAACAACAACAACACGTAGGTGAAAGAGGCCAATTCAGAGGCAGGGGGAGTCAAAGAGGTCATGGAAATTGGCAAAGGCAGTATAATGATACACGTGGATGCTTTTATTGTGGTGGTAAACGTGGACATGTGCACGCAGATTGTTATAAGAAGCAGGCTGACATGCAAAATGGGAAATTGCAGCAAAACAACTATGCATCTTCGAGTAGAAACAATGAGGATAATGAAAGGTTGTTTGTTATGCAGCATGTCATGAATGCCATGTCTGAAAATGTTGAAGCAACACATAAAGATGATGTATGGTACGTTGATTCAGGTGCTTCGAACCACATGATGACAAGGCATGGGGAGTGGTTCAAGGAGATGAAAAACCTTGAAAGACCAGGTTTTGTGGAAACAAGGGATGACACTGCTCATCCAATTGCCCATGTTGGAGATGTGACATTGTCTATGCAGGATGGCAAAGTGAAGTACCTTGCAGATGTAAACTCTTTAGCAGGTCTGTTGCGCATCGGACCACAATAATGGTCCTCATTTACATCAAACCCTTCATCTACATTATCCTCCTCCACTTGAAGGTTAAGAGGCTCAGCTTTTTCGCATACACTCCTTGCCCAAAAGTCATGAAATCCAATGTCTTCCCTTGCACTAGGGGTTTGCATATTTAGCATAAGATTCTCCCAATAGGCAAGGACCGGATTGATCCACTTAGCATAATCACTTTGGTCTCCTTTCTCTTGTTTTTCAAGTGCTCTTTCCACCAAACAATTGACATGTTTTTTTAAGCCCTCCACAATCTTCTCATTTTCCTTAACATACTCAAAGGGTGGAAATACTTTTGGAAAACCTTCAGGAAGCTTGGGTCCTCCCTAGTCATTTCTCTTCCTTAACTCTATACCACTTTCTAGTAACCAATCAACATTTTTGGGGTGTACTTTTTATTGCATCAAAGGTATTCCATCACTCATATAAAACCTGAATTGCAATGGCTTTGAATGTCCAATCAAGCTATCGCCTCCATCATGTAAGCATCCCTTGACAAAGCCTTTGAAGTCTGCCACCTTTTGTAGGAGAAAGGGTGCTGGATGCATGCTAACACACTCATTAAAGATCTTCATCAAATGTGGAAATGTGAAAATGGTTTGTTTCCTCAACTTCTTAGAGAAGCGACTAAACAATGCATCAATATCTTCATGAGTATGACCAACCATAAGAAAACCAAGCTGCACCATGTCAAACACTCCTCGTGCAACCAATAGGGATAGATAGGCAAATACATAACGATTCTTATTTTCAGAACCACAATTGTCAAGTTGCAACAACAACGTCCTTGGCAATCTCTTGAAAAATGTCCTTGAATTTGATGGCATTAAACTTGAGGCATCATTACAGGGACTCGTCCCAATCATCCACATTGTGGTTTTGCTCAGCTTATTACATTTCAACCCATTTTCAGGGATCATCATTTTTCAATCAGAATCCAAATCAATTCATCAATTCCCAAATAGAATTAAAATCATATCAACCACATTCAAATTCATCAACTGGATAGCATTAATGATTATAATTTCAAGTCTTAGATTTACTCGTATATACTGCCGATAAAGAGCTGTAGTTATATCTTCGGTATATACGGATAGTTATGATACTCGAAACTATAAGGTAAATACCATCATGTCTTGGCCTCAAGCAAGTCAAGGTTCCATACAATTGCGGTACTTCCAATTGAAGTCCTAATTACTAATTTACGAATTTCAGTTTGAATAACAAATTGTATGAATTATATCACACAATTACAACCTTTTTGGGCGTCTTGATAAATTTTTGACATAATTGGCTCCTCAGTTGATCTTATTGGAGATCTATGACATATGTCTTATAAACAGATTTTTCTTTATCCGATCGTCCATAAACAATCACTTAAATAACAGAAAAAAAATTATTTTTTTATTTTAAAAAAAACATTTGTATATTTATATACAAGTTGCAATAAGTACATAGAGTGGCTCGGCTCCAAAATTAAAAATCTCCTTGGGAGATGCATAAGACGACGGTACTGGGCCATAGTCATGCCCTGTTACATAATTTCTCTAATTGCGAAGGGAGCTATTATTTTCTCCTTAGGGATAAATCGACTAAAGAGTCTATAAACTCGGCAAGAAAGTCTGAAATTTTGAGGCGTTGAATGATATAGAATGACACCACGCGTCATTTTCAGCTTTATCAAAATCATGGCCAATGAGAGGTTCTGCCTCAGCATTGCATGCCGGTTGTAAGAGGCGTGGATATATAGCCCTGCAAACCACTTATGCTGTTGTCTCTCCACTAGGTTAGGAAAATATAATTCCTCAAAATGGCGTGCGAGTCTTGCTCGGCTTGTTCGAGTTAAAGCGGAAGAGATGAGATGTTCGAATCTTGAGATTGGGTGAGGTCGGGAATACCAGATAAGTAGGGAGCTTCCATCTATAAAAAAAAATCTTTGATTAAAAATTCTTCATTAAAGAGGCTTACGGAATGAAAATACATTATGAAAAATGCTTTTTTTGAATTTTTATTATCAATGTATGATACGAATTTGCTTATCCGTATTAGTTTTCACCCTGCTCTGATACCAATTGTGAAATCCCTATCCCCACCTTGCAACAGATTCGGGGTACTAGCAGAGCAGAAGTAGCACTTCTTGCGCGGGGTAGGGTCCCACACTCGGGGCCTCGTCCACGGATATCCGGACAAGAGACTAATCCGTCGATTTTTCTAAAACCGAACCCGAAAAAACTTCCCTTACCCGGAAAGCACGGGCGATTCCACCAGGATAACTTTTTACTCTAACGTAGTGAAGATCATTACTGATCACGCTGATCCGATTGCACCTATAAAGATAATCGATCGAATCAAGGAAGAAACTTACACTTGGATCATTGGGATCAACGCTTTTTTCCCCATCAAGAGGCACAGCCGTTGATTCCTATCCATAGAACAATTACTATCCGGGATTTATTTTATCAATCGTAATAACAGAAATTGAGTCTCGATTTACGGATCCATCAGCCCAGCCTAACCCCATCCAGTCCCATGGGTTAGCCAACCGCCCAACCACTGTAGTGATGGGATCCAATTAAGAATTTGGTTAGGTTTTGTCCCGGGTACCAAGGAAAAGAGTTCCAAGGCCCCCTAGCCGGAAGTTCATGCAAACATAAAACTAGTCACATCACTTACACACCCAATATGAAATTGCCTTTTTCTTAGCATCAGCTAAGAAAACAATCCTTTAATGAAACAATCCTTTAATGAAACCATTATGTCACTGATGATAATCCTCAAAGTCTCTGGTTGAATCCTTAACTTTAAAACAATCCTTTAATGAAACCATTATGTCACTGATGATAATCCTCAAAGTCTCTGGTTGAATCCTTATTTCTAGTCGTTCATTCATCGGTATACTTATGGCATCATTGGCAACCAGAACGCTCACCACTTGTTCACTCAGGGGCCTTTTCCATAGTTCCTAGCTCATAGTAACCGACAATATATTCATATAATAGAATGGAATCTCCGTGGAAGATCAGCAAGATCAACCCACAGATCCATATAAAAGAGCCATGGACTCATACGTTGAGGAGCAGCAAGGTCAATCAACCAGATCCATGCCCGGTTCAGAAAACAATTCTTATTCTTTATTCCAATATCTTCTACGACGCACGTGTGGGTATCTTCGGCAATCCAGATCCCGAGCACCGTATGGTCAGCACCCTCTAGGATCCTTCGCAGGTGACCTAGCGCTTCACTCATAGGCCGCTTCCTTGGTCCCTCATCCACCGTACCGGAAGCTCACCATTTAAATCCAACTGAGGCTGGTCAAGACCTCGGTCGACCTTGCTACGCGAGACGTCCTCCATTGACTCTCCGTCAGCAGTTGCAACTTTAACAGTTAGGTCTTCATGACCTTAATCCACAAGACGGTCAAAATGCTTCCCCAGCATTCTTGATATAAAACAGTCATTTACAAACAGTCACAAAATACAATTTCTAAATCGAACTCTCATCTTTCCACATTATCCCTCCTTATCCTTAGTCCACATTACTTATTCCACATTCCATTCAATGTGTACTCATTCTCATCCATTTCCTCATATCAACGACATATTAATTCACATACACATTCACATTCACATCCATACATCCACATTTACATGCATACATCCATTCTCACATCCTCATTTATACATCCACATCCCATATCCACATTCATACATCTACATCTACATGCATACATCCACATCCACATCCACATTCACATTCATACATCCACATCCACATTCCCATTCACATCTATACATCCACATCCACATTCCCATTCACATCTATACATCCACATCTACATCCACATACATACATACATCCACATCCGTATCTACATCCATACATCCACATCCACATCCACATCCATACTCACATCCATATATCCACATCTACATGCATACATCCACATTCCCATTCACATCTATACATCCACATCCACATTCCCATTCACATCTATACATCCACATCTACATCCACATACATACATACATCCACATCCGTATCTATATCCATACATCCACATCCACATCTACATCCATACTCACATCCATATATCCACATCTACATGCATACATCCATTATCACGTCCTCATTCATATATCCACATCCACATACATACATACATCCACATTCTCATTCACATCTATACATCCACATCTACATCCACATACATACATACATCCACATCCACATTCCCATTCACATCTATACATCCACACACATACATACGTCCACATCTACATCCACATTCACATCTACGTATATACATCTTCATGCATACATCCATTTTCACATTCATACATCCACACTCCCATCTCCATATTCACACATCCACATACATCCATTTCCACATTCCCATTCATATAACCCCATATGCCTTCACATCTAATCTTTTACATCACATCCATTCTTGCCCTATCATAACCCATATACATCTTATCCTATCACATACACTTCTTACCTCATCCCATACACATCTTATCACATCTTAATTCATCTTATCACCTGCTAACTTATTTCATAAGTATCTTATCACATCTTATACACCTCTTATCACATCCTATCACATCTTATATCTATTTATAGAATATAAGAGAATTCTTATATTTAATATAAGATTTCTTTACACATTTATTTATGCATAAATTCCATTTAAGGAGATTAATACTTTCGAAGTAAAAATCAATCTTTTATGCATCTTCCTATGCATAAATTCATTTTAAATAAAAATGACACTTTTGAATTAAAATTCAATCTTTTATGCATCTTCCTATGCATAAATTCAATTTGGTAGGAATTACACTTTTAGAATAAAAGAATTTCTCTTATGCATCTAAGTTATGCATAAAATCCATTTATGATGAAAATCACACTTTTAGTATAAAAAGAATATCTTTTATGCATACCTCTATGCATGAAATCCAATATGATAAAAGTAACACTTTTACAATGAAATAATCAACTTTTATGCATACCTCTATGCATGAAATTCAATTATGATAAAAGTCACACTTTTATAATAAAATAATCAACTTTTATGCATACCTTCATGCATGGAATTCAATTATGATAAAAGTCATACTTTTATAATAAAATAATCAACTTTTATGCATACCTTTATACATGAAATTCAAATATGATAAAAGTCACACTTTTATAATAAAATAATCAACTTTTATGCATACCTTTATGCATGAATTCAAATATGATAAAAGTCACACTTTTATAATAAAATAATAAACTTTTATGCATACCTTTATACATGAAATTTAAATATGATAAAAGTCACACTTTTATAATAAAATAATCAACTTTTATGCATACCTTTATGCATGAATTCAAATATGATAAAAGTCACACTTTTATAATAAAATAATCAACTTTTATGCATACCTCTATGTATGAAATTCAAATATAATAAAAGTCACACTTTTATAATAAAATAATTAACTTTTATGCATACCTCTATGCATGAAATTCAAATATAATAAAAGTCACACTTTTATAATAAAATAATCAACTTTTATGCATACCTCTATGAATGAAATTCAAATATGATAAAAGAAACACTTTTATATTAAAATAATAATCTTTTATGCATACCTCTATGCATGAAATCTAAATATAATAAAAGAAACACTTTTATATAAAATAATAATATTTTATGCATACCTTTATGCATGAAATCCAAATATGATAAAAGTAACACTTTTATAATAAAATAATCATCAATTATGCATAACATAAAAATCAATTTCTCCATGATTACAACAAAATTCTTTCAAATAATCTAGATGATAATTCCTAGAATATAGTAGGAAGTTCTCTTTTCATGCTTTGAATGAAATTATTTTATGTGTAATTTTTATAAAAATTTTGCCATAACTCTGCTACTATGACTGATAAATCTCAATTTATTTTGAAGGATAAAGATTATCATTAAGGGAATGATTAGAATGATCCCTAATTGGATCATTAACCCAATAATGGATTGAATCATCAATATTCATGAAATACATAAACTAAAAGCATAGAAAAAAGCCATTAATTTGGCCTCAAGCATAGATTAATCTTAAATTAGGAAAAAGCTTTATGAAAAGCTTCACTTGAATTGAGAATAGGTCATGAGAATGACCATTCTTTGAGTGAGAGAGAGAAATTACATGAAAACCATTAGAATTAAGTATAAATGAAAATTTATGTAATTCTTTACTAATCAATTAACTTCAATAGCATTCATCAATTTATGTAATTCAAGTACTACCATTCATCAATTAACTTCAATAGCATTCAAAAACCATTCCAATTAAGCTTCTCAAGCTTGAGAGGGGTTGAGAAGAGAGAAACATTGAGAAATTATAGAAAATGATCAAAATTAATTACCTTACAAATTGCTTGATTCTTTGTTCACGGTAGAGGCCCCCAACCAATCAATTGGTTAAGTATGTTGATGGAGCCACCAATGGGGATTGAAGAAAGAGGGAAGCTCCAATTTCTTCAATTTGGAGAGAATTTTAGAGAATAGTAGAAATTAGCATTACTTCAGCATAACTCTAGTATAGTAAAATTCTTCTATTTTTTTCAAAGGATTTATGTTCTATTTATAGGAGAGGGAAGCTCTAACCAAAGCTAACTGATTTTTAGAATTTTCTAGATTTCAGTTTGGTTGAATTTGGACTAGATTTAGACCTAGTTTGGTTCCTTTTTTATTCGGTTTGGTTCCGTTTTGATTTGGTTTGGTTCAAGAGAGAGGAGAGATAAAAATATCACATTATTTTTGAGCTCGGGGGGGTCACTATATGTTAAATATCCCTATCGCATGCGTTCAAGGCCTATATTTTAAATCCCTTATTTGTGAATTTTTTAATCTATATAATATCCCCTTTTTTCATGAATCTGTAAATTTTTTTGAAAAAATTTTAAATCATACCCTTATGTAAATATATTTCTGTAAGTTTCATAAATTAAAATTATGCTTCTGTTGAACGCACGTGATATTCACATTTTTTCTTGAGTGACCCCCCCCCCCCCCCCCCCCCCCCCCCCCGAGTTTTTGAGTTTAAAACTCATTCAAGCATGTGAATTAGGCGCCTCATTGAAGGCCCTCCTTTTCCTTACAGATGTGTCAAAAATCGTAAAAGAGAACCTGTTGCACCTCCACACCGTGGGTAGCAGAGGTATTGTAGCTGTAGGCCGGCTTGGACGTTGTAATATCCTCGGATGAAGCCCAACTGCCTGGAGGATGAGTCGGTGCCCTCTGTGACATTGAAGGCAAAGAGCTCTCTTTGACCAAAGCTGTTGATCATGGCCGGAATGAGTACGCCCACCGAGCAACTCCACATGAACATAGTAATCCAACGACGGCATGATATTCCAAGGACGTGCGGCGACAGCAGCACCAAATATGAGCGCTAGTACTAGATGCTCCACGACGCCCCTAATCATGCACTTGTCTTGCGGCCTAGATGCCATGGGCAGCGTGCAAATTGATTGCAGGTGCTGGCGTGTATGTACTCGAAGTAGTGTATTGACGCTGATTACAACTGTACAGGCGCGAGCGCGAGTAAGAGAGAGAGAGGGAGAGAGAGAGGGAGAGAGAGATTTTGCTTGGTCCGGGCGCTAATTGGTGTGTAGTGTCGGAATCGGTTACCTTTTGAAATTCGAATTTTCCGCCGTCTGCCTGGCTGCTGCGGCGCTCCCTCCCGACCGCGCACTGCCCCCGTCTCCCTCCCGACCGCGCACCACCCCCCATCGTGTTGGAAATTCAAATTTCCCCCCAAACTTTGAAATTCAAATTTCCCCCTTCCCCCCAACTTTGAAATTCGAATTTTCCCCCCTTCTCCCCAAACTTTGAAATTCGAATTTCCCCCTTCCCCCAACCGGCAAAGTGTCTAACGTCCCATCCATGTAAAAAAAGAATGTCTTGCCTTAATTAGAAACAAAGTGCAAAGTGCCCGACCTCGCGTTTGAACCAAACCAAATGACCTGCGAACCCTAAACACGATTCTGTACAGTGCTTGTCATCGTAATCGCCATCCCGCACGCGATTCTGCACCCAAAGAGATTCTGTGTGGTGAGTGTACAGTGCTCATCATCGTAATCGCCATCGCGCACACCATCGTATGCAATAATCATCTCTGTTTCCTGTCACTGAAGTACTCGCTCAGCCCTGCGTTTCAAACAGTTTCTTTTCCTCCCGCAATCGACACGTCTGGGTTCCGACCTCTGTTTCTTGCAAAACCATCACGCCCACACTCCATCGGAGACTTCAAGCATCCGTCACGTCTGTGCGACATCGGAGACTTTCGTGCGTCCATCTGCGTTTCGTGTGTTCCCTCATCTAATTGAATACTTTACGCAACAAGTAAGTCCTTCTTTAATTGATTACCGTAATCAATATAAACGCTTACTTGATTGCGCGCTAAGTGTGCCATTTGTCAATCGTTGCTCGTCGTAGATTGTTTGCGCTTCTTGTTGCTCTCTTTTGTATCTTCACATATGTCGAGAACTTGTAAAACTGATCTTTGTGCACATTATATAATCTAAATGACAAGGGTTCCCTATATAAACATGGTATATGTGTCACATATCTGAGTGCACAACTTGGATATAGACTCCACCTTAAGTTTGAGCCTCCTCTACATAGAACTTATGTGTTAACGCTCGACCTAGATTGAGTCTTTGTTCTCCATGTTAGTGTACCCCAACCTTAAGGCTCGAACTTGAGTTTGAGCCTTTGCTCTCCATGCTAGTGCACCCCGGCCTTAAGGCTCAAACTTGAGTTTGAGCCTTTGCTCCTTTGCTCTCCATGCTAGTGCACCCCGGCCTTAAGGCTCAAACTTCAGATTGAGCCTTTGCTCTTCATGCTAGTGTACCCCGGTCTTAAGGCTCAAACTCAAGTTTGAGCCTTTGCTCTCCATGCTAGTGTACCCCAGCCTTAAGGGTCGAACTTCAGATTGAGCCTTCGTTCTCCATGCTAGTGTACCCCGGCCTTAAGGCTCCAACTTGAGTTTGAGCCTTTGCTCTCCATGCTAGTGCACCCTCGTCTTAAGGCTCGAACTTGAGTTTGAGCCTTTGCTCTCCATGCTAGTGCACCCCGAGACCTTAAGGCTTAAACTTCAGATTGAGCCTTCATTCTCTATGCTAGTGTACCCCAGCCTTAAGGCTCGAACTTGAGTTTGAGCCTTTGCTCTCCATGCTAGTGTATCCCGGCCTTAAGGCTCGAACTTCAGATCGAGCCTTCGTTCTCCATGCTAGTGTACCCCGGCCTTAAGGCTCGAACTTCAGATTAAGCCTTTGCTCTCCATGCTAGTGCACCCCGATCTTAAGGCTCGATCTTTAGATTGAGCCTTTGTTCTCCATGCTAGTGTACCCGGCCTTAAGGCTCAAACTTCAGATTGAGCCTTTGCTCGCCATGCTAGTATACCCCGATCTTAAGGCTCAAACTTGAGTTTGAGCCTTTGCTCTCCATGCTAGTGTACACCGGCCTTAAGGCTCGAACTTGAGTTGGAGCCTTTGCTCTCGATGCTAGTGTACACCGGTCTTAAGGCTCGAACTTCAGATTGAGCCTTTGTTCTCCATGCTAGTGTACTCCGGTCTCAAGGCTCGAACTTGAGTTTGAGCCTTTGCTCTCCATGCTAGTGCACCCCTAGCATCTGAGTGCACAACTTGGATATAGACCCCACCTTAAGATCGAACCTCCCCTACATGGAACTTATGTGTTACGGCTCATTCTCCATGCTTAACTTTACATGGAACTTGGCCTTAAGGATCCAACTTGAGTTCAAGCCTTGCCTATCTATGCTAGTGTATCCCTAGCATATGAGTGCACAACTTGGATAGGCTCCAGCTTAAGTTCGAGCCTCTCCTACATAAAACTTGGCCTTAAGGCTCGAACTTGAGCTTGAGCCTTATCTCTATATGCTGGTGTACCCCTGTCATATGAGTGCACAACTTGGATCTAGGCTCTAGCTTAAGTTCGGGTTTCTCCTATTATATGGAACTTGGCCTTAAGGCTCCAATATACTAGTGTACCCCTAGCATATGAGTGCATAACTTGGATCTAGACTCTAGCTTAAGTTCAAGCCTCCCATACATGGAGCTTCGCCTTAAGGCTCAAACTTGAGTTTGAGCCTTGCCTCTCTATGCTAGCGTACCCTTAGCATATGAGTGCACAACTTGGATCTAGGCTCCAGCTTAAGTCAAGCTTCTGTATGGAGTATGGATTAAGTAAATGCAAGTGGGGTCCCCGCTATTCAAGAAAACTAAGTGAAGCATCAATAATTGTAGCATGCATTAAGTTTCTTGAGTTTGATAGGTTTTGATTTGATATGTAGCATTTAAATCTATTTTTTTCTAAGGTTTTGAAACTTTTTTTGTGCTTCACAAGAATAGAAGCTAGCAGAGCGCCTGCTACCTCGCAACAACATGGTGCACCACTTTACTCTGGATGCTCTCGAAACAACAACTCAAGCTAAAAGTGTCACTCCTAGAATTAAGGTGGATAAAACCTTCGAATTGAGTAACAAAGAAGGAGTAAAATGGTTTGTGGATAGCTACGATGCTAGTGCAAACTTCAAAGGAGTCCTCCATTTGTTTCTGTCTCAAGGTGATACATCATATGGAGATATGGAGATTGTGGTAGGCGCTAAGGATGATGATGTGGATGCAAGAGCAAACCCATGCTTCACATGCAATGTATTGCCAGAAGGAGAAACTACAAAAGCAAATAAGTTTTGCTTATCATTGGACACTTTTCACCCAGCAAACATGACTGGCAGTAAACTAGGAAAGGACAATTCTATTTTAAAGCTAGGATTGAAGATCATTGACTTTTCGAATCAAGAAGACTCAGGGGTGGATAATGTGGAGGACCTGGTGAAAGCGATGAGGCATGTAAAGAAGGCTTTGGATTCACGAAAAAAGTCCATACCTGAAAAGGAGACAACCACCACTCAAGTTAGGAAAATTATGGAGAAAAAAGGCAGGGCCATAGTGAAGAGTGCACTTGAAGCATCTAGAAATGCTGGTGCAACTTCTTCAAAACATAAAAAGGAGGGTGACAAAACAAAAGTCCTTGATGTAAGCACAATAGTAGCTGAAGACATGGCAGGCTCTCAGCTGCAAGAAGAGGAGCAAGCACTTGCAAAGAAGAGAAAGGCAAAGCACTCTACAAAGGTTCAAGAAATCTCTTCAAAGAGGCAAAGGACAAAACCAGCAAGTGGTTCAAAGGAGATAGATGCGTCCGATGAGACGAGCTAATGGAGGTTGAGACTTCAAACAAGGGCAGCAAAGCAATGATCTCATTAGAAATAAAGAAGGGATATTATCCCTTTGGTCTAAATGGGGTCTTCAGCATTGATGTGATGAAATGTTATCCTGCTCCTTCCAACTGTGTATAGAAGGTTAAATAACGATTGAGTTCGTATTTTGACCCAAGACTTTATTGAGGGCCCAAAGCAAGAGGAGATACTTGCAATTTTGATGCCCTGCAATCGTGCTACGAAACAACCCCTTGATAAACTCGCAAAAGAAGATATTCATAAAGTTGAATATTGGATTATCTCTGGTAAACACTCCATTAGTGCTGCAAAAAGCTTGCAGGCTCTAAATATGGCTAAAGTGACCCCTCAATTGCGTCAGCAATTTAGGTTCAGGAGATCATAGATAATTGTAAATTGCCCGCCCAAGATTTCTCGTGACATTTCCAAGGATGCAAATTTATCTGTTGCAAAGTCAATGCAAAAGGAGCCATTCCTCGATCAACTTCTACAAGCTCGAGCACAATGGCATGCAAACGGTCATCCTAGTAAACCTTTACCTGGTGTCAATCAACCTAAGATGGACGAGTCTTAGAAGGTACTCTTTTGATTCTTTGCTATATCTTGGTAAATCATAGACATACATTACTTCTTCTTTACTTTTCATAATATATTTTACGGATCTATAGCTTCAAGTGTAGCAGTAGCATAAGAAAGATGCATGTGAGGCTTCTTCTCAAACTGCATAAACTTAATAGTTTGGTTTGAAATTGCACTTCAAGCCTCACCTCTCTGTGATGGTGTAACACTTGCATATCTAATTGTGGCTCGAACTTAAGTTGGAGCCTCACTTACAAGTGCTAGATTTGCATACGGAGGTGACGCTCAAACCTAAGATCGAGCATCACCATTATATACTAGTTTAGCACTGGCAAGTGAGGCTCAAACTCAAGTTTGAGCATAAGCTCCAAATGATTGAAAACCCATAGATGCATGATTCCTCCTAATATTTTGTGATATCTATAGTAAGGGGGCTAACTTCTTACTTTGCAACTTTGCAGGCCTTTGTGGAGACCACGGAGCACACACGACATAAGAATTTTGTCAAAAATGATTTACACTTGCTTCTATGTGTGATGATGATGTATGGCAGAATTGGGTTAAGATCATGAGGCTATATGCAAAAGGCTTGCTACCAAATACAAAGGGCGAAACTCAAACTAAAGGTCTTGATCAAAATCCCAAACTTTCAACTTTGAAGAGTGGGCAAATTTAGCAGGCACCAGGAACAGTCACGCTAGGCCCAACGTTGTTTAGGCGCATTTTAGGCC
This sequence comes from Cibotium barometz, assembly GCF_041138505.1. Classification (NCBI taxonomy): domain Eukaryota; kingdom Viridiplantae; phylum Streptophyta; class Polypodiopsida; order Cyatheales; family Cibotiaceae; genus Cibotium; species Cibotium barometz. The sequence continues at coordinate 38,141,264 of NC_141093.1, read as the reverse complement.
TTCAAAAGAGTGAAGTTTTGGACATTCAAACAACACTTCTTGACAAGAGAATAATGCTTAAGAAGGGAAAGCAAACCCATCAAAGAATGGATATGGAGGAGATGGCTTGGAAGCTAAAAACGGATCGAGTGCTCAAAGATGCAATAATCGCCTTCTATTTTGATTTGACAAGGGAAAAGATGACTTGGGAACAGGTGTGTGAGACATATAAGCTAGGAGATTATGAGTATAATCAATTGAGAAGCTACAGCCAGTCCTTTGTTAGGGGCGCTCTCAATCGTTCAAAAAAAAAATCATTTGTTAGGGGCGCTCTCAATCGTTCAAAAAAAAATCCTTCACTTCCAAAAAGTGTAGTAACTTTACTGAATCACCTACATAGAGCATCTATGGGTATTGTATCTCAACAAGAGTTTATTCCTTGGACAATTAGGGGGGTGGGTTTTGATATGACAAAGATTATAGCCTTATGTAGTGAAGAGCATGTACCATTTCAACTGGCAATCATGGACCTACATGGTACAAAGGAGCAGCTCTCATCAGAATTTTTCTCCAAGTTGGCACTTGCTTTGAACACACTAAACTCACAATATGAATATATTATTGTGTGTTTTTTTTATTTCATCACCATTGGAATGCTTATCGAAGGGATTTCTAGCCAGTCAACAAAGGTGCACTATGAATTTGGCGTGATCCACACACAAAAAGATGATGCCTGGACATCTGGAACAGTTGAGATTGTAATTGTTATTCTTTTCATCACCAAGGCTGACAAGTTTGAGGCCATTGATAAGGTTCTCACAAAAAATGTACTCACCTCAGGCTCTAGTGGCCAAAATAGAGAATTCATCGACAAAGGCTTTATTGAGACGGTCTCATCACTGGGTTTTGTCCTGAACACAGCTATGTTTTAGAGATATATTGTGGTGGAGTTGTGCTAGAGGAGAGCTTGCTGAAGAAGAGACGATGTATTGCTTTATGCAAAGATGATTTGGAAGCGATGGCATTAGAATCGCTCTGCTCTTTTAGACGATCACCCGTCCTTGCAAGAGTGGTGTGGTGCAAGTGGCGGCACAAAAAAAGCAAACACTAGATGATGCAAAAAAAAAGAACCTTCAAAATCTTCACATTGACGACCCGCCAAGTACATAGGAGGAAGACGAAGGTGATGATATTGATAACAAAAATGACATAGATGATGATAAAGAAGGTGATGATATTGACAACAAAAATGACACAGATGATGATAAAGAAGTTGGGGATGCTATAGACTTTGAAGATGCAGGGCAAAGGAATGAAGAGGACCAAGGGAATGAAGAGGACCAAGGGAATGATGCTCTATTCAATGAGGATACCGAAGACAATTTTGAAGATATTGAAAGGCATGAAAATGATGTGATGAAGGTGGGAATGGTGATGATATATTGGATACTGCAAAAGCCATGGAAGCTTCAAATGTTGGGGTTGCTAATGGCCGTTGAGAAGATTGGGAATACAGATGTCAAGAAGGCTTTCCATGCTCATAGCCCATCAAGCTCTCAACAACCAAAGAAAGGTAGAAAAGTGCATTGATATTGCTTATGAATGTACAACGAATGGTGATCATTGAAAGGAGCTTATCAACAACTAATATTAACATAGGTCTTGTTCAAAGTGTGGATTTGTTGAAATAATTATTAGTCTTTTGATTAATACATTGGCTTTTTTGGATTCACTTTTAACATTTTTCTATTAAAGTGAATATTTCTATTCTAATTATCCTTTATTTCATGCCAACGTCTGGTACAAATGATGATGCACACTTACTATTAAGAAATTTTCTCCATATCCTAGTGTAGCAGTGAGGCTCAAAATTAAGTTTGAGCCTATTATACAAATGATGATGCACACTTACTATTAAGAAATTACACTTTCTCCATATCCTAGTGTAGCGGTGAGGCTCAAACTTAAGTTTGAGCCGTACCTCCAATTATGTCTAACCTTGGGGATGTCTTCCAACACAAGGCACAATCTCAAGTTGAGTGATCTTTACTTTGCCCTTGTAAGTGAGGCTCAAACTCAAGTTTTACCCTTATGTGAAAGTCTTGGCAGGTAATATGGTTCCTAATTCATTATGGTACATCACTCAATGTTGAGTAATCTAAGTTTGGATACAAAGTATATGTGTAGATATAAAAATGACTAGTATTGTATTAGCCTTGGTGTATTATTTAAATCCTAAAAGTAATAGCATTTTATTTTAATCTTACAGATATATACAAAGAAGGGAAAGAGAAGATAACATTGCTCAACTAGAACATCATCATGAAAGCCCTACTAGAGAGATCAACTCTCATGATTCAAATGCTTAGAAATAATGAAGACAACATGGTGGAGGTAGATCACATTGATGATTCAGCTTTGCAAACATCTTCAAGGCCTTCAAGTGATAGGACTAAAGAGACTAAGGACATTCCTGATTTGCAAGTTAATGTTGAGGTTAGTGAGAATAAAGATAAAGTTAATGAAGAGCTTCAAGAGACTTTTGCAACCAAGGAGAGACAAGAAGAGATTATCGAACAAATTGATGAGGCTACATGTGCTATGAATAAAGGAAAAATAGTTGAAATCAAGGACTCTGTGGCAGAGGGTGTTGAAGAAATTGACGAGGCTACATATGCTACGAATAAAGAGAGAATAGTTGAAATTAAGGACTCTGTGGCGGCAGAGGGTGCCAAGAAAACTAAAGGTAGATCTTTTTCAATAGGATGTTATTTAAGATGATCTATTCAGCAATTTTGTGTGTTAAAAAGTACGTTTCTTAGCGAGAGTTATTTTTGCAGGTACAACTGCTTCTAACAATCACAAGTTAAGTGCGCAAGAAATAGAGCAACGTGTTGAGAAGCTACGTTCCGATACACAAAAGAGTAGGCCTCTAGGAAGTTCATATTCTTTACGTTCCGATACACAAAAGAGTAGGCCTCTAGGAAGTTCATATTCTTTTGAGAGAGATGGAGATAGATTAGTATTTCAATCTTCACCAATCAATAGGAAAATGCAATCAAGTCTAGGAGCCATCGTCATAAGATGAGTATGGGATCATGAAACGAAAGTAAACTTGTGGATGTTTTGTTGTAATTAGCTCTCATTGATAATATAGGATCACTTGTTTTAACATTGTTAAGTATGTAAACACATTGAAGTATTATCATTCTTATGTATTGTATGCAGAAAATATTCCTCGTGCAATCACCATAAAGAAACATGCACTTATACTTGATCTTAATGGAGTTTTACTCAACAAGCAGTAAGAGAATAGGCATCCACAAACAAATTGTATTCGAATTGATATTGGTCGCACCACAGTTGAAGGAAGGGTCATGTGATGCTTGCGCCTCTTGTGCTCCAGGAAGCATAACGTAAAGAATATGGATATATACCTTGAGCCCTTGATTGATGATCTCGAGCAATTATGGAGAGGCATAAGGGTGCATGTTGTTTCTTGTCCAATTTCATGTCGTAATGCAATGGTCAAAGGAATCTTGATGTGGACTATGCATGATTTTTTGGGCTATACGAAATGCTCAGGTACGTCATTACTCATCATAAAGTGATTCTTATCTAAGCATGCACGAATGATTCATTTATAACTCTAATGTATCGTAATATCTATTAACTTTCAATTCTTACATAACTGAGTGGAAATAAAGGAACCACACGCACACGGATACAGATGCACGATCGCGTGCCACGGAGTTCGCTTTGGATATAATCCACTCGCTCGCTCGCTCCGAGTCGCTCGCTTTGATTCTTAAATAACCAGTAGAGGAGGGCCACAAAGTCATGAAGGGGGGTCCTTCGCTCTGATAACACATAGTCCTCTTTTTGCATAAGAAAATAATGATAAATACTCTCCCTTTTTTGAAGAAAGGTAGTAGGGTGGAATGAATTTTGTATGTACATGAATTATATAGTATGTGTGCAAGTCATGACTTACATGACTTATTTAAAAGTGATGAAAAGCATAGTAAGTATGACACAACTCTTAGTAGACTTCTGGAAAGTTAAGCAAAAAAGCAAGGCACCCTACGCGCCTTTTAATATGTTCTAACTTCTCAGTGAATTCTCCATAACGTTACAATGGTTTAGAAAGAATGCATGGAATATTTCAAACTCCTTTGTGTCTAGCTTTTATGAAATTCGTTTAAATGTATACGTCTTTCGGTTAGCCTGGAACTTGTTCAACTTTAGGAAAAACCTTTTCACAAATATGAGGGAAAAAAAGTCTTCAAAATTTAAAGATTTAGTAATATTTTTGAGAAAATATAAAAAAATACCTTGTTAAAATTGATAATTTCCTGCTCAGGGCAAAAAGGATTCATGTAAGGTTCAGTAAAAAGATTCGTGTAAAGTTCAGTAATATATAAGCTTTGAAAGTCGTTCTTGACTTCCGTAGACAAAGTCGTTCTTACTCACCTGACTTTTAAACCGTGGAACCACACCATATAATCCCCTCGCTCTCTCTCTCTCTCTCTCTCTCTCTCTCTCTCTCTCTCTCTCTCTCTCTCTACGTTCTCGCTTTCGCTCCCCCGCCCCGGCCAATTTCCGAAATGGGCAATAGCGCTTCTACGAACGAAGATCGCAAAGCCTGGCACCCAAGGGTGCAATAAAGGAAAAACTTACATAAGCAATAAAAACAAAAAGAGAGCTTACCGCTTCTTTGTGAAGTCGAAAGAGATGATTAGTGCAAGAGATACAAAACAAAAGAGGCAACAAAATAATTACTAGATTAAACATAAGCTTTATGCAAGCCTGTGCATAGAGCTTGCAAGAAACCTATGTATAGAGCTTGCAAGAAACCTATGTAAGCTCTATGCATAAGCTTCATGCAACATTGTAAGAAGCCTATGTATAAAGTTTGCAAGAAGCCTATGCAAGCTTTATGCATAAGCTCTATGCATAAATTCTATGCAAGCCTATGCATAAAGCTTGCAAAGAAGCCTATGCAAGCTTTATGCATAAATCTTACAAGAAGCCTATGCAAGCTTTATGCATAAGATCTATGCATAAGATTTATGCATAAACTCTATGCAAGCGTGTGCATAAATCTTGTAAGAATCCTATTGAAGCTTTATGCATAAGATCTATGCATAAGATTTACGCATAAACTCTATGCAAGCCTATGCATATATACCTTGATCCCTTGATTGATGAGCTCGAGCAATTATGGAGAGGCATAAGGGTGCATGTTGTTTCTTGTCCAATTTCATGTCGACGTAATGCAATGGTCAAAGGAATCTTGATGTGGACTATGCATGATTTTTTGGGCTATACGAATTATATAGTATGTGAGCAAGTCATGACTTATTTAAAAGTGATGACAAGCATAGTAAGTATGACACAACTCTTAGTAGACTTCTGGGAAAGTTAAGCAAAAAAGCAAGGCACCCTACGCGCCTTTTAATATGTTCTAACTTCTCAGTCAATTCTCCATAACGTTACAATTGGTTTAGAAAGAATGCATGGAATATTTCAAACTCCTTTGTGTCTAACTTTTATCACGTTCCCATGTGATTCCCTTCAAAATTTTGACCGGTACCGAAGAATCATAAGGCTCGGTCTTCATTTGAAGTATTGATTTCAGAATGAGCATATTTTATATCTTAAAATTGGTTCGTCATTGTGAACTCAAAAGTCCGTATCCTATGTGTCTAGTTCACAACCATAAGATTTGGGCACTTATGACAGTTTCTAACTTCTTAGTCAATTGTTCATAGAGTTACAATTGGTAGTGCATGGAATACTTTAGAGTCCTTTGTGTCTACCTTTTGTCACGTTCTCATATGATTCCTTTCAAAATTTTGACCGGTTCCAAAGAATCATAAGACTCGATCTTTATTTGAAGTATTGATTTCAAAATGAGCATATTTTATATCTTAAAATTTAATTGTTGAATTCGTTTAAATGTATACGTCTTTCGGTTAGCCTGGAACTTGTTCAACTTTAGGAAAAACCTTTTCGCAATTATGAGAGGAAAAAAAAAAGTCTTCAAAAATTTAAAGATTTAGTTATATTTTTGAGAAAATATAAAAAAATACCTTGCTAAAATTGATAATTTCCTCCTCATGGCAAAAAGGATTCATGTAAGGTTCAGTAAAAAGATTCGTGTAAAGTTCAGTAAGATATAAGCTTTGAAAGTCGTTCTTACTCACCTGACTTCCGTAGACAAAGTAACCCTTTTAAACCGTGGAACCACACCATATAATCCCCTCGCTCGCTCGCTCTCGCGCGCGCTCTCTCTCTCGCTCTCTACGTTCTTGCTTTCGCTCCCCCGCCCCGGCCAATTTCGGAAATGGGCAATAGCGCTTCTACGAACGAAGATCGCAAAGCCTGCACGAAAGGGGGTCCCCTGGATTCAGCAACAAGGCTTGAGACAACCTATGCAGACATCTTGAAGGTGGAGGAGGTGAAGAGCGAGTTGAAAGACGTGTTCAAAGATCTGCGAATAGTGGTGGTGGGGAGATCGGGCTCAGGTAAGACCACCCTCATCCGGCTGATTATCGGCGACAACGGCCCGCCAAGCATCAGCGAAGGCACAGCAGGAGTGCAGGACATCAACGCAGAGTGGCCTCATCCCAATCCAGAGCTTCCCTTGATCTTTCACGACAGCAACGGCGTGGATATCATGGGTCCAGACAGGCTGAAAATCATCAAGAAGTTTCTTGACAAGCATCAGAAGAGCAGAGAATTCTCTCAAAAGATTCATCTGGTGTGGCATGTTTTCAGTGCTGCAGACACAAGGTTCCTCGACGATGGAGGTCTCGTGGAGCTGCTTGAAACTTACGAAATACCCTTGCTGCTGGTCATGACCTTCAACGATTGCGAGAAGATGGTCACGAAGCATGTGACCCCGTCCAACTTAGAGACATTGCTGGGCCGCATCAAGGATGTGGACAAGAGGAAGAAGGTGAAGGAGGCGATGGTGAAAATCGGAAACGATGTACAGCTAGAAGGCCATACATTAACAGGTAAGAAGGATGTAGATGGCCTAAAGAATGTGATTGAGAGAAGGAAAGACATGATTGATAAGAAGCTCCAGTACACATGGATAGCTTGCCAGGTGGTTGACATGGATCATAAGCTGGGGGCGTCGGCCAAACTGATCGTTCGCTACAAGAAGGCAGAGGTGTTCAGCACGTGCGCGGTAGGTGCACTGCCGTTCGCACAGCAGCTTCAGCTGGCCTACATGTTCATGAAGGTGTTGACATGCTTGTGCAAGATATGGAGTGTGCCGGCCAACCTGGAGAAGGCACTATTCAAGACGTTTTATATCGAGAAGGGAGGACATTGCCTGCTGCGGAACCTTTTCCACAACTTGGCTGCCGGTCTGGGGCTGGTAGTCTCTTTAGCGGCGTCCGTGCTCACCGTAGGAGCTGCCACTCCTGCCATCCTTGCGGTTATGGCCGCAGCTGGCTTTTCCCAGCTGAAAGCTACCCCCGTTCTCCTCATGTCCTACTCCTTCTTGATTTTGGGCGCCATCTTGTATGTCAAGTCCATGCAGATAACCATGGAGAGCTGGGAGGCGGACAAGTCCGTGGAAGCCTACGTCAAGTACTGCGAGGAGTTCGCTGCTTCCGATTACCCCAAAAAGCTGCAGAGCTTTGCGCAGGAGCGCTGGGGATATATTTCATGCGCTCCCCCTTGTCGTGTAGCGGGGGAGTGCATGACCACCTGGAACCCTCATGCCAGCTCAGCAGAACCACCTCGGATCCTGCCACGCCCGTAATTTCTCAAAACCTGTGTCTTTGGGGGGGGAGCGTGGTACGTGCTCCCAGAAGCGAAGCCCGAAAAAGCGCGTGGAAAGTTGACCTAGCCCTTCTCTCAGGGCTCACACCCCCATCTGCGCCATAGCCGGCTGCTGCCGGAGCTTCTTCTCTTGTCGCCGCGTCCATGGACTCATACCGGGTTTGAGTTGAATAGCTGTTTATCGAGTAGATCGCAAGGGACGCATATAAAATCTGTTTCCATTTTATTGGTCAGTGCCGTATCCAGGATCCTGCCTGTTGATAGTGGCTTCAATCTGCATACACTTCACTTGCACAATAATGGAGTGCTTCCAATGAAAGTGGCTGCGGTGATTGATTTGTGGCGGTGTACTGTTTGTTCGCATTGCAGGCAGCCCTACTCACCTACAATCTACGAGCCAGCTCACGTCCAGGCGTGGAAGCCTATAGTGGAGGCGGTGCACGCCAAGGGCGCCATTTTCATATGCATGTGGGTCGGGTTTCGAATTCGGGTGAGTCTGGTTACTGTAAAAAGCACACAATAATATATATTGTGAAACACGATTTTAATTTCCTTTGGGCAACGTACCAGCCCAACGGGGATTAATTTAATCACTTGGAATTTCGCCCTGAATTTTGGCAGGTGGGACTCTCCTAGGCACTTCAGCTCAAAACCTTGGAATGCTTATCACTGGCCGAACTCTTGTAGGCTCTGTGTAGCACAGGTTTATCGGCTGACAAGAAGCAAATCGCCAAGGCTACCGTCTCTATTTGTTCGAGTGCTAGTCTGTGTGTGCGCAGAATGGACACTAGGATCCACCTTCAATATCCACCGCTGGGTCCTTTCAATGCTAATCATCTACAATGGACCGATAAAAAGTGTGAAAAGTCTATATATGGATATGTTCGGGTAGCCTATTTTCACTGGGATCGCTTAACAGATTTTTTAAAAGGAGAAGAGTCTCTTACAGATGCAGAAACAAATTTTAGGCGGCAATCCGTGCGAAGGCATGAAAAGGGTAGCTTAAAGCAACCAACTCTTGATAGCTACTTAGAGGAGACTTTGTTTTGGTGTGCTTATGGTCCTAAAGATATGCGTGGAAAGGAGATCATGGTTCCTCACAATGAAAAGACACCAAAGACAGGGAAAGGAAGCCGTCCAGGTGGTGTAAAAGGCACTCGTATGTGTGGTTGTCAATGTCATTTCTTTGTAAAAAGATTGTATCTATTAGAAGATGTAGCTTGCATTCGCTATATTCAAATGCATCATGTTGATGAGAATGATGAGCTTTGTCACAAAGAAGGCATCAAGGCAACTTTGGGCCACAACCTATCCTTTGCACCATGGCTCTCTTTGGAAATAAAATCATGGGTCTTTGAAATGCTTTGCAAACGTTACACTCCAATGCAAGTGCATGAGGCACATATTCAAGTTGTTCACAAAAAAAAAGTGAACAATCCTAGCTATACATTGTCACGAGATGATTTCCTATCACTTAGAGACATCTTAAATATTGCTAGGAAGCATGCAAGTAGTACTCATGAGCTGCATTCTAGTGATGCCCAAAGTGTTCGCATGTGGACACAACAACACTCTCAAGATGTCTTCTACTATGAGGAGATGGATGTTACAAACAATAAGCCATTTGTGCTAGGTATTCAAACACATTGGCAACTTGAGAGGCTCAACACATATGGCAATAATGGGGTCATATCAATGGATTCAACGTTTGGAACAAACTTTTACAAGGTACGCATGTAGTATATATGTTTTTTTTTTATGCTACTTTATATGTAGAAATGTTAAGATTCTATCTCATTGAATATTTTTTGTTTAGTTCCAACTCTACACTGTGCTAGTATTTGATAACTATCAAAATGGAGTCCCAGTTGCGTGGATCATAACATCAAGCTTTGATACGGACACTATTGTCCAATGGCTTACAAGTCTTCGCAATAAAATACTTGACTACAACAAATCATGGGATCCAAATGCCTTTCTTGTTGATGATGCAACCGCCGAGATAAATGCCATCAGGTAAATCATGTGCATGCCCACATTATTGCTCACAAAGTATTATCTCTTTCTCTTTGTCAAACTAGCTAACTTTTATTTCTAATTTATTGCAATCTTGAAAATAGGGTGGTATTCAACATACCAATTTATTTATGTTTATGGCACGTTCGTCGAAGTTGGTTGAAGCACTTAGTGAAGAAGGTACAAGATTGGAACGTTAGAGCTATCATGTTTAGACGCCTAGGTGCAATCATGAACATGCGTGTCCAAGGGGGAGCTTCGGAGGCCATTGCCATAGACAATATAAAAGATAGTGTATTGGAGTTCTTGGCCGACTTTTCACATGAGGAGGCCTTTATTGAATATTTCCGTACTTATTGGGTTTCAAAAGTTGGTAAGTTCAACCTTCTAAGCTTAAGAAGTTAAAAGTTTGATTGAAGCTTTAATACATCATTGGAACCTAATGTACTTTTTATGCATTAGTACTCACCTGGGCCTTATCTTTTTGTAGAGATGTGGGCAAGAAGCTTGAAGATGCTTCCACATGCAAATCAAGATACAAATGGAGCTATCGAGTCATATCATGCTACTTTAAAGTCTCGTTTCTTATGTGGCAAGAAGTACATATGGGGACGTAGAATTGATTGGCTTTTGCACAAACTTATGACGGCATGTTTGTCGTATTTTTGGTATATAGATGAGGCAAAGAAGGGTGGCTTTGTCAAAAATAAAGCCATAAAAAGATTGATTGAGCATTCACTGGAAAGAGCTCAGAGCATCCCAGATGGAGATGTACTATTTTTTAATGAAGGCACAAGGGTTATGGCAAAGGTAAAAAGTCAATCCTCGGGCGCCAAGATCCATTACATTGTGTATAATGCCGATTGTGATTGGGGTTGTTGTAATTGTGGATGGGCAATGAAGGGCAATATGTGTAAGCACCAAGTAAAGGTCATGCTACTAAATGGTTTTAATTTAAATACTATCATTGGTAAGTGTTTGGAGTTGTATGACAATGGCCATGACACATGTATTGGCTCAAATTGTATTTATGTCATGGAGGAGACTCATAGCATTGAGAATGTAGACCATTCTCAACAAGGTACTCAAGAGCCAAATGCGAAGAAGCCTAATGCGACAGATTGCTATGAGCGCATTGTACACATGGTGGAAGGAAAACCAAGCTTACAAGCACATTTTGATGCATTAATGCAAAGGTTATTGCTTCAAATGCAAGAGGTACAAGCAAGGGACGAGCATGGAGCATTGCATCCTGCTGAGAATTTTCAGATTGTACAAGCCGGTTTTGGAAATTCTATACAACGAGTAAGACCATTCATTGAGCGTCCTCTTGGGAGAAAAGCATATACAGAAAATAGTGCTCTTCCTTTTCCACGGCCCGCAGCTACCAAAAAACGCTCCATGCAAGCGACTTTGGATGCCAAAGCTTTGGATGGGGATGCAGAGTGATCATTGTAGCTAGTGACATGAAACACTTGGGCTTTATTTTGTTCTTCATTATGCTTATGTTAGTGCTTTTTTTTCAAGTAGCTTCCTTTTGATAGATATGAACTTTTTTGAACCATGTATAGCATTGATGCGTGTTGATCGAAAAGTCTTTCTTATAAAAAGCACCTTGGCGATTGTGTATTATGCCGATTGTGAATGTGGGCATGTGAACGAGACTCAATTGATTGTGTATTATAGTGTACTCATATATTTGTTGATTTGCATTCATGTGAAATTCGAGATGGAAGAAAACTCTTTTCTCAATTTTAAATTTTAGAGATACAAATTCAAAGCTTTTAAAAAAAAAAGAGTAACCTCACTAAGAGCCTCCCTTCCTTGTCAGCTTGGTGAAAGGTTTCCTTTATATAATTTGTAAAGAAGGTTGTCCGCCAAGTTGAAATAAGACAATGTTGAGAAAAAAGACACCGTCTTCATGTTTGTGTATGATCATTATTAGGAAAACAAGGCTAATGAGAGAAATGATCATGTTTGTGTATGATCATTATTTGCAAAACAAGGCTAATGAGAGAAATGATATATTCTTTTCGAGCTTGGGCTTGATGTTTTGACTTTGGAAATCTTTCTCTGTTTGGCACCAATTTTATTTATTTTTAACAGGAGATTTCAAAACTCGATTAAATTTGTTATAAAATTAAAATTAGATATAGCAACAAATTTAACCAAAAATAAACAATTACGGTGGTCGTCTGCTGACTCGGTTTCTTGCTGGCGGTCGCCTTCTTCTCCAGCTCTTTGTGGGGTCGCCTTCTTCTCCTCCAGCTCTTTGTGGGGTCACCTTCTTCTCCTCCAACCATGCAATATATACCCCTTTTTTTCTCTCTCTTTTTTTCTTAGATTTTTCCCTTTTTCCCATGCATGGCATGCACACTGCAGCGAGAGATTATAGTACCTTTGAAAATAAATAAATAAAATGTATCGAGACGCAAATAATTTGATATTTATTATCCCCCGCTAATTACAGAAATTCGAGTTGGATTATTCTAAAACAAATTCAAAAAATGTTCGGGGAATGAATCCCGCAGTTAATGGAGCCCGCTCAAAACATTTTCTATTATCTTGAGGCTGGCGAGAAATTACGGGCAGTGGCAGCATCCGAGGTGGTTCTCCTAAGCTGGCATGAGGGTTCCAGGTGGTCATGCACTCCCCCGCTACACGACAAGGGGGAGCGCATGAAATTTATAGCTCATCCTTAATTAATTCACGAGCTGTTGATAATTAAGGAAATGTACTGCTGGTCCCTGGACTGCTTTGGTCCGATTACAAAATCACGAGCTTATTAATCTATGCACTTGTTCGGCACAGTCTGGTGCAGCTGGCACCGGTGACAACAGCAGCGAAATACAACCTGACCAAGCTTCTACGTCGGTGGATTACCAGAGCGATGGTGGGATCAGTACCCTCGACTCATCATCCTGCAGAAGCACAGACATAATAACATAATAAGTTGGCAACAAATTGCTCAAAACCAAGGTGCCCCCAAGTGACTTCTTCCACCTTGTACCCAGCATTTTCATTTGCAACTCCACTTGATTCATCTCGAAAGAAGACGAGTTCTGCATTAAAGGTCAACATGGCTGGCAATAGTTCATATGTCTTTATTTCCCAGCCAAAACATATAATTGTCCATTTGCATGACTTCACCAACAAGAAGAAGCCAAGTAAGTCCAAATGTATGTATCTTTTTTTTTCTTTCTTTCTTAATTACGTTTTCATTTCCGTTGGTTTCCTATGTTCACCTTAGATAACCTCAAATAATTGGGGCAATAAAAGGGACACAAAAGAAAAATGAGAATATGCATGTAAATTATTATGGACCTCAAAAGTTCCGAACCCCATGTGTCTAGTTCGAAACCACAAGATTCTAGGCCTTTTCGTATGTCCTTTTTAGTGCAAGAAGAAAACATTTCTCCCAAAAACGCTAATTAAAAGATGCCTTAGCCTTAGCTACTTTTCTCTTCAAAAATATACACCACAGCATATGGTTTCATAATTAATGAGTTTGTTCAAAACCTTGACCATTAATTTCAACAGAGGTCAAAAATTCGACTGTTTCTTTTTTCCCATTCCTGACTGTGGACAATGCAACATAAGATAGTTTGTCACTAGCACTATTATCATTTAGTATGTACTTTCAAAGGAAAATTGGTAGAATAGTTCAAAATCCTATGTGTGACCTAGCTTTTATCATGTTATCATCATTTCATGTTCTTTGATATTGCATTTGTAGGTTTAAAAGCCCATGACATAAGTTTCTTTTTCATTGGTAGTTTTCTTTGCAGAATCTAATGTCCTCTCTCTCTCTCTCTCTCTCTCTCTCTCTCTCTCTCTCTCTCTCTCTCTCTCTCGGCTCTATTTCCCTCTTCTAATTATTAAATAGGCAATGAGAAGGCCTTAAAGTCATGAAGGGGCCTCACTAGTAATGACATAGAGTTCTCTTTTTGCATAAGGAAATAATGAAAATACAATCCTTTTTTAAAGTCCCTTTGAAGGAAAGATACTAGGGTGGAATAACGTTTGTATTTACATGACTTGCCTACAAGTTAGGAAAAGCATAATAAGTATGCATTGGGTGTCACAGATCTAATTTTCTAGGAAAATAGAGTTTTAAAGAAACTTTGCAAGAATTGATTAAATCAAATAACTCATCAAATACAACATGATCAACATATTGAATAATCGAGTGAAACAAATAAAATTACTTAGCTCACAAAGCACGACTCCAAGATTGGGTGCAATCATCCCCCCTCATGTGTGTGAACTCTTCCCACACATGAGTATTTTCGAGATACTTTGTTCCAAATTAGGCCATGGCCTCCAAAAATACAAAAAGGTGCGTTTCTTGCATGGCACTCTCTTATGCTCAAAATAGGGTGCCTTTAAATTGAGGCTAGGGTTTAAAGCATATCACGATTTACAAAAATATTAAAGATCAAGTCTATGCTTGATAAACTAAGGCTTTCCAATTAAATCAAATTATGCACAAGGTAGCATATGTAGATAGAAAGCTTGTTTACAAAAAATATGGTGTGTTAAGTAATAAATTTGTGCAATTCCTTCTCAATCTTTAGAATCCTCTTCACCTATAAAATAACCAACAGTAAATTGGTGAAAATATATTCCATAAGTATACAAACCATGTTCACACACATGTTTGCTAGGCGTAAGTAACCCAGGAATCACCCGTCTATACAAACCAACTGAAACAAACATCGGAGGCCCCAAACATACGTCAATATCCACCACATGTATTAATATTTATAATACCATCAACCATGACATTAACATAATTTGGCTTGACGCAAAAATAATTCAAGCGTCCCCGAATTATCTAATAGGGTTGAATAATATTTTTAAGAGGGCTTAAAATATATTCCCATAACATTCCCTCTTGCTTGAGTTTGTAATGGCCCTCAATTGCCGGTTTGTTGAAAGAACGGAGGATCTCAGGGAAAGCACGAAAATATTTCTCAGGCACCCATCTTGCATATTTTAATTTCCTTTGTGTCTACCTATTGTTATGTTGTCATATGATTCTCTTCAAAAAATTTACCGGTTCTAAAGAATGACAAGGCTCGGGCTTCCACATCCACATCAGGTCGTTGAGAATGGACATTTGTCAAATAAACTTATTTTGAGAATGAATTCAACTTACTCCTTTGCGTGCGTGTGCACACACATTCTACATACCTAACATAGCACCTAAGTACATGAAGGGGTTTCATGACTTACATGCCATATACATGCAAGAGGGGGGTTACACAAATATTTGTTTAATGTAATTATTTATTTAGGTAGATTAGATCCATAGAGGTTTTGAATTTAAAATCCAAACATGGTATACATACAAGATTAGCTGCATGCTTACATGCACGTTCTATATGGGTTTTTGAACTCGCTCAGCTTACGCAAAGAATTAAATGAGGCTGGTCCCTTTTTCTTTGACATTACTTCTCCTTTTCAAGAAAGTTTTGAAGTAAGGTACGAGTGTAAAACCCATATACTTTTGTATTTGCATGAATTAATAAAAAGTCATGTAAATGTTGGATAATGTGCATGGAATATGGCCCTTTTTTTGCATTCCCATTTATTTCGGTCTCCAAAGAAGACATGCTATGCAATAAAGGGCCAATTTCCATGTAAAAGAAAAGATTGCATGGTTGATATGTCATTGTGAACTCAAAAGTTCATATCCTATGTATCTAGCACTTTTGGTAGTTTCTAACTTCTCAGTCAATTCTCCATAGAGTTACAATTGGTTTAGAAAATATGCATGGAATATTTTAAACTCCTTTGTGTCTAGCTTTTTTCATGTTCGCATGTGATTCCCTTCAAAATTTTGACCGGTTGCAAAGAGACCACCACTACACGCGTAGGCAAAAGTGATATTAACTATCTTGTGACTTTCAAGCATCATCCTATTAAAGATCCTACATGGATGCCAGAAAAGTTTTTGTGTTCTTACCAAAATATTATCCACTCTTACCATCCATGCAATTGAGGTCAATTGCAACCCGAGCGAGAGGGAATGTTAGTCATAATCTCTATGGGGATTCCCACTATTTATGAATGTTATCAAGGATATTTTATTTTTTGATGTGCCTTATATTTATATCAGTTTTCAAGGTTAATGTGTTTAATCAGCTATGTACACCGACTTTACATGTGTCCTTAGTCAGGATTAATGTGTTTAATTGACTTTGTGTACCGACTCATATTATTTCAATATAGGCGATGCTTCAAGGGGTGGATCATTTGGTGGGCCACAATGGTATGATATAGTCAAGATTAATGTGTTTAATCGACTTTGTGTGTTGACTAATATTATTTTAATGTAGGCTATGAAGAGGCGGCAGCCTTGAAGGAGCTCGTTGAGAATACTACAAAGCTCATCCTTAATTAATTCACGAGCTGTTGATAATTAAGGAAATGTACTGCTGGACTGCTTTGGTCCGATTACAAAATCACGAGCTTATTAATATATGCACTTGTTCGACAAAGTCTGGTGCAGATGGCACCGGTGACAACAGCAGCGAAATACAACCTGACCAAGCTTCTACGTCGGTGGATTACCAGAGCGATGGTGGGATCAGTACCCTCGACTCATCATCCTGCAGAAGCACAGACATAATAACATAATAAGTTGGCAACAAATTGCTCAAAACCAAGGTGCCCCCAAGTGACTTCTTGCTCAACATCACTATGTTTCCACCTTGTACCCAGCATTTTCATCTGCAACTCCACTTGATTCATCTCGAAAGAAGACGAGTTCTGCATTAAAGGTCAACATGGCTGGCAATAGTTCATATGTCTTTATTTCCCAGCCAAAACATATAATTGTCCATTTGCATGACTTTACCAACAAGAAGAAGCCAAGTAAGTCCAAATGTATGTATCTTTTTTTTTCTTTCTTTCTTAATTACGTTTTCATTTCCGTTGGTTTCCTATGTTCACCTTAGATAACCTCAAATAATTGGGGCAATAAAAGGGACACAAAAGAAAAATGAGAATATGCATGTAAATTATTATGGACCTCAAAAGTTCCGAAACCCATGTGTCTAGTTTGAAACCACAAGATTCTAGGCCTTTTCGTATGTCCTTTTTAGTGCAAGAAGAAAACATTTCTCCCAAAAATGCTAATTAAAAGATGCCTTAGCCTTAGCTACTTTTCTCTTCAAAAATATACACCAAAGCATATGGTTTCATAATTAATGAGTTTGTTCAAAACCTTGACCATTAATTTCTTCATAATTAATGAGTTTGTTCAAAACCTTGACCATTAATTTCAACATAGGTCAAAAATTCGACTGTTTCTTTTTTCCCATTCCTGACTTTGGTGGACAATGCAACATAAGACACTTTGTTACCAGCACTATTATCATTTAGTATGTACTTTCAAAGGAAAATTGGTAGAATAGTTCAAAATCCTATGTGTGACCTGGCTTTTATCATGTTATCATCATTTCATGTTCTTTGATATTGCATTTGTAGGTTTAAAAGCCCATGACATAAGTTTCTTTTTTATTGGTAGTTTTCTTTGCAAAATCTAATGTCCTCTCTCTCTCTCTCTCTCTCTCTCTCTCGGCTCTATTTCTCTCTTCTATATTAAATAGGCAATGACAAGGCCTTAAAGTCATGAAGGGGTCTCACTAGTAATGACATATCCACATCAGGTCATTAAGAATGGACATTTGTCAAATAAACTTATTTTGAGAATGAATTCAACTTACTCCTTTGCGTGCACGTGCACACACATTCTACATACCTAACATGGCACCTAAGTACATGAAGGGGTTTCATGACTTACATGCCATATACATGCAAGAGGGGGGTTACACAAATATTTGTTTAATGTAATTATTTATTTAGGTAGATTAGATCCATAGAGGCTTTGAATTTAAAATCCAAACATGGTATACATACAAGATTAGATGCATGCTTACATGCACGTTCTATATGGGTTTTTGAACTCGCTCAGCTCACGCAAAGAATTAAATGAGTATGGTCCCTTTTTCTTTGACATTACTTCTCCTTTTCAAGAAAGTTTTGAAGTAAGGTACGAGTGTAAAACCCATATACTTTTGTATTTGCATGAATTAATAAAAAGTCATGTAAATGTTGGATAATGTGCATGGAATATGGCCCCTTTTTTTGCATTCCCATTTCTTTCGGTCTCCAAAGAAGACATGCTATGCAATAAAGGGCCAATTTCCATGTAAAAGAAAAGATTGCATGGTTGATATGTCATTGAGAACTCAAAAGTTCATATCCTATGTATCTAGCACTTTTGGTAGTTTCTAACTTCTCAGTCAATTCTCCAGTCAATTCTCCATAGAGTTACAATTGGTTTAGAAAATATGCATGGAATATTTTAAACTCCTTTGTATCTAGCTTTTTTCATGTTTGCACGTGATTCCCTTCAAAATTTTGACCGGTTGCAAAGAGACCACCACTACACGCATAGGCAAAAGTGATATTAACTATCTTGTGACTTTCAAGCATCATCCTATTAAAGATCCTGAATGGATGCCAGAAAAGTTTTTGTGTTCTTACCAAAATATTATCCACTCTTACCATCCATGCAATTGAGGTCAATTGCAACCTGAGCGAGAGGGAATGTTAGTCATAATCTCTATGGGGATTGCCATTCTTTATGAATGTTATCGAGGATATTTTATTTTTTGATGTGCCTTATATTTATATCAGTTTTCAAGGTTAATGTGTTTAATCAGCTATGTACACCGACTTTACATGTGTCCTTAGTCAGGATTAATGTGTTTAATTGACTTTGTGCACCGACTCATATTATTTCAATATAGGCGATGCTTCAATGTGTGGATCATTTGGTGGGCCACAATGGTATGATATAGTCAAGATTAATGTGTTTAATTGACTTTGTGCGTTGACTAATATTATTTTAATGTAGGCGATGATTGAGTGAGTGTCAAACTATCTTTTAGTCGTTGTGCAGGTGTAACATTTGTTAGACCACAATGAGATATTTTGGAAGACGTAAACACCTATTATGGTTATATATTTTGGCACTAATATTTTTGGAAGGAAAAGGCCTCAAACGTTTGTACATACCAATTAATACTTATACTTTTGGTAGACCCAAGACTTGATAATTGTAGCTTGCTATATTTTTGGAAGACCTTGAACGCTCAAAAACTCAAAAGCTCTTTACCTTTATTTTTGGAGTTGTTATTTTGAAAAGCAAGCTTTTAATACATATAAATATAGATGAGTGGTACGACAGGCCACACTCATCTAGGGGAATCGAACCCAATCTTGTGTCGACGGTGATCTCTTTCTTATTTTCAAGCTCTTTTATTTATTTTATTTTGTTTATGTAAAGTTCATGCTTTTAATTTGTTCTATTTTTTGCTCTAATTTTCGTGTTTAAGAAATCAAATTCTTCTCCAAGTGTCATAAAGGTCCTGAGAAAACAAGACAAGTTGGATAACAAAGAAATTGATGGCTCGTAGTTTCACTTGGAAATCCACCTTCTTTAGTCTTGAAAAAATACAAGTAAAGGTTAACATGATTGGCAACAATTCACGTGTCTTTATTTCTTGACAAGAGCATTTGTGAATACATATACTTTTCTATTAGTATGCCTTCCCAAGAATGTAGCAAAGGTCAACATGACTGGCAACAGTTCGCATGCCTTTATTTCTTGACAAGAGCATTTGTGAATACATATACTTTTCTATTTGCATGGCTTGCCACTAGAAGTCAAGTAAGTCTTGGAAAGCTCACCCATTTTCTTTAGTTTCCAATGTTTAAAGATAAGTTGAAGTTGGGCAATAAAGCGCCAATTCACACACAAAAGAAAAATGAGCATGCATGGAAAATTATTTTGGACCTTAACATGTGGCTAGTTTGCCACCACGATTTGGGGTCTTTTTATATGTTCTTATTAGTGTAAGAAAAAAATATTTCACACAAAAAGAATAATTCAAAGATGGCTTAGTCTTAGCTATTTTTCTTTTCAAAAATATACACTTTATATGGTTTTATACCCATATTGTTCAAAACCATATACACATGATCAAAAGTCATTTAAGTTATAAAAAAAAAGCAAGCCACCCCATGAATGATTTTGGATGATCTTGAACGTTTATTGAATAAAAGTTTTTTGAAAATAAATTTAACATACTCCTCTCTATATGCATGTGCACAAGGGGTCACTTTCTACATACCTAACATAGCACCTAAGTGCACGAACGGGTTACATGACTTACATGCCATATACATGTAATATAGGTCAATATGGTTGGTAGCATTTCATATGTATTTATTTCTTAAAACATTTGTGAATACTTATAGTTTTCTATTTGCATGACTTACCAAGAAGTCAAGTAAGTCTTGGAAACTCCACATGCATGTATCGCTTTTTTTTATTACATTTTCATTTCCTTTGGTTTCGAGAACTCACCTTAGATAAGTTGAATTAGGGGAAATAAAGGGACATAAAATAAAAATGAACATGCATGGAAATTAGTGTGGACCACAAAATTTCAAAATCCCATGTGTCTAGTTTGCAACCATAAGATTTTGGGCCTTTTAATATATTCTATTTAGTGTAAGAAAAGAATATTTCTCCCAAAAAGGCTAATTAAAAAGATTCCTTAGCCCTAGCTACTTTTCTTTCTGGACATTTGTTGAATAAACCTATTTTCAGAATGAATTTTACTTACTCCTTTGCATGCACGTGTGTGGAGTGGGTTATTACTTTCTACATAGCTACATAGCTAACATATCACCGAAGTGCACGAAGGGTTTACATGACTTACATGCCATATACATGTGTGTTTAATTAGCTCTGTGTGCCAACTAATATAGTCATGATTAAAGTGTTTAATCAACTTTGTGCGCCGACTAATATTATTTTAATGTAGGTGATGATTGAGTGGGTGGAACATTTGTTGGGCCACATTGGTATGATATTCAAGATGAATGTGTTTAATTGACTTTGTGCATTGACTAATATTAGTTTAATGTAAGCGATGATTGAGTGAATGACGGGCTATTTTGTTAGTCGCGGCAGTGGAACATTTGTTGGACTATAATGAGATATTTTGGAAGACATGTGAACATTTATTATGGTCATATGTTTTGGCATTAATATTTTTAGAAGGTGAAGACCTCAAACCTTTGTACATACCAGTTAGTATTTATACTTTTGGTAGACCCAAGACTTCATACATGTAGCTTGCTATATTTTTGGAAGAGCTTGAATGCTCAAAAACTTAAAAGCTCTTTACCTTTAGTTTGGAGTTGTCTTTTTGAAAATCAATATTTTAATACATACAAATATAGATGAGTGGTACGATGGGCCACACTCATCCAAGGGAATTGAACGTGATCTTGTGTTGATGGTAATCTTTTTCTTATTTTCAATCTCTCTTGCTTATTTTGTTTTGTTTATGTACGGTTCATGCTTTTAATTTATTTTAAGTCTAATGTTTACTCTAATTATTTTGGACCTTCACATGTGGCTAGTTTGCAACCACAAGATTTGGGATCTTTTAATATGTTCTTATTAGTGTAAGAAAACAACATTTCACACAAAAAGGAAAATTCAAAGATGCCATAGCCTTAGCTATTTTTCTTTTTAAAAAAGATACACTTTACATGGTTTTATAACCATATTGTTCAAAACCATGTACACATGATTGATAAAAAATAACAGTGCCACTATTTCACCCGCGCTCAACGGCGCTGATAATTTTTTTCGGGGCATTATTGACCCCATTCTAATTTTAATTCAATATATTGAAGATAGTTATAATTTCTATAAACAAACATATTGAAAAATTAAAATACATTTGAAACATAGTAACTCCTGAAAATGCCATAAACCACGAGCTACATCTAAAATGCCATAAAAGGCGGTCTACATTGAGTATGGAGTTACATAACATAAAACACAATAGGCCGGCCTCTATTCATCCTCCTCCTCCTCCTCCTCATCATCATCCTCCTCCTCACCTATTTCCTCTTCTTCATCTTCCTATATCACATAAGATTAAGTAATATCAAAAACAAATTAGATAAATTTCTAAAATCTTATAAAACCAAATGAATTTGAGCTTTTAAAACTTGTTAAAACAAGTAACTTACAAACGAGCATGGCTTCATAGTTCAAAGCGACACCCTACTGATGCAACCATTCAAACGTGGCCTAGATCTCATTATGATAAGCATAGTCATACTCCTCACAAAAACGAGAACGGCCAACCACATTTTCCTACATTGAACACACATTAAAAAGAACAAATATTTAGAAACCAAAGTTTTGAATACAAAATGTTAAGGATTCAAATTATTACAAATTTAGCAAGGAAAGATGGCCTTCCACCCGATCCAAGATGAAAAGCCCCTCTTTTATGTTGTCATACTCGGGCTGCTTCTCTTTGTTGTTTGAATAGATCAGGATTTTATCGGTATGCCTTTTTTGCTTTCTTCCAATCTTTATTTGATTCTCTTCGGTGGCTTGATGCCACCACGCTTAATGGCCTTAGCAATCAATGATTTCCTATGACTCACATGTCTTCTGTAAGATACCACCCATCCTGTCACCAAGGATAGGGAGGCACCTCACTTGGTAAGATCAATCCTAATCCATTGTGAGAGCTATCTCATCGGTGCCTCTCTTGGACGATCTAATTTATAAGCAATCTCCACAAGGTTGGCAAAAAATCACTCGCATAGTAGAATGCGAAGTTTCCCCTTCACCCTCTTCCTTCTATGAAAGACCTTTCCATCAGGCTTATAACTACTAGAAAGAACCCTCACCCCGCCACGTAGTGGTTCACCCACCAACGAAGGTAATTTTTCCGATCTCTAAGTATTTCAAGAGTTGGTTGCCCTGGGTGGGGAGTACCTGGTTGCCCCAGACCGCCAATCAACAATTAGATCACATTGGAATGGTTGCCCCAAACCAATCTCATCAGAATGGTTACCCTAGGGAAAGTTCCCTAGTTCACAAATTCATCATCATCGTCATTAAGAGTTCACGAATTCATCATCATCATCATTCACATTTTGAAACCAAGTGTTTTCAACATCTTTATAAAACCAAAATAAATAATCCCATATAAGACAATCACCTTTCTAAGAAGGATGGTCACTTCTCTATAATATGCGGTAAACATTCTTATTTTAAACCAATGGCTAACAATTAAGCTTTTAACTTAGCACTCATGGCACATGTGAGACAATAAATAAAGTAGTGATCCTCGAGCAAGAACCTACACCATGGGAGTTCTCGTAGGCTCAAGGATTATCTAACTCACATAAGGCACAAGACTCACTTTTACTATGGGTTAAACCAAATACAGAAACTCATCCCCAACTCTAGCCATAACCAGACATGGTTAACCTGGGTAAAGATTTCACTTGACATCTTTAGTTAAATTAGCTAGGACTAGCACCCAAGTGTTTTCCACTTTGATACCCTTGCATTTTGGAAGCAGAGCATTTTCCAAGTCACTAACAGCAGCATCATACAAGCTGATCTTGCTCTTAAAACCTTCTCTAGCAAGCCAACTCTCATGCTTGCTCTCAGCAAGGTTGGTGCGTGGTGTGGTTTCCATATCATGGTATACTTCTCTTGAGATTCTTCTTTTGTTTGCTGATGTTCGCCATGACTCACACAATTATAAGTGCTCCTCTTCTTGAAAGTCCTTTTGTACATATCCCACGGTGTGTCTTTATAGGCTCTACTCCCAATAAAACAAACAAGTTCTTTCACGAGACCATGCATTACATTTTTAACTCCACCATTAAACACATGGCATACTACTCTCCAGTTGGCATGTGACTCATTGGCCCCATGAATCCAAAGAAATTTGCTTGTGGGTGCCCAATACGCAACATCACCTCATTCATCATTTCCTTTAAAAAAAATTATGCCTCGGTGTCTTCTTCTTTCATTTCACATGTTGCTATGGTTAGTAATTCCTGCAAAGGTCTCATTTAAAAAAAATGTGATCTTGGCACATTAGCCATTGCTGGAGTTGGCACATTGGTGTGCCATTTTTGTCAAAAACTTGTCATCTGCATAGGGACCTACTCATGTCTGGCATATTACATATTTTCGTGGGATAATACACATACAAGGCTAATGATTCATGTTGGAACACATCTACACGAGGTTCAATTCAGCAAATCAAGAAAAGACATTCAAAAAGTAAAGAACCTTGTTGAGAATGTTGTCAAAGCGGAGAGAGGAGTAGGTCCACGAAAAATTCAGATGTCAACTGCCAAAAATATCATTGAGGACATTGTAATGAAGGCTGGCAGAAAGAAGGAGGAACTCTTTGGAGACAAAGAATTATCCAAATTCCTTGATGAGCTATGCCCCTTAGTGCAAACAAAAAGGTTTGGAAAAGTTCTTATCTTCTATATATTTATGGAGCCATATATCAAGAAACCCTTAATTAATTAAATGGTTGTATTTGGAGTTTTGAAAGGATCATCAATAAAGTAAGGAAGTCTGCATTGCGGGGAGGTTTGGGACTTGATGCTATTTTACAGTTGAAGAAGAATTGTATGTATGATTTTTTTCATTGTAGTTGCTTTCCTAGACAAGCATTTGAGGAGGACCGATGCTTCATTTTCAAAATGTCTACAAAAGGACCTGCATATCTGACTTGGTGAGGCGAATGGATCGAGATGGAAGTGGTGATTTAAACACTACATGGGTTATGTTTGACCACACACGAAGAGTAGTTGGGTGGTCTCAACACTTGCATGTCATGTCTACAATCCAAGGTATATTGCAAGATCAATCAAATATATGTCCCATGTGTGTCTATTTCAATCATGTTTTAAACTAAACAATAAGTCTAATGTGAGCACCCTTTTCTTCGTAGACTCTTGTGGAATAGAAAACTATTCGTGGATCTGAATGTATTTTTCTTTTAGGCTTACTCGGGTCCATGTGCCTCATCAACAACATGTATTATTGTTTAATGGACTATATAGGAAGAAAGAGGTGTTGAAGCTCCTTGCTTCAGATTCGGACACATGGGAAGCTCATGGCATGAAGGCTGACAATAAGTCATTCCGCAAGTACATCTCCAAAAGGAGATATATTGGAGTCAAATGATTGATCTTGCAATGGAGATGGTTTCTATTATGACTCTTGATCTTAGAGAGGATCAAGTTCAGGTTCCCCGAGATGCACTTATCTATTTCCGAAGCTATCGACAAATCCATTTGTTCGTCGTCTTGTTTACATGTGACTTTTTAAGATGACAATTTAACAAGGTCAATAGTATGCATGTCTAATGCATACTTATGTAAAAGTAAACTTGGATATTGCAGGTGGGTTATGCACCTACTCTGTGGACAATATATCTCCAATATTCCCATTGAGTGTCATGATTGGGTGATTAAATATGGACCCTCTACCATGTATCCACCAAGCCTTGTGGCTCGGATGGACACAAAATGGGAGTTGGATGTGTGTCCTTGGTGGATTGATTATCCATCGGGAAAGAGACACCCTTTGGAGGCCAACTTGTTTGCGAGTAAAAATCATGTATTATTTTAGCTTCCATTGTACCACATGCTTGATGGGCAATCCATGTATTATCTTTACCACTTTGAATAACAGAATGGTTGAGATGGAAAGAGCGGGGTATGAAGGATCCTGAACAAGGCTCAGCTTCCAAGAAAAAGAAGTTAAGAACTAAGAGAGGAGCTAACTACTTGAGTAGTAAGAAGAACCTCTTTGATTCAATCCTTTTAGACATGGACTAGCCAGAGGTTGATGTGGGAGGCACGCACGACCATGGAAAGAAGACTAGAGAAATGCAAGGTAAGAAATCTTTGGCATGAATACAAGGTAAAGTTCAATATATGGATATGTAAATCCTAACCATGTTCCCATGCAAAGGAGGAGGTTCTTCATCTAAAGATGTGTACCATCGTGTCATCAAAGGTGACATTGTGATGGTTGCAGATGCCATTGGAATAATAGATGGCCGCAAGTTAGTAGTATCTCTATATGAGCATCATCATGTGATGTATAAACCATTCTATTGTTGACCACATGTACATATGATTGTCTATTTACAGGGTGCTTCAGAAAGTGTCAAACTTCTTGATTTTGAGTAGTCCTCAAGACTTGTCACTGCAAAGCACAAGTAGTGATCAAGTGGTTATGATTATGTGGGCAGACTTTCTAACATCCCTTCCAGTTGCACAGTGTGGGATGGGCCAACAAATTCTTGAATGGAATATCTTTAGCAAAGCACTAGCAAAAGCTACTTTCAAGTTTGCAAGGGAATTTGTGGCATACGAGGGATGGATGGTCACAACATGTCTACCAAAGCACCTTCCTATGATCCATAAGGTAGTTGCTACTCATGGGTTTACTTTCTATTGTACATTGATGGTATACATCAACTCTTCCTACATGTAAAAAGAGGTGGTAAGTCAACATGAACATAAAAGATATAATATATTTTATTATTTCAATGGAATTTGTAAATGTTTATGGGTTAAGTTATTCTGCCACATAACTTTGGTGTGTTTCCATTCTTGCAGGTTGAATGGCTAGTGCTATCCTCTTTCTTTCGTATGATTGTAAGCCACTCATCTACAACAAGGTAGAAGCATTTAAGAAATATCCTAAACTTTGCATTGCTGGTACCAATTGGATGAGGGAGTCAGATCTTGGAGAGGATCCATGTCAACTTTCCAAAATGCCATTGTTCAAGGAGAAACAAAGAGGAATAAAAGCTTGAGTGAGTAAGTTATCTATATGAGGTCCCTATGTAAAGTGTGTGCCTTATTGAGATGCAAGTCTATGAATGTTTTATTTAACCCTCAATGCTTTACAGGTTTCTCATACATTGCTTTACAAGGCCAGGAGACAAGATCATTGATGTGTTTGCAGGGATAGGAAAAATGTCCAATGCATGCAAAGAGCTGGGCTGAAATTACATTTCTTTAGAGAAGGATGAGCTCATGTTAAAAGAGTTTCTTAGACCTGCCTCTCATGCAAGAGAGGAAGGCAAAGATGAGTAGGTATACTTGGATGCTTGATGTTAGAGATATGGATATTTTTTGATTTTGTGCATGAACTATGGTCTTTATGAGTTACTATTGTGGAACTATGGATTGTATCTTTTGTTATACTTCTCAAATGTATGGTCTTAAAGAATAGTATGGTATGGTCATGAAGGATGATGCACATTAGTGCTTGTCCCATTTATGAAGTATGATGAGGTTTTACTCACAAATGATAGTATCAATGCTTATTTTACATGTTGATTGTAAGAGAAAAGTAGATGTTTGGAAACCACATTGTTTCATACTTCACATTTAAACTATAGTTATTTTCTGCTTCTGTGTTGGAAGTATGGAGCTTTTTTACATTTGTGTTGAAAATATGCTTTTATGAATCTTTTTATAGTATTATTATTTGAACTATAGATTGTAACTTTTGTTGGGGACTTCTTAAATGTGTGGTCACATGATATGGTCATAAAGAATAATCTGATTTGCATAAGTGGTGAGGGTAAAGCATGAATCATGGTGCTTCTTGTACACAAGTGATATGTACATGTAACTTTTTGTGATAGAAAAGTATCATGTGATGCTACATAATATGAGCAGAAGACAAACACTATGTAACTCATTATTCCATACTAGCCAATGAAGCTTGCACTCATAGGTGCTGGAGAAGCTTGCCTAAACGTTAAAACAAATGCTTGCATGTGCTTCAAAAGCTCACCTTCACCTATAGAAGCTCGCATCTCCTCTGGATGGCTTGCCTCCATAAGCTCACCAAAAAAGTGCATCCACGAGGGTGGTGAGGGGCTACATGGGAGAAAAACAAAGGGACTGACAGAAGATATAGAAGGAGTTGTTGTCGAGATGGCGGGGGGAATGGTTTTATAGGAATGAGAGGGGGAGCAAAGCATGCATGCGTAAGAGAGAGACAAGTTAACACCATCGCTATGCATTGATGAGGGATAAGATGATGAGGAAAGGGTCTACGTAGTTGGCAGATGAGAGAAGAAATAAACAAGAGATAAGGTGACATGGCTCATGGCCAATGGAAAGGAGATGCCATCACAACGATATGATGAGCAATTTGTGTTGGCTGGCACCCATGCGCAAGGAAAGGTCAAGCCACCTTGTAGTCATGAGCCAACTCGAAGGGGGGGGTCGATAGAGTGATAGCCGCTTCCTATATATTGTTTTTTTTAATAAAGATATATATTTATATTTATAAGGGAATATTCACGCACCCATCATGAAATCTAGGATTTTACATCCTCGCATACGATCCAACATCTTAAGGTCATTAAATTGTAAGTCGGGGGGTGTGGCACAGGAAACTATATCTTCAACATACTTAGAATGTATTTCTTCTTTGCATTACGTTTATTTCTCCAATCAATGCCCCAAATATTTTTGAACTCAAGATTTACAAGATAATGCATGTGTGCTAACATGCTTCCCCTTGCGATCCTCCTCAATGATACTCCCATCTGTTACGCGGTAAGAAAGTGTCGGAGGATCATAGGCATTTAGATCAACCACTTGATGTGCCTGCATATCTTTTGATGGGGAATTGGAAGCAGATCTATTACTGCTCCCAAAACAACCTCCGCAATCACCCCCACTAGAACAATGAGAAGAGGAATACCTCCTATGTGACAAGGATATGATACAAGGTCATGGAATAGGAGCCATAGAAGAAAGGGGAGTGGGTTGTTCACAACCACCACATGAAGGCCCACATTAACCCTAAAATGGACTAGATTCTCTATTAGGATTTGATAAGGGTATAGGAGTGCATAACCTAGGAGTAGAACCACCCATCAGAGTACCCCCCATAGGTGTAGGGTTAACTATGGAAGGAAACGAGGGTGGAGACAAAAATTTCCACATATTCTCTCTCCCATATCGATGCAACAAACTTGTGGCCAACTATGAGAGTTGCTCCAAATCTAGATTATCAATGATGGACACTGAATGACGGGGACCACTGAGCTTCTCGAGTCTAGATCATCCCCCCACATGTCTGCATTATAAAAATGAGGCTATCATGTTTATAGAATAAGGAGGACTTAAAAAGCAAATCCATTATGTGTATACCTTATGCATGCATAGAGCTCTAGGCATAAGCTTTATGCATAAGGCTCTGTGCATAAGCCATAAGCTCTAAGCGTAAGGCTCTATGCATAGAGCCTTATGCATAGATCTTTAGGCATAAACCTTAATCCATAATCTGTAAGCCTTATGCATAGAGATTATGACATGCATAAGCCTTATGCATGTCATAAGCTCTTTGCATAAGCCATAAGCCATAATCTCTATGCATAAGACATAAGCTTTCAATCTAAA
The DNA here is from genome assembly GCF_041138505.1 of Cibotium barometz. Taxonomy (NCBI): domain Eukaryota; kingdom Viridiplantae; phylum Streptophyta; class Polypodiopsida; order Cyatheales; family Cibotiaceae; genus Cibotium; species Cibotium barometz. The sequence goes on along the minus strand of NC_141093.1, from coordinate 38,112,080 downwards.
TAAAGCATAAGAGAATATAAAAAATTAAAACCCTGGCACCCAAGGGTGCAAACCAAATAAATGAGAAGAATAATAACATTGGAGTTTACCTCAAGAGATGGAATAATCCTTTGGATACTTGAGTTTGGATATGTAGATAGGATGTAGACCTTTTTCACCGCTCTAACACAAGAATTATTAAAGCTTAAATAACACAAGAATCCTTAAAGCTCTATGCATAAGCATTATGCATAAAGCTAATTTAAAGCTATATGTATAAGCCTTATGCATGAAGCTTGTTTAAAACTCTATGCATAAAGCTTTCATAAGTGCTATGCATAAGGCTTGCATAAGCTCTATGCATAAGGCTTAATGCATAAGGCTTGCATAAGCTCTATGCATAAGGCTTAATGCATAAGCTATAAACCTTATGCACTATGCTAAACTCTATAATCTCTATGCATAAGCTTAAAGAGTGCATAAACTCTATACTTTAGGCTTTATGCATGATCTTAAGCATGCATAAGATTTGTGTTTAGAGCTTAATGCACTAAGATAAACCTAAACCCCGCACCCAATGGTGCAATAAACAAAGAGCTTTCACATTAAGGAACACAAGAAAAAGAGATCTTACCTCTTTATTGTCAAGCCAAAGGAGAGGATTAGTGCAAGACCTACACAACATAAAATGGCAAAAGAGTGACTAGTAATACATTTAATGAACTCTACCTACCAAAAACAAGAGACATACAAAAGACCAAGACACATTAAGCATGCTCATAAAACAGAGAAGGACAAGAAGCTAAATGAAGGTAAGTACTCTAAACTTTAACCCTAATCTCATTAAGTTTCCTATTAATCATTTTGGTTAAGCATAATAGAAGAAAACCTTCATTAGGTCACACCATCACTTGTAGAGTGATGAATAAGAAGAGAAAGAGAAAGAGAAAGAGAAAGAGGAAGAGGAAGAAGAAGAAGAAGAAGAAGAAGAAGAAACCCCCCCTTCTTTGCTACTATTAATTATAATGGAAAGAATAAAAGAGAAAAAAAGGAGAGAGGGGATTGACCCTGCATCTTAACCTAGCTTCCATTCGGTTATGAACCCCCGCTCGGGTGACAGTTTCTCCTTATTCATCACACCATAGCCATGTAGTGATGAATAAGGAGAAAGAGGAAGAGTAAGATGAAGATGAAGGGGAAGGGGAAGGGGAAGGGGAAGGGGAAGGGGAAGAAGAATATGAAGAGTACATATGAATGTGATAGAGCTAGATTGATGGATTATATAGAGCTAGATTGATGGATTATATGGAGCCACTGCAGTCTCTCAAACAAAGGAGTGGAGGGAATTTTTCGGAGGAGAAAGATTGACGTCCGACGGGGTGGGTGCAAAAAGTTAATTTTGCCACTAAAAACAACGGCCAAAGCACCGCTTATAGCAACACTGGTAAAATTCTAGAGAGAAAACCATTCCATATACCATTAAGACTGCTAGATTTAGTGCATGTATTCATGTTCAATTTTTTAATTGCACACTTTTTTTATACCTGGCACACAGATGTCTTCTACTAGTTTCAAATAGTGATGTGTCACCATTATTGTGAAGAAAAATTCCGTGTTCATGTGCAAGATGCAAGAATGTTTGTGTGTGTGAACATAAAGTGACATTGGAGCATATTCAAAAATGGGGATTGCTTGAACCAATGCCAGCCAACATGATGATGTAACCCAATTCATCGGTTTAGTATATAAACTTATGAGATTATATGTATACTCATGGTTTGGCATATGTAATGTTGAGTGTCATTTTAAAATATGGCTCATAGGATGAGGAAGGAACACCATAAGAGAAGGCATCATTAGTGGTGTTCTAGGTTATGTCGCTAAGCACCATTATTAGCGTCGATAAGCGACGCTGGATAAATGCCGCTATTAGCGCCACTGAGAGCGACGCTCGATAAACGCCGCAATAAGTGCCATGGAGGAGCGACGCTACAAGAATGCCACTATAAGCGTCAGTATAAACACTTCTCACCGACAACGGAAAAAAAACAAAATGTTGAAATGGAATTAAAAACTTAAAATAAATCAAAATCCAAAAAGCTTAACAAACATCCAAATAATTTTGAAATAAAACAACAAAATCATGAAATTTTTACAAACCAATCAATGTGTACATATATTATGATGATATATATTTAATTAGTACCATCATAAAATCCATCTTGCAATAAATCCATCTTGCAATAAATCCATGCATGCCAATTGGTCTATCTCTAGATCCATGATTTCAATGGCTCCTATATCAATACAAAGTCCTATTCCACTACTTGAAGAAGATGTAGAGATATTATCATCATGGTCCTCATGGTCATCATATTTATTGTTAGTTACATCTAAACTTCCATTGATTATCCCTCCGTGCATTTTGTCTTCAACATCTTGATCTTGAAATATACATTAAGATCGAGGAGAGACTTGTATTACATACTACCAATTAGGATGTCTTTGGTCTGGATGAACAACCTAAAAAGAAGAACCAAAAAATATTTACAAGAAAGTATAAACAATGCCTTACTTTTATCTATACATTCATCAAAATTGAAAATCAAGTGTAAACTTGCTCACAATGTTGTGGTAGAACGTATGTCTCTTGAATCTTGCCATAACTTAGTTCAGTCAATTGCAAAAAATCTGCTTGATGGTTGCTTACGTACCTCTATATACCACTTTGAACCACTTAACATTAAAGATAAACACTTTGAAAGCTCTAAATCCAATCTCCAAGATGTCTTAAATTATTCCACAATATTCAAGTTTCTCCGCTATAATATTATTATCTCTTTTACTATCTTGGTCAAAACTTGCCATTACACCATAATCATATGTGATTCTCTTGGAGTGCTTGAGTGTAAAAATGTCGACCTTCTGACCACATTGCGTTATGCAATTTATACTACAATCTAATAAAAAATCTTAAGTATGGCTTATATGTAAGCAATTTAGTATTCAACATTATATATCTTAGTAAAATACAATATTTGTTAGTTAAATATTAAAACATCTTTACTTACATGGTAGTCACATCCCCTTGCATACTCCCATTCTTCTCTTGTAATCTCCTCTCCCGTCCTTTTGGATTGCTCAAGGGCATCTCTAAGCCTTTCAATATTGCAATACTTTGGAAGAGCCTTTAGGTTAGGTGGGTATACCATGTGCCTTTGTGTTGATCTCTTAAATGCTCCCATTCTTCTCTTGTAATCTCCTCTCCCGTCCTTTTGGATTGCTCTAGGGCATCTCTAAGCCATTCAATATTGCACTACTTTGGAAGAGCCTTTAGGTTAGGTGGGTATACCATGTGCCTTTGTGTTGATCTCTTAAATGCTCTTCTCTCCTCTATCCTTATCTTTCTTGCATCTTCATATTTCTCAATCCACTTTTCCATCATACAAGTGTTAAGAAGACAAAATATAATGACCTTTTTGCACATGGACTTATCCATCTTTCAAATGTGTCCTTTTCCATCTTTCAAATGTGTCCTTTTCCATGTGGCACATATGGCACCATTAGTTCATCCTCATCTTTATGCATGAATCTAGGCATAGATGGATTAATTTATTCCAAATATTTTGAGATGTATACGAGGGAGTCTTGCAACAACCACCATGATTCCTTCTCACCTTGCCCTTTAATGCCTCACAAATCCCTTTGAGGTTTTCATGAAAGAGTTCAATAAATAACATTCACTGGCTATGAGCAACACCACATATGGCCACCTTATCCACCAAATGTACTAGAAGCTGCAATTGAGTTGTATGCTTCTCAGAAAGCTTTCTTCAATCATACACATCACTTCACTTGACTCAACTTGAGCCTTCTCAATGGAATCTGGATGAATCTCCTTTGGCACTACCACCTATTCAACAAAGGAATAAATGATAAATTAAAGAATAAAAGATAATTTCAAAGCTATATGCTATACCAAAAGCACAAATCTAGAGTTTTTATTGGAGCTCACCTTGCTAGTTGACCTAATTTATAGATGGCATTCCGAGCATTCTCTTCTTTGCAACTAGCAATTGATATTGAAAGTATGAACTAGTGAAATTAAATTTTTTTTAAAATAAAAGATCAATATAGAGTCCACACAACATAAACCTAGGAGTGCCCAAAAAATAGATATAGTTATGTACGTACCTGCATCATCTTGTGCCAATCATGTGATTTGAGACCATACAAATGATGCTCACCCTTCTTCTTTGTTATTGTAAATTCACCTTTTAATGAGTTTAGTACACCGTTTGGTGTACAAAAAGATGAAATTTGATTCTTGACATTATTTTTCTCTTGCCTTGTCAATCTCCATGGCACTTTTGGTAAAACCACCTTGTCATTGACTACCCTTGGCCATGCATTTTCCATGTGTCCGATATCCTTTAGGTCATCCCTTATTTCATGGGTGTCTTTTCTACCAATTAAATGGTCCCAAATCATTGATGCCACATCTTAAAAATGTGCATTGGATCCAAAAAATGATTTATTCTTAACTCTGTCCAATATAGACGATAGAAGGTTGAGTACCATGTTATGCCCACGATGGGTGCTGTGATTGGAGTCACCCTCCATCTCTCTTCCCACTCTCCATCTCTCCACCTTCCCTCTAATGGCATTGTAGTAGGCAAATGCCACATGGCTTCCCACTCTGCACCTCTCATCACAATCGGAGAAACCTCTGATGGAGCATAATTAGGGTGGTTTGGAGGAAGAAATCTATGATGTTCATCATACAGCACTTTCTTTAGTGCATGTGCTTGTTTGAATACAAGTGATGGAACACAAATTGGACATGCATTATATCCTGTAGTTTTGTGAGACTTACCAAAATGGCATGTAAGAAATGAAAGTTGATAGAAATTATAACACGACAACAGAATGAGGGTTTAGCAGCAAAAATAGCAACATTTTTATAACTAGAAGGGTGCGGAGATGTCGGGCCTATATCGCTACTAAACACGATGCTATTTTTGCTACACAATGGGTTCATTGCTCAGCAACAATGAAACTAGTAGCACTATTTTGCTGCTAAGCAACGAATATACTACATAATTAAAAAAAGTTAAGGTAGACTGGGGAGTCTGCATAGGACTCCCGAGTCTGCCTTCCAGCTCTTTTTCTTCTAATGTAGTGGACACAGTAAAACTAACATAACTTCACATCATCATAGACAAGTGTAATGTAAAACTTACAAATACCAAAAAGAAAAGACATTTGCAAACCATGGTTTTAGGAATGCCAAAATTAAATTACAATACTTAGTGGATTACATAACTACATGTTTCCAAAAAAACTCATATACAAGATAAAGTGTAAAGATAAAAACCTATGGAGCTAGGGGTTATCTAAATCTCATGCTATGTGATTGGTATTGTTCCTTGCGGCTCCAGCCCCTTCGCTTCTCACATTTCCATTGCTATCGGCATGGACATTTGCACCACCGTTTTGAGTTATATGATCCTAAAACACAATAAAACTAATACAAGTGAGAATCAATTTTGCAAAAACAAAGAGGTTTAGGGTTTAGGAATGTACTTACTTGTCATGCTTGTTGCCAAGCATCTCCTCCAGTAATAATAATCCATCCTTCATCTTGCACCCTATCAGATAGAGCTTGCAAACCTCGTTGTAATGCAAAATCATATTCCTCTTGTGCATAGGGGGCTGTCCACTGCTTCAAGTTGCAGTTGTATAAATAAGTCAACATTTTAGAAAGCTGTTATTTAAGATAACCTTCTTTAATCAAAAGATAAGATACAATGTGAGGCTAATATATACTTATAAATATTGTTGGGATATCAACTCCTCCTTCACGTCGTGTAACATCATGCCTCAAGTTATTTGCCATCTATCTAAGAAAAAACATAAATACTTAAAACTCTTATGCATACGAAGCTACCAGCATGTGTTGGTTGCTACCAACATGCGTTGGAAATAGTACCGGCATGCGTAGGAAGCTACCGGCATGTGTTGGTTGCTACCGGCATGCGTAGGAAGCTACCAGCATGCATAAGAAGCTACTGGCATGCATTGGTTGCTACCGGCATGCATAGGAAGCTACCAGCATGTGTTGGTTGCTACCGGCATGTGTAGGAAGCTACCGGCATGCGTAGGAATCTACCGGCATGCATTGGAAGCTACCGGCATGTGTTGGTTGCTATCGGTATGAGTTTGTTACTACTGGCATGCATAGAAAACTACCGGCATGCGTAGGAGGCACCCATATGCATAGGAAGCTACCAACATGCGTAGGTTCCTACTACTAGCATGTATGGGAAGCTACCGGCATGTCTTAGGAAGCTATCACCATGCATAGAAAGCTACTCGGCATGCATAGGTAGCACCCAGCATGTAATGGGAGCTTCCGGGTAATTCCGGTAGTTACGTGCATGGCTAGTTAGCACTCACCTCCTTATGCATAATGCTCATGCATACTATGGATAAGGTTTATGCATAGCATTCATAGATTGCACGAGGCTATGTATTCGTAGCCTGCATAAAGCTTTACATAAGCCTCATGCATAAACCTTATGCATAAGCCGTCGCGTACATGAGGCTTATGTATTAGCCATATGGATAAGCTCAATACATAAGCCTCATGTATTAGCCATATGGATAAGCTCAATACATAAGCCTCATGTATGCAGCTTATGCATGAGGCTTATGCATGAGCTTATACATAAGCCTCATGTATGCGGCTTATGCATGAGGCTTATGCATACAACCTCATGCATAAAGCTTATGTATCCGGCTTATGCATTAACCATATGCATAAGCTTTATACATAAGACTTGTGCATATGGATTTAGATATGGTTTATGCATATGGCTTTATACATGATGCTTATGCATATGACTAATACATAAACGTGCACATTGGGGATGGTGTATTCTCTGATAGTACCCCTTCTAACCTTGCTAGTCGAAAGATTTTCTTCTATACCCACAACTCTGTAGTCCTGACACAGGTAAACGAGTTTGGTAAGCTTGAAGAAGTCCCCTCTCCTTCCCTCTCTAGTGCTGAATGGCCAATGCTTGATGTTTGGACTATTGTTGCTCTTAAAAGCAAAGATGGCCAATGATATACATTCTTCTTTGAAGCACACAAAGGCCTCAAGATTGGTTGGTCTTAGCTGGGCATGCCCTATGCATGGGTTTGCCCACATGTTTCGGGATTTTACTTGCACACAAACGCCCAAAATGTACATGTGAAAGGTGCTAGACGTTGGAGAGATTGTCAGTTTGCTTGGCCAAGGGTGGGACATTGTGGAGGGGGAGCACAAAGGAGATAATTTCAGGTGCAATGTAGTGCATTCCAGTGTCTCCTTTTGATTCGTGTGAGCTCATACCACTTTGTGTACTCATTTCTGTTATGAGCGATGGATAAGGAAGAAGGGTGCATGGATACCCTTACAAGCTCAAGAGGAGGTTTTAGAGCCTATCTCTATAGGCCTACCTAATTTGGGGGTAGAGATTGTCCAAGAAGCAAGTAAGCATTAGAGCCTTTTGAATGTCCATGATCACCTATGCATTTTGGGATTTGAGGGAATCAATAATTCTTGCTTCAATGTGCAGAGGTGCCATTGGCCATCGCTTCATATCATGGTTGGCCTACTTTGATTTCTTCCTTTCACAAAGAGAGGAGGAAGAGGAGGAGGTCAAAATGCCGGAAATGTGCCTTGGAGGATTCATCCACATGACAAGGAATAGCCTTAGAGTATATCGCACACAGGGTGAAAGCCTAATTGTCGCACAATAATTTCTAGGAGGTGCGCTAGGGCTCGCAAAAAATCCATGTTGCTTTGAGGCTAGTGGAAGTGGCACAACAATTGAAGATGAAGATGACTCTGCCCCCCTTCTTGAGATGCCCCTTGACTCTCTATGTCTAGTTGTGGTAGGGGGGAGCTTTTCATTTTTTTGCATGATATTGAAAAGTCCTGTGGCCTCCTCATCATGGGAGATGAGTGCTTAAGCGTGCTCAAGGTGAAGGCAGAGTTCCCATTGGATGACTCTAACACAGGTAACATGGAGGAGAACCTCCTCCCACTCATAGACTCAATGGAGGAGACAATGGTCATTGCTCTAGAGGTAGCGAGGAATGCAAAGCAAGCAAATGTCACCAAGAAGGAGTTCATAGTGGCACAACAAAGTGTCTCCTATGCAATCATGCCTTGGAGACCAACTCCAACACAAAATATCAATGAGTCCAAGTCCAACATTGACTTGGAGAGAAAGGTTGATGCAAACGAGGATGATAAGCAAGAGAACATGCTTGAGATGGACAGTTATGCTATGTGAGGTGGGGGAATGTGTGCTACTAGAGGACCATATCTGCCTCTTCGCCACTACATCGGACACCTCCCAACAAACGACTTTGTGATTATTCACAAAGAATTGGCACCCAATGCCAGATTCCCCCTTTTTGCATTAAAGACCTTGTCAAAGCAACTCTGTGTGGCCACTATTGGCCAGTGAAATGTGGTTGCACAAAATGCAAGTCAACAATCACAGTCATTGAGTGGACCACAAGAGTCCTCATCCCCCAACAATTCTGTTGATAGACCATGGAGTAGTAGGCTTCGTCATAATACCAGTCTTGGAAATGTTTGTGGTACATCACATAAAGGCAAAGAGAAAGTGGTTAAGCCCCTTGGTATGCCTGATATTTTTACAAGGCATTCTTTTTATTGATGGAGAGTTTAGTGGCTCGAAGAAGAAGTGTATATGGATCAGCCACCTAGTTTTGAGGATATAGGTCACCCAAAGTATGTATGTAAGCTTCATAAGGCCTTGTATGGGCTGAAGCAAGATCCACAAGAATGGCATGACAAGATTGTGCTGAGTATCTTGTCACTATTGGTTTTCATATGGCACATGCAGATCACTCTTCATATGTGCACAAGAGTGATAAGGGTATTATGATCATCACCATCTATGTAGATGATCTTATTGTTGGGGTGACAACTTGGATGAGATTTAGCATGTGAAAAGTCTTCTCAAAAGGAAGTTTGAGATAGAGGATTTGGGAGATCTACACTACTTTTTGGGAATGGATGTCATTCGCACACCTGATGGTATTTGGATGTCAAAGAGACAGTATGTATTGGGCATGTTGTCCAAGTATGGGATGGCTGATTTGTAAGTCAATCTTGGTGCCATTAGATCAAAATGGAAAGCTTAGTGCGGATGTGGGTTATGTGTTGGAGGATCCCACTATGTACAGGAAGATTGTGGGGGGTTTGATCTATGTCACGATCAACAGGCAAGATTTGAGTTACACTGTTGGCTTAGAGAGCTAGTTTATGCAGGTTTCGCACAAACCACATCTTGATAATGTGCGACGCACACTTCCATATTTGAGGGCCACTGTTGATTATACATTGTTTTATGCAGCAAGTTTACCACATTCGAGCTATATGGGTACACATATGTAGATTGGACAGGTATTATCTCAAACAGGAGATCTATCAATGGATTTATGTTTTCATTGGGGAGTGTTGCTATGACATGGAGAAGCAAGAAGCAACCCACAGTTGCCTTGTTGAGTAGAGAGCAGAGTACAAAGGAGCTGCGGTGGCAGCGTGTGAGGTAGTTTTGTTATGCAAGCTACTTTGCTGATTTGGGGCTACATGTGGAGAGAAAGGTTGTCATATCTTATGACAATCTTAACACTATACAGTTGGCCAAGAACCTAGTTTTCCATGCACAGATGAAACACATTGAGGTACATTACCACTTTATCAGGGAGAGAGTCTTGGCACATAGGCGACATCATTGACTTGGCCTATGTCAACACAAAGGATCAGGTCGCTGACATCTTCATGAAGTCCTTGGGAGTTGAGAAGCTCTACAGATTTTGAGAGCTTGGAGTTCATGAGCTATAGTTGAGCTTGAGAGGAGGAGTGTTGAGATGTCATGTTCAACATGAGCTGACACACTCACAAGGTGCTTGCATGACCATTCGACATTTACATCACTGGCAAGTTTGGTAGCTGGCACCGACATATCTTTGCTAGAGATTCTATAATTGGACTACATCGACTAGTCCACACCTATCCACTCCACTTAGCGTGTTCACATTGTGGACTGCTTGTATATTCTCTATTATGTTTGTTATTCACTTTATCTTCTTTGTATACCTCTTTTATTGTGTAAAGAGGTATACTTTTGTACTTTGCATGCTTTCATGTGTATCTTTGATAGCCGCTTAAAGTGTCACATAGACTATGCTTTCACTATGCCTCGTAAAGCTCGACAAGATCAGGTAATTACAAAAAGTAAAGAACATTCTCAATGAGATTGGTTGTCATGGTGGTAACATGGAGATTCTAGTGAACCAAAAGAACTCAGAAGGTTCTCATATGATTACGTAGAAGGTTTTAACGAGTGGTGCAAAGGCCAAAAGGTTTCTCTAGCAACTTGAAAACACGAGCAAGAAGGTTCTAGCAAATGCACATAGGGAAGGTGTGGAAATCATAGCTCCAAAGAGATGGGAGCTAGAAAGATCTTTGTTCTTGCACTACCTTGGACTGCTTGGATGCAAATATTATTGTCTTGCATGAGCAGATGTGGGTAGATTTTAACAAGGTTTTGCAATTCATGAATCTAGGTAGCACAACTGAGGAACAACCTAAACAATTTCAAGCAGAGTTGCAAAGCTTCATTAAAGTGGTGGTCAACACATGGAGTGAATTGAATATCATGCATTACATGGTATTCCATAGATTTCTAAGCTTTGCATTACATATATCTTCTATTAATGCATTTTACAGAAATGTGGTTTTGTTCTCTGACTACAACACATATTGTATGCTCATAGTGCATGGTTCATGAACACATATGGCTTCCTTGACATGTGGAGTACCCAAGGAATGGACAAGAGTCATTACTGTGCAAGAGGAGTGTACTTCAAGAACACATCACATGGGAGGTGGTAAAACTCGCATCATAAACTATCACAAGGAAATGTTTGATTGGTTCTTTTGATACACCTTTGGCAAAAACATTTCAAGGGAGAGGGCTCAAAGGTCCAAATTGGCCTAGCTTACCAAGCAGATAGGGAAGGGAAGAAAGCACCATGGTGGAGGGTGGGGACAGGACCCACACGCGATGCTGCAGCAGGGAGGATAACACAAAGGAGAGTCGAAAATTTTTGGGCCCCTATTGACGTCTAGGGTTTTGGTTATATGGTGTAGGGTCTAGGAATCAGGTTATAGGGTTGGCTCTTCCAATGCTTATAAATAGCCTCCCTTGGGACCCCCCTCTCATTTTCCATTCTATTGCTTCTCTGAGTGCTCCTTGTCATAGAAAAACCATGAGAACTGAGAAGCTTGCACGAAATTTGCTTGACCTAGAGCTACCCATTCTAACTAAAGAGGAGGACGCCTCCCTATCCCAGGAAGCACGCTTAGAGAGAGGGAAATTGCATTGCCACATCCACAATTTGTAAAACTTTGGGGGCCACATTGGACATACTTCTTGGGTAAGTAATGTGTAAGAGCCTTAGAGCATCATTTGTTTCATGGTGTAAATTTTTGATGATTGAAAATTTTGTTGTATAGGTTTTCAATGTAGACCGAAGTGTATTCTGCCACATCACAGGTGTGGCAGAGTCCCTAGTGACCCCGCAGAGCTGCAAGAAGACCAAACCTTGGCCTTGCGCTATGCCGCAAACATTGCATAACACTTGAAAGCTATGCTGCATAACATTGTCCAAGCACTAGAGTCCCCTACTGTTTCAAGCACAATTAAATCTAGTGTAGCTCTAAAGTTGCTTCAAATGATCTATTTCCCTAGTTAGGATCTTGTAAGAGATGGAATTTTGATGGCAAATTCTAGCTTGTAATACTCACTTCTACCCTCTATGTAATTTGATACCAATAAATGATAATTTTGTTTTTTGCCATATATGGATTCAAGTGTCATTTTGCCACAATTTTTGTTTTTTGTTTTTCCAACTATCATTTAATGTCAAAATTATGGATTATCAAGCAAGGGAGATTGTCAAGTATTGTAGAATTGAGTTTTTTGGACAAAAAAAATGTGGGCCAAAAGGGTGCAAAAATTCTCCGTGGTGCAAGGTGCCCGGACTAGGCATGTTCACACCCTGATGGCCCTTTTGAAACGCCTCCTAAAATTAGGATTTTTTCAAATGATGATGTTTTTTGAGCTCTATATAAGGAGATTTTTCTCTTTTGGCAATTTCATACATTCGAGAGCATACATCCTCTTTGGGCCATTCATACATTCAAGGCCATGGTGTGCACTAAGGAGACTGTGAAGAAATTCACAAAAAAGGAGATGAGAAGGAGGGAAGCAGTTGCCAAGGACATCATGGAGGAATTTAATGCCTCCATGATTATGATGGCACCAATAGTAGTAGTGACACCATGCACAGGAACTTCAGATTGAGCCTTTGCTCTCCATGCTAGTGCACCCCGATCTTAAGGCTCGATCTTTAGATTGAGCCTTTGTTCTCCATACTAGTGTACCCCGGCCTTAAGGCTCGAACTTCAGATTGAGCCTTTGCTCGCCATGCTAGTATACCCCGATCTTAAGGCTCAAACTTGAGTTTGAGCCTTTGCTCTCCATGCTAGTGTACACCGGGCCTTAAGGCTCGAACTTGAGTTGGAGCCTTTGCTCTCGATGCTAGTGTACACCGGTCTTAAGGCTCGAACTTCAGATTGAGCCTTTGTTCTCCATGCTAGTGTACTTCGGTCTCAAGGCTCGAACTTGAGTTTGAGCCTTTGCTCTCCATGCTAGTGCACCCCTAGCATCTGAGTGCACAACTTGGATATAGACCCCACCTTAAGATGGAACTTATGTGTTAAGGCTCATTCTCCATGCTTAACTTTACATGGAACTTGGCCTTAAGGCTCCAACTTGAGTTCGAGCCTTGCCTATCTATGCTAGTGTATCCCTAGCATATGAGTGTACAACTTGGATAGGCTCCAGCTTAAGTTCGAGCCTCTCCTACATAAAACTTGGCCTTAAGGCTCGAACTTGAGCTTGAGCCTTGTCTCTATATGCTAGTGTACCCCTGTCATATGAGTGCACAACTTGGATCTAGGCTCTAGCTTAAGTTCGGGTTTCCCCTATTATATGGAACTTGGCCTTAAGGCTCCAATATACTAGTGTACCCCTAGCATATGAGTGCACAACTTGGATCTAGACTCCAGCTTAAGTTCAAGCCTCCCATACATGGAGCTTCGCCTTAAGGCTCAAACTTGAGTTTAAGCCTTGCCTCTCTATGCTAGCGTACCCTTAGCATATGAGTGCACAACTTGGATCTAGACTCCAGCTTAAGTCGAGCTTCTGTATGGAGTATGGATTAAGTAAATGCAAGTGGGGTCCCCGCTATTCAAGAAAACTAAGTGAAGCATCAATAATTGTAGCATGCATTAAGTTTCTTGAGTTTGATAGGTTTTGATTTGATATGTAGCATTTAAATCTATTTTTTTCTAAGGTTTTCAAACTTTTTTTGTGCTTCACAGGAATAGAAGCTAGCAGAGCGCCCTCGCAACAACATGGTGCACCAATCTTTACTCTAGATGCTCTCGAAACAACAACTCAAGCTAAAAGTGTCACTCCTAGAATTGTGGATAAAACCTTCGAATTGAGTAACAAAGAAGGAGTAAAATGGTTTGTGGATAGCTACGATGCTAGTGCAAACTTCAAAGGAGTCCTCCATTTGTTTCTGTCTCAAGGTGATACATCATATGGAGATATGGGGATTGTGGTAGGCGCTAAGGATGATGATGTGGATGCAAGAGCAAACCCATGCTTCACATGCAATGTATTGCCAGAAGGAGAAACTACAAAAGCAAATAAGTTTTGCTTATCATTGGACACTTTTCACCCAGCAAACATGACTGGCAGTAAACTAGGAAAGGACAATTCTATTTTAAAGCTAGGATTGAAGATCATTGACTTTTCGAATCAAGAAGACTCAGGGGTGGATAATGTGGAGGACCTGGTGAAAGCGGTGAGGCATGCAAAGAAGGCTTTGGATTCACGAAAAAAGTCCATACCTGAAAAGGAGACAACCACCACTCAAGTTAGGAAAATTGTGGAGAAAAAAGACAGGGCCATAGTGAAGAGTGCACTTGAAGCATCTAGAAATGCTGGTGCAACTTCTTCAAAACATAAAAAGGAGGGTGACAAAACAAAAGTCCTTGATGTAAGCACAATAGCAGCTGAAGACATGGCAGGCTCTCAGCTGCAAGAAGAGGAGCAAGCACTTGCAAAGAAGAGAAAGGCAAAGCACTCTACAAAGGTTCAAGAAATCTCTTCAAAGAGGCAAAGGACAAAACCAGCAAGTGGTTCAAAGGAGATAGATGCGTCCGATGACGAGCTAATGGAGGTTGAGACTTCAAACAAGGGCAGCAAAGCAATGATCTCATTGAAAATAAAGAAGGGATATTATCCCTTTGGTCTAAATGGGGTCTTCAGCATTGATGTGATGAAATGTTATCCTGCTCCTTCCAACTATGTGTATAGAAGGTTAAATAACGATTGGGTTCGTATTTTGACCCAAGACTTTATTGAGGGCCCAAAGCAAGAGGAGATACTTGCAATTTTGATGCCCTGTAATCGTGCTACGAAACAACCCCTTGATAAACTCGCAAAAGAAGATATTCATAAAGTTGAATATTGGATTATCTCTGGTTAACACTCCATTAGTGCTGCAAAAAGCTTGCAGGCTCTAAATATGGCTAAAGTGACCCCTCAACTACGTCAGCAATTTAGGTTCAGGAGATCAAAGATAATTGTAAATTGCCCGCCCAAGATTTCTCGTGACATTTCCAAGGATGCAAATTTATCTGTTGCAAAGTCAATGCAAAAGGAGCCATTCCTCGATCAACTTCTACAAGCTCGAGCACAATGGCATGCAAACGGTCATCCTAGTAAACCTTTACCTGGTGTCAATCAACCTAAGATGGACGAGTCTTAGAAGGTACTCTTTTGATTCTTTGCTGTATCTTGGTAAATCATAGACATACATTGCTTCTTCTTTACTTTTCATAATATCTTTTACGGATCTATAGCTTCAAGTGTAGCAGTAGCATAAGAAAGATGCATGTGAGGTTTCTTCTCAAACTGCATAAACTTAATAGTTTGGTTTGAAATTGCACTTCAAGCCTCACCTCTCTGTGATGGTGTAGCACTTGCATATCTAATTGTGGCTCGAACTTAAGTTGGGAGCCTCACTTGCAAGTGCTAGATTTGCATACGGAGGTGACGCTCAAACCTAAGATCGAGCATCACCATTATATACTAGTTTAGCACTGGCAAGTGAGGCTCAAACTTAAGTTTGAGCATAAGCTCCAAATGATTGAAAACCCATAGATGCATGATTCCTCCTAATATTTTGTGATATCTATAGTAAGGGGGCTAACTTCTTACTTTGCAACTTTGCAGGCCTTTGTGGAGACCACGGAGCACACACTACATAAGAATTTTGTCAAAAATGATTTACACTTGCTTCTATGTGTGATGATGATGTATGGCAGAATTGGGTTAAGATCATGAGGCTATATGCAAAAGGCTTGCTACCAAATACGCGAAACTCAAACTAAAGGTCTTGATCAAAATCCCAAACTTTCAACTTTGAAGAGTGGGCAAATTTAGCAGGCACCAGGAACAGTCACGCTAGGCCCAACGTTGTTTAGGCGCATTTTAGGCCTTCAAAAGAGTGAAGTTTTGGACATTCAAACAACACTTCTTGACAAGAGAATAATGCTTAAGAAGGGAAAGCAAACCCATCAAAGAATGGATATGGAGGAGATGGCTTGGAAGCTAAAAACGGATCGAGTGCTCAAAGATGCAATAATCGCCTTCTATTTTGATCTGACAAGGGAAAAGATGACTTGGGAACAGGTGTGTGAGACATATAAGCTAGGAGATTATGAGTATAATCAATTGAGAAGCTACAGCCAGTCCTTTGTTAGGGGCGCTCTCAATCGTTCAAAAAAAAAATCATTTGTTAGGGGTGCTCTCAATCATTCAAAAAAAATTCCTTCACTTCCAAAAAGTGTAGTAACTTTACTGAATCACCTATATAGAGCATCTATGGGTATTGTATCTCAACAAGAGTTTATTCCTTGGACAATTAGGGGGGTGGGTTTTGATATGACAAAGCTTATAGCCTTATGTAGTGAAGAGCATGTACCATTTCAATTGGCAATCATGGACCTACATGGTACAAAGGAGCAGCTCTCATCAGAATTTTTCTCCAAGTTGGCACTTGCTTTGAACACACTAAACTCACAATATGAATATATTATTGTGTGTTTTTTTTATTTCATCACCATTGGAATGCTTATCGAAGGGATTTCTAGCCAGTCAACAAAGGTGCACTATGAATTTGGCGTGATCCACACACAAAAAGATGATTCCTGGACATCTGGAACAGTTGAGATTGTAATTGTTATTCTTTTCATCACCAAGGCTGACAAGTTTGAGGCCATTGATAAGGTTCTCACAAAAAATGTACTCATCTCAGGCTCTAGTGGCCAAAATAGAGAATTCATCGACAAAGGCTTTATTGAGACAGTCTCATCACTGGGTTTTGTCCTAAACACAGCTATGTTTTAGAGATATATTGTGGTGGAGTTGTGCTAGAGGAGAGCTTGCTAAAGAAGAGACGATGTATTGCTTTATGCAAAGATGATTTGGAAGCGATGGCATTAGAATCGAAGTGCTCTGCTCTTTTAGACGATCACCAGTCCTTGCAAGAGTGGTGTGGTGCAAGTGGCGGCACAAAAAAAGCAAACACTAGATGATGCAGAAAAAAAGAACCTTCAAAATCTTCACATTGACGACCCGCCAAGTACAGAGGAGGAAGACGAAGGTGATGATATTGACAACAAAAATGACACAGATGATGATAAAGAAGGTGATGATATTGACAACAAAAATGACACAGATGATGATAAAGAAGTTGGGGATGCTATAGACTTTGAAGATGCAGGGCAAAGGAATGAAGAGGACCAAGGGAATGATGCTCTATTCAATGAGGATACCGAAGACAATTTTGAAGATATTGAAAGGCATGAAAATGATGTGATGAAGGTGGGAATGGTGATGATATATTGGATACTGCAAAAGCCATGGAAGCTTCAAATGTTGGGGTTGCTAAAGGCCATTGAGAAGATTGGGAATACAGATGTCAGGAAGGCTTTCCATGCTCATAGCCCATCAAGCTCTCAACAACCAAAGAAAGGTAGAAAAGTGCATTGATATTGCTTATGAATGTACAACAAATGGTGATCATTGAAAGGAGCTTATCAACAACTAATATTAACATAGGTCTTGTTCAAAGTGTGGATTTGTTGAAATCATTATTAGTCTTTTGATTAATACATTGGCTTTTTTGGATTCACTTTTAACATTTTTCTATTGAAGTGAATATTTCTATTCTAATTATCCTTTATTTCATGCCAACGTCTGGTACAAATGATGATGCACACTTACTATTAAGAAATTACTCCATATCCTAGACGTGTAGCAGTGAGGCTCAAAATTAAGTTTGAGCCTAGTAATACAAATGATGACGCACACTTACTATTAAGAAATTACACTTACTCCATATCCTAGTGTAGCGGTGAGGCTCAAACTTAAGTTTGAGCCGTACCTCCAATTATGTCCAACCTTGGGGATGTCTTCCAACACAAGGCACAATCTCAAGTTGAGCGATCTTTACTTTGCCCTTGTAAGTGAGGCTCAAACTCAAGTTTGACCCTTATGTGAAAGTCTTGGCAGGTAATATGGTTCCTAATTCATTATGGTACATCACTCAATGTTGAGTAATCTAAGTTTGGATACAAAGTATACGTGTAGATATAAAAATGACTAGTATTGTATTAGCCTTGGTGTATTATTTAAATCCTAAAAGTAATAGCATTTTATTTTAATCTTACAGATATATACAAAGAAGGGAAAGAGAAGATAACATTGCTCAACTAGAACATCATCATGAAAGCCCTACTAGAGAGATCAACTCTCATGATTCAAATGCTTAGAAATAATGAAGACAACATGGTGGAGGTAGATCACATTGATGATTCAGCTTTGCAAACATCTTCAAGGCCTTCAAGTGATAGGACTAAAGAGAATAAGGACATTCTTGATTTGCAAGTTAATGTTGAGGTTAGTGAGAATAAAGATAAAGTTAATGAAGAGCTTCAAGAGACTTTTGCAACCAAGGAGAGACAAGAAGAGATTATCGAACAAATTGATGAGGCTACATATGCTATGAATAAAGGAAAAATAGTTGAAATCAAGGACTCTGTGGCAGAGGGTGTTGAAGAAATTGACGAGGCTACATATGCTACGAATAAAGAGAGAATAGTTGAAATTAAGGACTCTGCGGCAGAGGGTGCCAAGAAAACTAAAGGTAGATCTTTTTCAATAGGATATTATTTAAGATGATCTATCCAGCAATTTTGTGTGTTAAAAAGTATGTTTCTTAGCGAGAGTTATTTTTGCAGGTACAACTGCTTCTAACAATCACAAGTTAAGTGCGCAAGAAATAGAGCAACGTGTTGAGGAGCTACGTTCCGATACACAAAAGAGTAGGCCTCTAGGAAGTTCATATTCTTTTGAGAGAGATGGAGATAGATTAGTATTTCAATCTTCACCAATCAATAGGAAAATGCAATCAAGTCTAGGAGCCATCGTCATAGATGAGTATGGGAGCATGAAACGAAAGTAAACTTGTGGATGTTTTGTTGTAATTAGCTCTCATTGATAATATAGAATCACTTGTTTTAACATTGTTAAGTATGTAAACACATTGAAGTATTATCATTCTTATGTATTGTATGCAGAAAATATTCCTCGTGCAATCACCATAAAGAAACATGCACTTATACTTGATCTTAATGGAGTTTTACTCAACAAGTAGCAAGAGAATAGGCATCCACAAACAAATTGTATTCGAATTGATATTGGTCGCACCACAGTTGTTATTCGCCCCGGGTGTTTTGAATTTTTGGATGAGATTTGCCAATACTTTCATGTTGGTATTTGGTCCACCATGCTACACAAGAATGTTTGTGCCTATGTAAACACTCTTGAACAGTATGCACATAAGAAATATCATTTCTTTATGGTGTGGGGGACAAGAAGAATGTTATATCCATAATCTTCGAAAAGTGTATAGGCCAGATAAGCCTACTGTTGAGGCTATGTTTAAACCTTTACTCAAGGTTTGGAATCAGTGCTGCCAAGATATTTGCAATAAGAAGAATACATTGCTTATTGATGATAGTCCTTTCAAGGGATGTGTTATCCAAAAGACAATTGTCTCTTCCCTGAAAGTTTTCAAGGAGGGCACGACTACGTACTGTGCAATGACCTTCTACCCTACCTTTTAAATCTAAATAATACAAATGACATTAGGTCTATTATTTTGCTTAATCGTCTAGGTCAATCTCCTATCACACATGGTGATAATTTATTTATCAATTTTCAAGATGTACTGGAAGAATGGCTCCAATTCACCTCCCAATTTTTGCGAGAAGAGCTCAACGAATATTCAAATGAAGTGGAAAACTCATCTTGTGCATCTTCACACTTACCATTGTATGGTGATAAGCTAAAGTATGTCCAATCAAGAGGGAAAAAAAGAGAAGTAGAATCCATAAGCAAGGATCTAGTAATGTTGGCATCCAAAGCTGGAGTACCATTACTATCCAAAGACCAGCTAAGCTTGTTAAAAGTGTGTTACAAAAGAAGAATTTTGAGTGATCAACACGCTATTGCTTATGCTACTTGCTTGGGATATGATCGTGGTCATCTCATAAGTGGAGTTGCAGAAGCAAAAGCATACATATCAAGGCTACCAAAGGCTTACTTGAGCTTATGGGTAGGATAATGTCTGGTTTCATTAAACACTGAGTGACAGTATAATCAGATTCCAACCTAACCCATACTAGTTGTTGCTGTGCAGGTCAAAGGAAACCATTTCTGAGGTCTAAATGTGCAGTTTGAAGTATGGGATCTGCACAAATATCAAGACTTGTTGGGTGCAGAATGTTTGGAGCCATTTTGTACTAAAAGCCCATAAGATAAACTTAGGCTTTGGCCAAAACAATATGCTTAGATGGGTTTAATTTTTGGATTTTACGAGCCAAATCTTTACACTATTGTATCAAGCAATCAAATGCCTCCAAACTTACTGTCATTTGATTATCTCTTTTGTCAATATTTGCAATTCGATTGCAATAAAGATGTGTTTGTTTTTTATTGAAGATATTGCATTGTCAAGGTGTAAGGCTATGAATATTATAATTTGATTTGGATAGACTCCATTATCTCAACAATGAAAATCTTTTATACATCATATTCAATAAATTTGATGAAATTTAGCATTGACAATATACTCGCTCTTTTATTTTTTTGGTTGAACTTCTGAGGTATTGGAGCGTTTGTCTATGAAGGTTTAAGACAATCCATATCATGGATAAATTTATGTTGTTGGCACATAATATATTTATTTAAATTGTTGAATGTCCATTAACCATACATTTTGTTTTCAACAGGATATGTTGAAGCATATAGCTTTGATTTCAAGTGTACAGAAAACTTACTATTGAGGTGGCACCAATCATTGGTGACTCATGTACCTAGAAGCAAAAGAGTTTCACCACCCCCAGATACAATAAGGAAACAAAGAAGAGTATTGATACTTGAACTCAATGGTGTTTTACTTAAGACCATTAAGATGCAACATGGTGATGTATATCCAGAGACTGGGCCAAACATATGCATCTTGTGGAAGAGAATACAAGTGTTTGGCATTTGATTCGCAAAGATGCATTCAATTTCCTTGATTTTTGTATGCAATGGTTTGAGGTATGGATCTGGAGTACTAATAGACTACAAAGGACTCGACGCATTCTTGAGTTGTGCTTTCCTCGGCACCATCAAAAGTTTAAGGTCGTAGCAGAAGGACAGGCAGCATGTCAAAAGACGGATCTTCTAATTGGATATTGATTTGTATACCACAAAAACTTGGATGTAGCATGGAGAATTTTTCATGACCTGGATGGAAATAACACGCTAATTTTTTATGATACCCTCTACAATGTAATGTGGAATATGCCCGAAACCTACTTGATTTTTCCAAAGATGTGGAATCAAAATATAGAGGAGCTTCAAAGTTTTTTGGAGACAACAATCAGCGCATGGTTACTTGGTTGGATTTATGCAAAAAAGAACAAATGGGAGTATACTTGCAACACTTTAGAAAATGAAGGAGCTTATGATCGAGAAACTTTGTATGTATTGGAGCAATACATGAGAAAATGCTATGTTTGAGATACAATTTGTACTCAATTATTATCTTGACAAAGTATCTACTACGAAGGGTTTTTGTCTTCGGATGAATTGTAAACTTAAATGTAACAATCTCATTGAAATTTGATTGCTTCTGGTGTTTCTAAACACCACACTCTTTGGAGATCCCTCAATTCTAAGGTTCCTTTTCCAAGTGTTCTTTGGCATTATTATCCCATGTTTTTACTTCAATGTCCCTCAAATTTGAGCATATATATCATGATTAATAATCTTGATATAGTGTCTAAGATGGGTTTTTATCTGTGGATCAATCGTAAACTTAGCACATTGTTACTGTCATTGAGATTTACTTTTTGTTTTGTTGTTTCTAACACCACACCCTTTAGAGATCTCTCATTTCTAAGGTTCCTTTTTAAGTGATATTTAGAATTCTTTTGGCAAATTAAATAAAGCCCATGTTTTTACTTCAATGTCTCAAAGTGGAGATAGTATTTAACATTATCTTCTTCATATGAAAGGTGTTGTATAATCTCAATTAAGTTTAGTGTCATGTTTCCCTTGTCCTTTCAATATTGTTGCATTGACGTATGTATCTATACAACCTACAAACAAATACGCCAAATAGTTGTGTCAAGATATAATCTAATGGCACAAAGAGTACACCAACAAATAGATGTTAGCTCAAACTATACAAAAATACTGAGTTTCCAACCAATCCTATAAGAAATGGGACTCGAATAATTCCCAAAATTCCTAAATTTGTCTTATAAACTATCTCTTAATTTTTACTAACTATCACTAACCTATTGGTTAGTGTGATTAGTGGACTTAAAGAGAGTAAAAAACTAAAAAATTAAGCCTAATGCTTGTAATTAGACTAATTAGAGTTGCATTAGTGTTCTAAACACTTGTCTTGACTCAAATCTATGCTTAGTTTACTCCAATTAAGCCTTAATTATATCATACCATGAACAACTGCAGTGCTTCTGCCTAAAAATAATGTGGCATATTCTTTTCAGACATCAAGGCATGTGCCACTTCTCCAATGTGCCTATTTTTTCTTTTTGCAACACCATTATGTTACTACGGAGTGTACCTTGATGTAAACTGTCTCTTGATTGCTTACTTTCTCAAGAAATCATTGAACTTGTTAGAGAAATACTCTCCCCAACCATCAGATGTCACGCATTTTATTTGTATGCCTTTTTCCTTCTTAACCAAGACTTTAAATCTTTGAAAGTGATCAAACACCTCACTTTTCTTCTTCATGAAATAAACCCACACCTTCCTAGTGTGATGTAACATAATACATGTAACCTGCAATTGTTACAATCTTGGTCGGTCCCCATACATCTGAATGTATAATATCTAATGGCCTTGCACTAACATGCTTTTCTTGTGGGAAAACATGTTTGGCTTGTTTACCAAGCTGACATGCTTCACATACTTTATGCATATCATTAACCTTAAACTTTGGCAAACCTATAACCCTTCAGTTATTGTATATGCACATGAGCAATGCACTTGTGCCATATGTCAATATCTACAATGACACCTATTCCATATGTAAACATGACTACCTTTACCTCAGGAATGTTCACATGGGTGCCTTTACCTTAGGCATGTTCACATCCAAAGTAAACATCCTACCATTTTTGTTACTCTTTGCAACCAAACGATACTGATTTTTAAAGTCTTTCACAAAACATCCTTGAGGATTAAACCTCACTTATATACCCTGCTCAACCACATGCTAGATGCTCTCAATAGCAAGGCATACATCGACCCCAATCAGCGATCCAAGCACTTTAAGAGTCGAAAGTGGCATAAAGGACGCCTCTACCTCAATAACTCAAAGCGTCAGAGGAGTTTTAGCCTTCCCTACTGGCCTAAGAGAACCTGCCTCATACCACCGCTAGGATGAGATGTAGTATAGTCCACCTCGTCCCAATACAAACTTTGCATATAACTTCTTCTCAAAGTATTAGGGAATCTAGCGATGGTGTGGCATCCTCCCATAAGTGGCTATTAGCAGTCATCTTTTGTCTGTACATTTACACCAGGGCCTCTGTTGTGGGTGTGCCTGCCCGGATTAGGTGTTTTCTCATTTTTCCCCTCTCAATATTTTTTCCATATTTTTGTAGGTGTGGGAGGGAGTATTGGACCTGTCGGCTATACCAGATGAATGCTAGCATACTGGTCACTGGCTTTCTTAACTTTCCCTATGTACTAGCTGACCGGAGGGAATCCTGGTTGTGGGACTTTTTTGCTGATGTTGGTTGTCTCTCTACAGTAGGCCGACTGCACTTGTGGGGCCATATAAAATGGCCCCATGGCCCCCCACTTGTTGTATCATATTTACACAATTTTCTTGTGTATATAGAGCAGAGTTACACGCCTCTCTCTCTCCTTCTCCATTGCTATATTTTTTCTACAGTGCACTTGCTCTTGTGTTCTCCGATTTTGTCATCATCTCCGCGTTGCATATTCTGACATGGTATCAGAGCTCTAGGCTCTTGATAGATCTTGGGAACTATGTGAGCAATAGGGGGGCGACTATTTTGGTGCTGATTGGTGGACTATTTTGGACTGTTTGGGAAGAGGAGAAGCAAGAGGAAGGTGAGCTAATTTGTTGGACAACCATTTGTAGGTTTAAGTTCCTCTTTGTTCCCACCCACCCACCCTTTTTAGTTACATCCCTGTAATGGCAGATCTACTTGAGATTACTTGTTGAGATGATTGAGAGGCATGTGAAGATCTCGACCCTTCCCACGTTCCTAGTGGACCGTCAGTTGGACGAGAATAACTATGACATCTGGAAGGTAATGATGGAATCTGTTTTGGAGTCTTATGACCTTGTTGATTTCATTGTTATTGGGTTCCACAGCCTGAGGTAGAGGAAGGGGAGTTACTCTCGATTTGGAAGGAACGCGAGGCACAGGCACAGTTGTGGGATCATGTCAATGCCAGGGTTCGTTCTTTCATTTTCCTCAATTGTTGCACACCGCAAGTAATAAATCATATCAAGCATATGACGCTGGCCAAAGGTATATAGTAGCTTTTGGCTTCTCTCTATAGCAAGGTATCACCCATGAAGAGGATTTCCTTGGAAGTCCAGAGGTTATGAATCCTACAAAGTCATTGATACGATGCGAGAGCACATTAACAAGCTGCAGGCTATTATTCCAACAGATTTGTAATCTTTGTCTATCTTCTTTGCAAGAAAGTATCAAGATCAGAATGATTTGATCAAGAATCACTTACTATTTTGTTTCTCTGTCAAGATTTGATTTAAACACAATAAACTTTGCATAATTTATAAATTACTCTATTCTGCACTGTAGATCTGCACCAATCTTTGAAAATCTATATCAACTGCACATAATCTTGAAAATCTATATCAACTGCACATAATCTTGAAATCCGCACCAAGATTTTGCACACTTTCTTGAAACTATATCAAATTTCTACACAACAAAATGTACTCTACATAAACTCTGCAATCTGAATACTCTGCACACTAATATGAAAATTTACAATATTACTCTGCATAGTTTTCGGAAAAATCTCCATATAGCAACTTGGATTTTCTACACAACAACCTGTTTCTGGCAATGTTTCTTTGAAGAACTCAAGATTTGGGAATCTAGGGTTTGTTCTTGAAAGAGAACAATGCTTGCTCTAATACCAATGCAAGAGACTAGGGTTGGCCACTCAAAGCATGTAGTGATAACATGGGTGTGGAACACCATCCTAGGGCAATACCCAAGAAGGCCATGAAATATTGGGCAAGAGCACCAAGAAGACATGAATGTCTACAGAGTGAATATGATCAAAAGGGTATAATGTCCATGAACCCTATGCCTGATATAGCCCAAGGCCCCCAAAAGTACACATGTAAATGTCTCGAAGCCCAAGTACCTAGGCTCCATTGCACATGTGCATGTGCACCCAAACCTACTTCATTACAGCTGCTGCATGAATGCCCGAATTAAGCCCTTGGACAAACCAATTAGCAACAATTTGCATAGAGGGTCGGTTTTTTTCTACCACTCTCTCCCTCAAGCTTAGCAGCTTTGTTGCATAGGCTTCTACAACCATGTTCTCTTGTCGGAGCTCTCTCATTTGATCACAAAGTTGAGTTGCAGATTTTATATTGGGAAATCTTGCCAGAAAAGCAGTCATGACCTCTTCATAGGTCTGGAAATGGTTGTCTTGATATCTTGACACCCACTCCATGACTCTGTCTTTGAGGGTATTCATGAAAGCATCTCTACGGATTTCAGTCAGCTCTGGCTCTTCCACACCCTGAGGTTGGGCTACTTTTTAGTATTGCTCAAACCTCCTCACATGCATATGTGCATCTTCCCCTTTCTCTCCTGAGAACACTAGGAAATTTTTGGCTAATGACGCCATGCCTCCCATGAACCTTTTCTGGGGGTTTTGTTGTGGTTGTTCTTCCAAGTTTTGTTGCTTCACCCTTTTTAGGCTTTTGGACCTGGACTGTGCACGGATTTTCGCTCTTGGCGCTCCTTTTCTTGGTCCAAATTGTGTCTGTATTCTGACAGTTCCTCTTTCTCGTGCGGGATTGTAGAAGTTTATGCACCTGACTTCTTGATTAACGATACAAAGCACTCCCAACTCCAAGCTTCCAAGAGGATCTCTTGGAAGGCATTACTTTTCACCATCCTTAGACTCTTGTACATGTAGAAAGCATGCCTAAATCTGGTTGGGTTGTGTGGTAAAAGGTTCTACCCACCACTGACTTTTCCAAAATGTTCCTTCCATGTTATGGTTTCTCCGTCGCCGCAGATGTGTTTTAAGTGGACCCACAACTTTCCTTCACCTTCTTAAGGTGTGGAATGCTACTCAACAGAGGTTTCTTTCTTCACTGCAATTTCCTCAACTTGAAAGTTTTCCACCCAGAATGCTGTAGATTTTCTTCCGCATGAAGTTTCCTCGTGGAGTCGCAGTAGCAGTCTAGTAGAGTTGCATAAGGGTTTCCCTCAGAACAATTCTCAGTAGGAAGTTTTTTCCAAGAGGAAATTTATTTTCCCTAGCAGAATGTTTGAAATCCCCAACATGATTGCTAGGTTTTTCTCGTTGTTGATTTCCTTCTCAGCAGAATGACAAGATAGCAGTATGGCGTGATAGACTAGTCAGGCAATGCCGTGGAAGACGTGTACAGTCACCACCAGCAGTCAGAGTTTCTAGATATGAACACCAACTCTTAAGTGGTCATGGGGACACACAGAACACTACTCTACTATATGCAAACCTTCACTCACAGGCAATGCCGTGGAAGACGTGTACAGTCACCAGCAGTCAGAGTTTCTAGATATGACCACCAACTCTTAAGTGGTCATGGGGACACACAGAACACTACTCTACTATGCAAACCTTCACTCACACTCTCTTAGTTCTCACTGTGCAACCCTCCACTGCATATCTCACTCACTCTCTCATTCATACGCAACATGTTTAATAAAATAGAAACACATTATACTTAATCCACACAGTGTAGAGAGCAACACAGAAATATGATGGAATGGAAACATTGCTCTTGATTACTTTCCAAAAGTATTGCAGACTATTGCCTGACACAAGCTATCACTTCCTGAGTACTATCTCTATAACACGCTTCATAACACAGACTTTCAACTACCAGATGAGAGCATATTATAACTGCACCCTTCATACATTCCTTCTCTCTGAGTGTATGTCTCTCTCTATATCTCTAAATAGTGATTAGTCGCCCTTTTAACCTAAGACTTCTTGTTCTTTGCAACGTAACTCTAATGTATCGTAATATCTATAAACTTTCAATTCTTACATAATCGAGTCGAAATAAAGGTTCAGTAAAAAGATTCGTGTAAAGTTCAGTAAGATATAAGCTTTGAAAGTCGTTCTTACTCACCACCCTTCCGTAGACAAAGTCACCCTTGCGTAGACAAAGTCGTTCTTACTCACCTGACTTCCGTAGACAAAGTCGTTCTTACTCACTTGACTTTCGTAGACAAAGTAACACAGACTTTCAACTACTAGATGAGAGCATATTATAACTGCACCCTTCATACATTCCTTCTCTCTGAGTGTATGTCTCTCTCTATATCTCTCAGTAGTGATTCTAGTCTCCCTTTTAAGCTAAGACTTCTTGTTCTTTGCAATCATTTGGATTGAGGTCTACATGGCCTATTATTGTTGTGAATTACAATATTCCTCCATGGACGTCCATTAGGAAGGGTCATGTGATGCTTGCGCCTCTTGTGCTCCAGGAAGCATAACGTAAAGAATATGGATATATACCTTGAGCCCTTGATTGATGATCTCGAGCAATTATGGAGAGGCATAAGGGTGCATGTTGTTTCTTGTCCAATTTCATGTCGTAATGCAATGGTCAAAGGAATCTTGATGTGGACTATGCATGATTTTTTGGGCTATACAAAGTGCTCAGGTACGTCATTACTCATCATAAAGTGATTCTTATCTAAGCATGCACGAATGATTCATTTATAACTCTAATGTATCGTAATATCTATTAACTTTCAATTCTTACATAATTGAGTGGAAATAAAGGAACCACACGCACACGGATACAGATGCACGATCGCGTGCCACGGAGTTCGCTTTGGATATAATCCACTCGCTCGCTCGCTCCGAGTCGCTCGCTTTGATTCTTAAATAACCAGTAGAGGAGGGCCACAAAGTCATGAAGGGGGGTCCTTCGCTCTGATAACACATAGTCCTCTTTTTGCATAAGAAAATAATGATAAATACTCTCCCTTTTTTGAAGAAAGGTAGTAGGGTGGAATGAATTTTGTATGTACATGAATTATATAGTATGTGTGCAAGTCATGACTTACATGACTTATTTAAAAGTGATGAAAAGCATAGTAAGTATGACACAACTCTTAGTAGACTTCTGGAAAGTTAAGCAAAAAAGCAAGGCACCCTACGCGCCTTTTAATATGTTCTAACTTCTCAGTGAATTCTCCATAACGTTACAATGGTTTAGAAAGAATGCATGGAATATTTCAAACTCCTTTGTGTCTAGCTTTTATGAAATTCGTTTAAATGTATACGTCTTTCGGTTAGCCTGGAACTTGTTCAACTTTAGGAAAAACCTTTTCACAAATATGAGGGAAAAAAAGTCTTCAAAATTTAAAGATTTAGTAATATTTTTGAGAAAATATAAAAAAATACCTTGTTAAAATTGATAATTTCCTGCTCAGGGCAAAAAGGATTCATGTAAGGTTCAGTAAAAAGATTCGTGTAAAGTTCAGTAATATATAAGCTTTGAAAGTCGTTCTTGACTTCCGTAGACAAAGTCGTTCTTACTCACCTGACTTTTAAACCGTGGAACCACACCATATAATCCCCTCGCTCTCTCTCTCTCTCTCTCTCTCTCTCTCTCTCTACGTTCTCGCTTTCGCTCCCCCGCCCCGGCCAATTTCCGAAATGGGCAATAGCGCTTCTACGAACGAAGATCGCAAAGCCTGGCACCCAAGGGTGCAATAAAGGAAAAACTTACATAAGCAATAAAAACAAAAAAGAGCTTACCGCTTCTTTGTGAAGTCGAAAGAGATGATTAGTGCAAGAGATACAAAACAAAAGAGGCAACAAAATAATTACTAGATTAAACATAAGCTTTATGCAAGCCTGTGCATAGAGCTTGCAAGAAACCTATGTAAGCTCTATGCATAAGCTTCATGCAACATTGTAAGAAGCCTATGTATAAAGTTTGCAAGAAGCCTATGCAAGCTTTATGCATAAGCTCTATGCATAAATTCTATGCAAGCCTATGCATAAAGCTTGCAAAGAAGCCTATGCAAGCTTTATGCATAAATCTTACAAGAAGCCTATGCAAGCTTTATGCATAAGATCTATGCATAAGATTTATGCATAAACTCTATGCAAGCGTGTGCATAAATCTTGTAAGAATCCTATTGAAGCTTTATGCATAAGATTTACGCATAAACTCTATGCAAGCCTATGCATATATACCTTGATCCCTTGATTGATGAGCTCGAGCAATTATGGAGAGGCATAAGGGTGCATGTTGTTTCTTGTCCAATTTCATGTCGACGTAATGCAATGGTCAAAGGAATCTTGATGTGGACTATGCATGATTTTTTGGGCTATACGAATTATATAGTATGTGAGCAAGTCATGACTTATTTAAAAGTGATGACAAGCATAGTAAGTATGACACAACTCTTAGTAGACTTCTGGGAAAGTTAAGCAAAAAAGCAAGGCACCCTACGCGCCTTTTAATATGTTCTAACTTCTCAGTCAATTCTCCATAACGTTACAATTGGTTTAGAAAGAATGCATGGAATATTTCAAACTCCTTTGTGTCTAACTTTTATCACGTTCCCATGTGATTCCCTTCAAAATTTTGACCGGTACCGAAGAATCATAAGGCTCGGTCTTCATTTGAAGTATTGATTTCAGAATGAGCATATTTTATATCTTAAAATTGGTTCGTCATTGTGAACTCAAAAGTCCGTATCCTATGTGTCTAGTTCACAACCATAAGATTTGGGCACTTATGACAGTTTCTAACTTCTTAGTCAATTGTTCATAGAGTTACAATTGGTAGTGCATGGAATACTTTAGAGTCCTTTGTGTCTACCTTTTGTCACGTTCTCATATGATTCCTTTCAAAATTTTGACCGGTTCCAAAGAATCATAAGACTCGATCTTTATTTGAAGTATTGATTTCAAAATGAGCATATTTTATATCTTAAAATTTAATTGTTGAATTCGTTTAAATGTATACGTCTTTCGGTTAGCCTGGAACTTGTTCAACTTTAGGAAAAACCTTTTCGCAATTATGAGAGGAAAAAAAAAAGTCTTCAAAAATTTAAAGAGTTAGTTATATTTTTGAGAAAATATAAAAAAATACCTTGCTAAAATTGATAATTTCCTCCTCATGGCAAAAAGGATTCATGTAAGGTTCAGTAAAAAGATTCGTGTAAAGTTCAGTAAGATATAAGCTTTGAAAGTCGTTCTTACTCACCTGACTTCCGTAGACAAAGTAACCCTTTTAAACCGTGGAACCACACCATATAATCCCCTCGCTCGCTCGCTCTCGCGCGCGCTCTCTCTCTCGCTCTCTACGTTCTCGCTTTCGCTCCCCCGCCCCGGCCAATTTCGGAAATGGGCAATAGCGCTTCTACGAACGAAGATCGCAAAGCCTGCACGAAAGGGGGTCCCCTAGATTCAGCAACAAGGCTTGAGACAACCTATGCAGACATCTTGAAGGTGGAGGAGGTGAAGAGCGAGTTGAAAGACGTGTTCAAAGATCTGCGAATAGTGGTGGTGGGGAGATCGGGCTCAGGTAAGACCACCCTCATCCGGCTGATTATCGGCGACAACGGCCCGCCAAGCATCAGCGAAGGCACAGCAGGAGTGCAGGACATCAACGCAGAGTGGCCTCATCCCAATCCAGAGCTTCCCTTGATCTTTCACGACAGCAACGGCGTGGATATCATGGGTCCAGACAGGCTGAAAATCATCAAGAAGTTTCTTGACAAGCATCAGAAGAGCAGAGAATTCTCTCAAGATTCATCTGGTGTGGTATGTTTTCAGTGCTGCAGACACAAGGTTCCTCGACGATGGAGGTCTCGTGGAGCTGCTTGAAACTTACGAAATACCCTTGCTGCTGGTCATGACCTTCAATGATTGCGAGAAGATGGTCACGAAGCATGTGACCCCGTCCAACTTAGAGACATTGCTGGGCCGCATCAAGGATGTGGACAAGAGGAAGAAGGTGAAGGAGGCGATGGTGAAAATCGGAAACGATGTACAGCTAGAAGGCCATACATTAGCAGGTAAGAAGGATGTAGATGGCCTAAAGAATGTGATTGACAGAAGGAAAGACATGATTGATAAGAAGCTCCAGTACACATGGATAGCTTGCCAGGTGGTTGACATGGATCATAAGCTGGGGGCGTCGGCCAAACTGATCGTTCGCTACAAGAAGGCAGAGGTGTTCAACACGTGCGCGGTAGGTGCACTGCCGTTCGCACAGCAGCTTCAGCTGGCCTACATGTTCATGAAGGTGTTGACATGCTTGTGCAAGATATGGAGTGTGCCGGCCAACCTGGAGAAGGCACTGTTCAAGACGTTTTATATCGAGAAGGGAGGACATTGCCTGCTGCGGAACCTTTTCCACAACTTGGCTGCCGGTCTGGGGCTGGTAGTCTCTTTAGCGGCGTCCGTGCTCACCGTAGGAGCTGCCACTCCTGCCATCCTTGCGGTTATGGCCGCAGCTGGCTTTTCCCAGCTGAAAGCTACCCCCGTTCTCCTCATGTCCTACTCCTTCTTGATTTTGGGCGCCATCTTGTATGTCAAGTCCATGCAGATAACCATGGAGAGCTGGGAGGCGGACAAGTCCGTGGAAGCCTACGTCAAGTACTGCGAGGAGTTCGCTGCTTCCGATTACCCCAAAAAGCTGCAGAGCTTTGCGCAGGAGCGCTGGGGATATATTTCATGCGCTCCCCCTTGTCGTGTAGCGGGGGAGTGCATGACCACCTGGAACCCTCATGCCAGCTCAGCAGAACCACCTCGGATCCTGCCACGCCCGTAATTTCTCAAAACCTGTGTCTTTGGGGGGGGAGCGTGGTACGTGCTCCCAGAAGCGAAGCCCGAAAAAGCGCGTGGAAAGTTGACCTAGCCCTTCTCTCAGGGCTCACACCCCCATCTGCGCCATAGCCGGCTGCTGCCGGAGCTTCTTCTCTTGTCGCCGCGTCCATGGACTCATATCGGGTTTGAGTTGAATAGCTGTTTATCGAGTAGATCGCAAGGGACGCATATAAAATCTGTTTCCATTTTATTGGTCAGTGCCGTATCCAGGATCCTGTCTGTTGATAGTGGCTTCAATCTGCATACACTTCACTTGCACAATAATGGAGTGCTTCCAATGAAAGTGGCTGCGGTGATTGATTTGTGGCGGTGTACTGTTTGTTCGCATTGCAGGCAGCCCTACTCACCTACAATCTACGAGCCAGCTCACGTCCAGGCGTGGAAGCCTATAGTGGAGGCGGTGCACGCCAAGGGCGCCATTTTCATATGCATGTGGGTCGGGTTTCGAATTCGGGTGAGTCTGGTTACTGTAAAAAGCACACAATAATATATATTGTGAAACACGATTTTAATTTCCTTTGGGCAACGTACCAGCCCAACGGGGATTAATTTAATCACTTGGAATTTCGCCCTGAATTTTGGCAGGTGGGACTCTCCTAGGCACTTCAGCTCAAAACCTTGGAATGCTTATCACTGGCCGAACTCTTGTAGGCTCTGTGTAGCACAGGTTTATCGCTGACAAGAAGCAAATCGCCAAGGCTACCGTCTCTATTTGTTCGAGTGCTAGTCTGTGTGTGCGCAGAATGGACACTAGGATCCACCTTCAATATCCACCGCTGGGTCCTTTCAATGCTAATCATCTACAATGGACCGATAAAAAGTGTGAAAAGTCTATATATGGATATGTTCGGGTAGCCTATTTTCACTGGGATCGCTTAACAGATTTTTTAAAAGGAGAAGAGTCTCTTACAGATGCAGAAACAAATTTTAGGCGGCAATCCGTGCGAAGGCATGAAAAGGGTAGCTTAAAGCAACCAACTCTTGATAGCTACTTAGAGGAGACTTTGTTTTGGTGTGCTTATGGTCCTAAAGATATGCGTGGAAAGGAGATCATGGTTCCTCACAATGAAAAGACACCAAAGACAGGGAAAGGAAGCCGTCCAGGTGGTGTAAAAGGCACTCGTATGTGTGGTTGTCAATGTCATTTCTTTGTAAAAAGATTGTATCTATTAGAAGATGTAGCTTGCATTCGCTATATTCAAATGCATCATGTTGATGAGAATGATGAGCTTTGTCACAAAGAAGGCATCAAGGCAACTTTGGGCCACAACCTATCCTTTGCACCATGGCTCTCTTTGGAAATAAAATCATGGGTCTTTGAAATGCTTTGCAAACGTTACACTCCAATGCAAGTGCATGAGGCACATATTCAAGTTGTTCACAAAAAAAAAGTGAACAATCCTAGCTATACATTGTCACGAGATGATTTCCTATCACTTAGAGACATCTTAAATATTGCTAGGAAGCATGCAAGTAGTACTCATGAGCTGCATTCTAGTGATGCCCAAAGTGTTCGCATGTGGACACAACAACACTCTCAAGATGTCTTCTACTATGAGGAGATGGATGCTACAAACAATAAGCCATTTGTGCTAGGTATTCAAACACATTGGCAACTTGAGAGGCTCAACACATATGGCAACAATGGGGTCATATCAATGGATTCAACGTTTGGAACAAACTTTTACAAGGTACGCATGTAGTATATATGTACTTTTTTTATGCTACTTTATATGTAGAAATGTTAAGATTCTATCTCATTGAATATTTTTTGTTTAGTTCCAACTCTACACTGTGCTAGTATTTGATAACTATCAAAATGGAGTCCCAGTTGCGTGGATCATAACATCAAGCTTTGATACGGACACTATTGTCCAATGGCTTACAAGTCTTCGCAATAAAATACTTGACTACAACAAATCATGGGATCCAAATGCCTTTCTTGTTGATGATGCAACCGCCGAGATAAATGCCATCAGGTAAATCATGTGCATGCCCACATTATTGCTCACAAAGTATTATCTCTTTCTCTTTGTCAAACTAGCTAACTTTTATTTCTAATTTATTGCAATCTTGAAAATAGGGTGGTATTCAACATACCAATTTATTTCTAATTTATTGCAATCTTGAAAATAGGGTGGTATTCAACATACCAATTTATTTATGTTTATGGCACGTTCGTCGAAGTTGGTTGAAGCACTTAGTGAAGAAGGTACAAGATTGGAAAGTTAGAGCTATCATGTTTAGACGCCTAGGTGCAATCATGAACATGCGTGTCCAAGGGGGAGCTTCGGAGGCCATTGCCATAGACAATATAAAAGATAGTGTATTGGAGTTCTTGGCCGACTTTTCACATGAGGAGGCCTTTATTGAATATTTCCGTACTTATTGGGTTTCAAAAGTTGGTAAGTTCAACCTTCTAAGCTTAAGAAGTTAAAAGTTTGATTGAAGCTTTAATACATCATTGGAACCTAATGTACTTTTTATGCATTAGTACTCACCTGGGCCTTATCTTTTTGTAGAGATGTGGGCAAGAAGCTTGAGGATGCTTCCACATGCAAATCAAGATACAAATGGAGCTATCGAGTCATATCATGCTACTTTAAAGTCTCGTTTCTTATGTGGCAAGAAGTACATATGGGGACGTAGAATTGATTGGCTTTTGCACAAACTTATGACGGCATGTTTGTCGTATTTTTGGTATTTAGATGAGGCAAAGAAGGGTGGCTTTGTCAAAAATAAAGCCATAAAAAGATTGATTGAGCATTCACTGGAAAGAGCTCAGAGCATCCCAGATGGAGATGTACTATTTTTTAATGAAGGCACAAGGGTTATGGCAAAGGTAAAAAGTCAATCCTCGGGCGCCAAGATCCATTACATTGTGTATAATGCCGATTGTGATTGGGGTTGTTGTAATTGTGGATGGGCAATGAAGGGCAATATGTGTAAGCACCAAGTAAAGGTCATGCTACTAAATGGTTTTAATTTAAATACTATCATTGGTAAGTGTTTGGAGTTGTATGACAATGGCCATGACATGTGTATTGGCTCAAATTGTATTTCTGTCATGGAGGAGACTCATAGCATTGAGAATGTAGACCATTCTCAACAAGGTACTCAAGAGCCAAATGCGAAGAAGCCTAATGCGACAGATTGCTATGAGCGCATTGTACACATGGTGGAAGGAAAACCAAGCTTACAAGCACATTTTGATGCATTAATGCAAAGGTTATTGCTTCAAATGCAAGAGGTACAAGCAAGGGACGAGCATGGAGCATTGCATCCTGCTGAGAATTTTCAGATTGTACAAGACGGTTTTGGAAATTCTATACAACGAGTAAGACCATTCATTGAGCGTCCTCTTGGGAGAAAAGCATATACAGAAAATAGTGCTCTTCCTTTTCCACGGCCCGCAGCTACCAAAAAACGCTCCATGCAAGCGACTTTGGATGCCAAAGCTTTGGATGGGGATGCAGAGTGATCATTGTAGCTAGTGACATGAAACACTTGGGCTTTATTTTGTTCTTCATTATGCTTATGTTAGTGCTTTTTTTTCAAGTAGCTTCCTTTTGATGGTTATGAACTTTTTTGAACCATGTATAGCATTGATGCGTGTTGATCAAAAAGTCTTTCTTATAAAAAGCACCTTGGCGATTGTGTATTATGCCGATTGTGAATGTGGGCATGTGAACGAGACTCAATTGATTGTGTATTATAGTGTACTCATATATTTGTTGATTTGCATTCATGTGAAATTCGAGATGGAAGAAAACTCTTTTCTCAATTTTAAATTTTAGAGATACAAATTCAAAGCTTTAAAAAAAAAAAGAGTAACCTCACTAAGAGCCTCCCTTCCTTGTCAGCTTGGTGAAAGGTTTCCTTTATATAATTTGTAAAGAAGGTTGTCCGCCAAGTTGAAATAAGACAATGTTGAGAAAAAAGACACCGTCTTCATGTTTGTGTATGATCATTATTAGGAAAACAAGGCTAATGAGAGAAATGATCATGTTTGTGTATGATCATTATTTGCAAAACAAGGCTAATGAGAGAAATGATATATTCTTTTCGAGCTTGGGCTTGATGTTTTGACTTTGGAAATCTTTCTCTGTTTGGCACCAATTTTATTTATTTTTAACAGGAGATTTCAAAACTCAATTAAATTTGTTATAAAATTAAAATTAGATATAGCAACAAATTTAACCAAAAATAAACAATTACGGTGGTCGTCTGCTGACTCGGTTTCTTGCTGGCGGTCGCCTTCTTCTCCAACTCTTTGTGGGGTCGCCTTCTTCTCCTCCAGCTCTTTGTGGGGTCACCTTCTTCTCCTCCAGCCATGCAATATATACCCCTTTTTTTCTCTCTCTTTTTTTCTTAGACTTTTCCCTTTTTCCCATGCATGGCATGCACACTGCAGCGAGAGATTATAGTACCTTTGAAAATAAATAAATAAAATGTGTCGAGACGCAAATAATTTGATATTTATTATCCCTCGCTAATTACAGAAATTCGAGTTGGATTATTCTAAAACAAATTCAAAAAATGTTCGGGGAATGAATCCCGCAGTTAATGGAGCCCGCTGAAAACATTTTCTATTATCTTGAGGCTGGCGAGAAATTACGGGCAGTGGCAGCATCCGAGGTGGTTCTCCTGAGCTGGCATGAGGGTTCCAGGTGGTCATGCACTCCCCCGCTACACGACAAGGGGGAGCGCATGAAATTTATAGCTCATCCTTAATTAATTCACGAGCTGTTGATAATTAAGAAAATGTACTGCTGGTCCCTGGACTGCTTTGGTCCGATTACAAAATCACGAGCTTATTAATCTATGCACTTGTTTGGCACAGTCTGGTGCAGCTGGCACTGGTGACAACAGCAGCGAAATACAACCTGACCAAGCTTCTACGTCGGTGGATTACCAGAGCGATGGTGGGATCAGTACCCTCGACTCATCATCCTGCAGAAGCACAGACATAATAACATAATAAGTTGGCAACAAATTGCTCAAAACCAAGGTGCCCCCAAGTGACTTCTTCCACCTTATACCCAACATTTTCATTTGCAACTCCACTTGATTCATCTCGAAAGAAGACGAGTTCTGCATTAAAGGTCAACATGGCTGGCAATAGTTCATATGTCTTTATTTCCCAGCCAAAACATATAATTGTCCATTTGCATGACTTCACCAACAAGAAGAAGCCAAGTAAGTCCAAATGTATGTATCTTTTTTTTTCTTTCTTTCTTAATTACGTTTTCATTTCCGTTGGTTTCCTATGTTCACCTTAGATAACCTCAAATAATTGGGGCAATAAAAGGGACACAAAAGAAAAATGAGAATATGCATGTAAATTATTATGGACCTCAAAAGTTCCGAACCCCATGTGTCTAGTTTGAAACCACAAGATTCTAGGCCTTTTCGTATGTCCTTTTTAGTGCAAGAAGAAAACATTTCTCCCAAAAATGCTAATTAAAAGATGCCTTAGCCTTAGCTACTTTTCTCTTCAAAAATATACACCACAGCATATGGTTTCATAATTAATGAGTTTGTTCAAAACCTTGACCATTAATTTCAACAGAGGTCAAAAATTCGACTGTTTCTTTTTTCCCATTCCTGACTGTGGACAATGCAACATAAGATAGTTTGTCACTAGCACTATTATCATTTAGTATGTACTTTCAAAGGAAAATTGGTAGAATAGTTCAAAATCCTATGTGTGACCTAGCTTTTATCATGTTATCATCATTTCATGTTCTTTGATATTGCATTTGTAGGTTTAAAAGCCCATGACATAAGTTTCTTTTTCATTGGTAGTTTTCTTTGCAGAATCTAATGTCCTCTCTCTCTCTCTCTCTCTCTCTCTCTCTCTCTCTCTCTCGCTCAGCTCTATTTCCCTCTTCTAATTATTAAATAGGCAATGAGAAGGCCTTAAAGTCATGAAGGGGCCTCACTAGTAATGACATAGAGTTCTCTTTTTGCATAAGGAAATAATGAAAATACAATCCTTTTTTAAAGTCCCTTTGAAGGAAAGATACTAGGGTGGAATAACGTTTGTATTTACATGACTTGCCTACAAGTTAGGAAAAGCATAATAAGTATGCATTGGGTGTCACAGATCTAATTTTCTAGGAAAATAGAGTTTTAAAGAAACTTTGCAAGAATTGATTAAATCAAATAACTCATCAAATACAACATGATCAACATATTGAATAATCGAGTGAAACAAATAAAATTACTTAGCTCACAAAGCACGACTCCAAGATTGGGTGCAATCATCCCCCCTCATGTGTGTGAACTCTTCCCACACATGAGTATTTTCGAGATACTTTGTTCCAAATTAGGCCATGGCCTCCAAAAATACAAAAAGGTGCGTTTCTTGCATGGCACTCTCTTATGCTCAAAATAGGGTGCCTTTAAATTGAGGCTAGGGTTTAAAGCATATCACGATTTACAAAAATATTAAAGATCAAGTCTATGCTTGATAAACTAAGGCTTTCCAATTAAATCAAATTATGCACAAGCTAGCATATGTAGATAGAAAGCTTGTTTACAAAAAATATGGTGTGTTAAGTAATAAATTTGTGCAATTCCTTCTCAATCTTTAGAATCCTCTTCACCTATAAAATAACCAACAGTAAATTGGTGAAAATATATTCCATAAGTATACAAACCATGTTCACACACATGTTTGCTAGGCGTAAGTAACCCAGGAATCACCCGTCTATACAAACCAACTGAAACAAACATCGGAGGCCCCAAACATACGTCAATATCCACCACATGTATTAATATTTATAATACCATCAACCATGACATTAACATAATTTGGCTTGACGCAAAAATAATTCAAGCGTCCCCGAATTATCTAATAGGGTTGAATAATATTTTTAAGAGGGCTTAAAATATATTCCCATAACATTCCCTCTTGCTTGAGTTTGTAATGGCCCTCAATTGCCGGTTTGTTGAAAGAACGGAGGATCTCAGGGAAAGCACGAAAATATTTCTCAGGCACCCATCTTGCATATTTTAATTTCCTTTGTGTCTACCTATTGTTATGTTGTCATATGATTCTCTTCAAAAAATTTACCGGTTCTAAAGAATGACAAGGCTCGGGCTTCCACATCCACATCAGGTCGTTGAGAATGGACATTTGTCAAATAAACTTATTTTGAGAATGAATTCAACTTACTCCTTTGCGTGCGTGTGCACACACATTCTACATACCTAACATAGCACCTAAGTACATGAAGGGGTTTCATGACTTACATGCCATATACATGCAAGAGGGGGGTTACACAAATATTTGTTTAATGTAATTATTTATTTAGGTAGATTAGATCCATAGAGGTTTTGAATTTAAAATCCAAACATGGTATACATACAAGATTAGCTGCATGCTTACATGCACGTTCTATATGGGTTTTTGAACTCGCTCAGCTTACGCAAAGAATTAAATGAGGATGGTCCCTTTTTCTTTGACATTACTTCTCCTTTTCAAGAAAGTTTTGAAGTAAGGTACGAGTGTAAAACCCATATACTTTTGTATTTGCATGAATTAATAAAAAGTCATGTAAATGTTGGATAATGTGCATGGAATATGGCCCTTTTTTTGCATTCCCATTTCTTTCGGTCTCCAAAGAAGACATGCTATGCAATAAAGGGCCAATTTCCATGTAAAAGAAAAGATTGCATGTTTGATATGTCATTGTGAACTCAAAAGTTCATATCCTATGTATCTAGCACTTTTGGTAGTTTCTAACTTCTCAGTCAATTCTCCATAGAGTTACAATTGGTTTAGAAAATATGCATGGAATATTTTAAACTCCTTTGTGTCTAGCTTTTTTCATGTTCGCATGTGATTCCCTTCAAAATTTTGACCGGTTGTTGCAAAGAGACCACCACTACACGCGTAGGCAAAAGTGATATTAACTATCTTGTGACTTTCAAGCATCATCCTATTAAAGATCCTACATGGATGCCAGAAAAGTTTTTGTGTTCTTACCAAAATATTATCCACTCTTACCATCCATGCAATTGAGGTCAATTGCAACCTGAGCGAGAGGGAATGTTAGTCATAATCTCTATGGGGATTCCCACTATTTATGAATGTTATCAAGGATATTTTATTTTTTGATGTGCCTTATATTTATATCAGTTTTCAAGGTTAATGTGTTTAATTAGCTATGTACACCGACTTTACATGTGTCCTTAGTCAGGATTAATGTGTTTAATTGACTTTGTGTACCGACTCATATTATTTCAATATAGGCGATGCTTCAAGGGGTGGATCATTTGGTGGGCCACAATGGTATGATATAGTCAAGATTAATGTGTTTAATCGACTTTGTGTGTTGACTAATATTATTTTAATGTAGGCTATGAAGAGGCGGCAGCCTTGAAGGAGCTCGTTGAGAATACTACAAAGCTCATCCTTAATTAATTCACGAGCTGTTGATAATTAAGGAAATGTACTGCTGGACTGCTTTGGTCCGATTACAAAATCACGAGCTTATTAATCTATGCACTTGTTCGGCAAAGTCTGGTGCAGCTGGCACCGGTGACAACAGCAGCGAAATACAACCTGACCAAGCTTCTACGTTGGTGGATTACCAGAGCGATGGTGGGATCAGTACCCTCGACTCATCATCCTGCAGAAGCACAGACATAATAACATAGTAAGTTGGCAACAAATTGCTCAAAACCAAGGTGCCCCCAAGTGACTTCTTGCTCAACATCATTATGTTTCCACCTTGTACCCAGCATTTTCATCTGCAACTCCACTTGATTCATCTCGAAAGAAGACGAGTTCTGCATTAAAGGTCAACATGGCTGGCAATAGTTCATATGTCTTTATTTCCCAGCCAAAACATATAATTGTCCATTTGCATGACTTTACCAACAAGAAGAAGCCAAGTAAGTCCAAATGTATGTATCTTTTTTTTTCTTTCTTTCTTAATTACGTTTTCATTTCCGTTGGTTTCCTATGTTCACCTTAGATAACCTCAAATAATTGGGGCAATAAAAGGGACACAAAAGAAAAATGAGAATATGCATGTAAATTATTATGGACCTCAAAAGTTCCGAACCCCATGTGTCTAGTTTGAAACCACAAGATTCTAGGCCTTTTCGTATGTCCTTTTTAGTGCAAGAAGAAAACATTTCTCCCAAAAATGCTAATTAAAAGATGCCTTAGCCTTAGCTACTTTTCTCTTCAAAAATATACACCACAGCATATGGTTTCATAATTAATGAGTTTGTTCAAAACCTTGACCATTAATTTCTTCATAATTAATGAGTTTGTTCAAAACCTTGACCATTAATTTCAACATAGGTCAAAAATTCGACTGTTTCTTTTTTCCCATTCCTGACTTTGGTGGACAATGCAACATAAGACAGTTTGTTACCAGCACTATTATCATTTAGTATGTACTTTCAAAGGAAAATTGGTAGAATAGTTCAAAATCCTATGTGTGACCTGGCTTTTATCATGTTATCATCATTTCATGTTCTTTGATATTGCATTTGTAGGTTTAAAAGCCCATGACATAAGTTTCTTTTTTATTGGTAGTTTTCTTTGCAAAATCTAATGTCCTCTCTCTCTCTCTCTCTCTCTCTCTCTCTCTCTCTCTCTCTCTCTCTCTCTCTCTCTCTCTCTCTCTCTCTCTCTCTCTCTCTCGGCTCTATTTCTCTCTTCTATATTAAATAGGCAATGACAAGGCCTTAAAGTCATGAAGGGGTCTCACTAGTAATGACATATCCACATCAGGTCATTAAGAATGGACATTTGTCAAATAAACTTATTTTGAGAATGAATTCAACTTACTCCTTTGCGTGCACGTGCACACACATTCTACATACCTAACATGGCACCTAAGTACATGAAGGGGTTTCATGACTTACATGCCATATACATGCAAGAGGGGGGTTACACAAATATTTGTTTAATGTAATTATTTATTTAGGTAGATTAGATCCATAGAGGCTTTGAATTTAAAATCCAAACATGGTATACATACAAGATTAGATGCATGCTTACATGCACGTTCTATATGGGTTTTTGAACTCGCTCAGCTTACGCAAAGAATTAAATGAGTATGGTCCCTTTTTCTTTGACATTACTTCTCCTTTTCAAGAAAGTTTTGAAGTAAGGTACGAGTGTAAAACCCATATACTTTTGTATTTGCATGAATTAATAAAAAGTCATGTAAATGTTGGATAATGTGCATGGAATATGGCCCCTTTTTTTGCATTCCCATTTCTTTCGGTCTCCAAAGAAGACATGCTATGCAATAAAGGGCCAATTTCCATGTAAAAGAAAAGATTGCATGGTTGATATGTCATTGAGAACTCAAAAGTTCATATCCTATGTATCTAGCACTTTTGGTAGTTTCTAACTTCTCAGTCAATTCTCCAGTCAATTCTCCATAGAGTTACAATTGGTTTAGAAAATATGCATGGAATATTTTAAACTCCTTTGTATCTAGCTTTTTTCATGTTTGCACGTGATTCCCTTCAAAATTTTGACCGGTTGCAAAGAGACCACCACTACACGCATAGGCAAAAGTGATATTAACTATCTTGTGACTTTCAAGCATCATCCTATTAAAGATCCTGAATGGATGCCAGAAAAGTTTTTGTGTTCTTTACCAAAATATTATCCACTCTTACCATCCATGCAATTGAGGTCAATTGCAACCTGAGCGAGAGGGAATGTTAGTCATAATCTCTATGGGGATTGCCATTCTTTATGAATGTTATCGAGGATATTTTATTTTTTGATGTGCCTTATATTTATATCAGTTTTCAAGGTTAATGTGTTTAATCAGCTATGTACACCGACTTTACATGTGTCCTTA
This sequence comes from Cibotium barometz, assembly GCF_041138505.1. NCBI lineage: Eukaryota > Viridiplantae > Streptophyta > Polypodiopsida > Cyatheales > Cibotiaceae > Cibotium > Cibotium barometz. Next base: position 38,069,248 of record NC_141093.1, on the reverse strand, counting down.
GTCAGGATTAATGTGTTTAATTGACTTTGTGCACCGACTCATATTATTTCAATATAGGCGATGCTTCAATGTGTGGATCATTTGGTGGGCCACAATGGTATGATATAGTCAAGATTAATGTGTTTAATTGACTTTGTGCGTTGACTAATATTATTTTAATGTAGGCGATGATTGAGTGAGTGTCAAACTATCTTTTAGTCGTTGTGCAGGTGTAACATTTGTTAGACCACAATGAGATATTTTGGAAGACGTAAACACCTATTATGGTTATATATTTTGGCACTAATATTTTTGGAAGGAAAAGGCCTCAAACGTTTGTACATACCAATTAATACTTATACTTTTGGTAGACCCAAGACTTGATAATTGTAGCTTGCTATATTTTTGGAAGACCTTGAACGCTCAAAAACTCAAAAGCTCTTTACCTTTATTTTTGGAGTTGTTATTTTGAAAAGCAAGCTTTTAATACATATAAATATAGATGAGTGGTACGACAGGCCACACTCATCTGGGGGAATTGAACCCAATCTTGTGTCGACGGTGATCTCTTTCTTATTTTCAAGCTCTTTTATTTATTTTATTTTGTTTATGTAAAGTTCATGCTTTTAATTTGTTCTATTTTTTGCTCTAATTTTCGTGTTTAAGAAATCAAATTCTTCTCCAAGTGTCATAAAGGTCCTGAGAAAACAAGACAAGTTGGATAACAAAGAAATTGATGGCTCATAGTTTCACTTGGAAATCCACCTTCTTTAGTCTTGAAAAAATACAAGTAAAGGTTAACATGATTGGCAACAATTCACGTGTCTTTATTTCTTGACAAGAGCATTTGTGAATACATATACTTTTCTATTAGTATGCCTTCCCAAGAATGTAGCAAAGGTCAACATGACTGGCAACAGTTCGCATGCCTTTATTTCTTGACAAGAGCATTTGTGAATACATATACTTTTCTATTTGCATGGCTTGCCACTAGAAGTCAAGTAAGTCTTGGAAAGCTCACCCATTTTCTTTAGTTTCCAATGTTTAAAGATAAGTTGAAGTTGGGCAATAAAGCGCCAATTCACACACAAAAGAAAAATGAGCATGCATGGAAAATTATTTTGGACCTTAACATGTGGCTAGTTTGCCACCACGATTTGGGGTCTTTTTATATGTTCTTATTAGTGTAAGAAAAAAATATTTCACACAAAAAGAATAATTCAAAGATGGCTTAGTCTTAGCTATTTTTCTTTTCAAAAATATACACTTTATATGGTTTTATACCCATATTGTTCAAAACCATATACACATGATCAAAAGTCATTTAAGTTATAAAAAAAAAGCAAGCCACCCCATGAATGATTTTGGATGATCTTGAACGTTTATTGAATAAAAGTTTTTTGAAAATAAATTTAACATACTCCTCTCTATATGCATGTGCACAAGGGGTCACTTTCTACATACCTAACGTAGCACCTAAGTGCACGAACGGGTTACATGACTTACATGCCATATACATGTAATATAGGTCAATATGGTTGGTAGCATTTCATATGTATTTATTTCTTAAAACATTTGTGAATACTTATAGTTTTCTATTTGCATGACTTACCAAGAAGTCAAGTAAGTCTTGGAAACTCCACATGCATGTATCGCTTTTTTTTATTACATTTTCATTTCCTTTGGTTTCGAGAACTCACCTTAGATAAGTTGAATTAGGGGAAATAAAGGGACATAAAATAAAAATGAACATGCATGGAAATTAGTGTGGACCACAAAATTTCAAAATCCCATGTGTCTAGTTTGCAACCATAAGATTTTGGGCCTTTTAATATATTCTATTTAGTGTAAGAAAAGAATATTTCTCCCAAAAAGGCTAATTAAAAAGATTCCTTAGCCCTAGCTACTTTTCTTTCTGGACATTTGTTGAATAAACCTATTTTCAGAATGAATTTTACTTACTCCTTTGCATGCACGTGTGTGGAGTGGGTTATTACTTTCTACATAGCTACATAGCTAACATATCACCGAAGTGCACGAAGGGTTTACATGACTTACATGCCATATACATGTGTGTTTAATTAGCTCTGTGTGCCAACTAATATAGTCATGATTAAAGTGTTTAATCAACTTTGTGCGCCGACTAATATTATTTTAATGTAGGTGATGATTGAGTGGGTGGAACATTTGTTGGGCCACATTGGTATGATATTCAAGATGAATGTGTTTAATTGACTTTGTGCATTGACTAATATTAGTTTAATGTAAGCGATGATTGAGTGAATGACGGGCTATTTTGTTAGTCGCGGCAGTGGAACATTTGTTGGACTATAATGAGATATTTTGGAAGACATGTGAACATTTATTATGGTCATATGTTTTGGCATTAATATTTTTAGAAGGTGAAGACCTCAAACCTTTGTACATACCAATTAGTATTTATACTTTTAATAGACCCAAGACTTCATACATGTAGCTTGCTATATTTTTGGAAGAGCTTAAATGCTCAAAAACTTAAAAGCTCTTTACCTTTAGTTTGGAGTTGTCTTTTTGAAAATCAATATTTTAATACATACAAATATAGATGAGTGGTACGACGGGCCACACTCATCCAAGGGAATTGAACGCGATCTTGTGTCGATGGTAATCTTTTTCTTATTTTCAATCTCTCTTGCTTATTTTGTTTTGTTTATGTACGGTTCATGCTTTTAATTTATTTTAAGTCTAATGTTTACTCTAATTATTTTGGACCTTCACATGTGGCTAGTTTGCAACCACAAGATTTGGGATCTTTTAATATGTTCTTATTAGTGTAAGAAAACAACATTTCACACAAAAAGGAAAATTCAAAGATGCCATAGCCTTAGCTATTTTTCTTTTTAAAAAAGATACACTTTACATGGTTTTATAACCATATTGTTCAAAACCATGTACACATGATTGATAAAAAATAACAGTGCCACTATTTCACCCGCGCTCAACGGCGCTGATAATTTTTTTCGGGGCATTATTGACCCCATTCTAATTTTAATTCAATATATTGAAGATAGTTATAATTTCTATAAACAAACATATTGAAAAATTAAAATACATTTGAAACATAGTAACTCCTGAAAATGCCATAAACCACGAGCTACATCTAAAATGCCATAAAAGGCGGTCTACATTGAGTATGGAGTTACATAACATAAAACACAATAGGCCGGCCTCTATTCATCCTCCTCCTCCTCCTCCTCATCATCATCCTCCTCCTCACCTATTTCCTCTTCTTCATCTTCCTATATCACATAAGATTAAGTAATATCAAAAACAAATTAGATAAATTTCTAAAATCTTATAAAACCAAATGAATTTGAGCTTTTAAAACTTGTTAAAACAAGTAACTTACAAACGAGCATGGCTTCATAGTTCAAAGCGACACCCTACTGATGCAACCATTCAAACGTGGCCTAGATCTCATTATGATAAGCATAGTCATACTCCTCACAAAAACGAGAACGGCCAACCACATTTTCCTACATTGAACACACATTAAAAAGAACAAATATTTAGAAACCAAAGTTTTGAATACAAAATGTTAAGGATTCAAATTATTACAAATTTAGCAAGGAAAGATGGCCTTCCACCCGATCCAAGATGAAAAGCCCCTCTTTTATGTTGTCATACTCGGGCTGCTTCTCTTTGTTGTTTGAATAGATCAGGATTTTATCGGTATGCCTTTTTTGCTTTCTTCCAATCTTTATTTGATTCTCTTCGGTGGCTTGATGCCACCACGCTTAATGGCCTTAGCAATCAATGATTTCCTATGACTCACATGTCTTCTGTAAGATACCACCCATCCTGTCACCAAGGATAGGGAGGCACCTCACTTGGTAAGATCAATCCTAATCCATTGTGAGAGCTATCTCATCGGTGCCTCTCTTGGACGATCCAATTTATAAGCAATCTCCACAAGGTTGGGGGTCCTACCAAATATGTCCAGGATCTCTTTTTGATTTCTAGTCTCTTTGTAAAGGAAACACTTGACTCACCACATTCCAATCGACCACCCGCTTCCCAGTGACTAGAACCATTCATCTATGATGTTAACCTAAATTACTAAGCACATTATTTCACTGATGATGCAAGTTACAACATTATTCATTGATTTATTCTTGTGCACATATTCCTTTATCCCTTAATGAATACATTCTTTACCAATCAAGTCATTCCACACACACACACACACAAAGGAATTGATTAATTTCAAACCTCGGTGTCCCGAGTTACATCCATCTCCAATCCCTTGGCTCATCGAGTTGCAAAACAATCTAGAGCTTACAACCGTTGTGGCAAAAAATCACTCGCATAGTAGAATGCGAAGTTTCCCCTTCACCCTCTTCCTTCTATGAAAGACCTTTCCATCAGGCTTATAACTACTAGAAAGAACCCTCACCCCGCCACGTAGTGGTTCACCCACCAACGAAGGTAATTTTTCCGATCTCTAAGTATTTCAAGAGTTGGTTGCCCCGGGTGGGGAGTACCTGGTTGCCCCAGACCGCCAATCAACAATTAGATCACATTGGAATGGTTGCCCCAAACCAATCTCATCAGAATGGTTACCCTAGGGAAAGTTCCCTAGTTCACAAATTCATCATCATCGTCATTAAGAGTTCACGAATTCATCATCATCATCATTCACATTTTGAAACCAAGTGTTTTCAACATCTTTATAAAACCAAAATAAATAATCCCATATAAGACAATCACCTTTCTAAGAAGGATGGTCACTTCTCTATAATATGCGGTAAACATTCTTATTTTAAACCAATGGCTAACAATTAAGCTTTTAACTTAGCACTCATGGCACATGTGAGACAATAAATAAAGTAGTGATCCTCGAGCAAGAACCTACACCATGGGAGTTCTCGTAGGCTCAAGGATTATCTAACTCACATAAGGCACAAGACTCACTTTTACTATGGGTTAAACCAAATACAGAAACTCATCCCCAACTCTAGCCATAACCAGACATGGTTAACCTGGGTAAAGATTTCACTTGACATCTTTAGTTAAATTAGCTAGGGCTAGCACCCAAGTGTTTTCCACTTTGATACCCTTGCATTTTGGCACTTTGAAGCAGAGCATTTTCCAAGTCACTAACAGCAGCATCATACAAGCTGATCTTGCTCTTAAAACCTTCTCTAGCAAGCCAACTCTCATGCTTGCTCTCAGCAAGGTTGGTGCGTGGTGTGGTTGCCATATCATGGTATACTTCTCTTGAGCTTCTTCTTTTGTTTGCTGATGTTCGCCATGACTCACACAATTATAAGTGCTCCTCTTCTTGAAAGTCCTTTTGTACATATCCCACGGTGTGTCTTTATAGGCTCTACTCCCAATAAAACAAACAAGTTCTTTCACGAGACCATGCATTACATTTTTAACTCCACCATTAAACACATGGCATACTACTCTCCAGTTGGCCTGTGACTCATTGGCCCCATGAATCCAAAGAAATTTGCTTGTGGGTGCCCAATACGCAACATCACCTCATTCATCATTTCCTTTAAAAAAAATTATGCCTCGGTGTCTTCTTCTTTCATTTCACATGTTGCTATGGTTAGTAATTCCTGCAAAGGTCTCATTTAAAAAAAATGTGATCTTGGCACATTAGCCATTGCTGGAGTTGGCACATTGGTGTGCCATTTTTGTCAAAACTTGTCATCTGCATAGGGACCTACTCATGTCTGGCATATTACATATTTTCATGGGATAATACACATACAAGGCTAATGATTCATGTTGGAACACATCTACACGAGGTTCAAGTCAGCAAATCAAGAAAAGACATTCAAAAAGTAAAGAACCTTGTTGAGAATGTTGTCAAAGCGGAGAGAGGAGTAGGTCCACGAAAAATTCAGATGTCAACTGCCAAAAATATCATTGAGGACATTGTAATGAAGACTGGCAGAAAGAAGGAGGAACTCTTTGGAGACAAAGAATTATCAAAATTCCTTGATGAGCTATGCCCCTTAGTGCAAACAAAAAGGTTTGGAAAAGTTCTTATCTTCTATATATTTATGGAGCCATATATCAAGAAACCCTTAATTAATTAAATGGTTGTATTTGGAGTTTTGAAAGGATCATCAATAAAGTAAGGAAGTCTGCATTGCGGGGAGGTTTGGGACTTGATGCTATTTTACAGTTGAAGAAGAATTGTATGTATGATTTTTTTCATTGTAGTTGCTTTCCTAGACAAGCATTTGAGGAGGACCGATGCTTCATTTTCAAAATGTCTACAAAAGGACCTGCATATCTGACTTGGTGAGGCGAATGGATCGAGATGGAAGTGGTGATTTAAACACTACATGGGTTATGTTTGACCACACACGAAGAGTAGTTGGGTGGTCTCAACACTTGCATGTCATGTCTACAATCCAAGGTATATTGCAAGATCAATCAAATATATGTCCCATGTGTGTCTATTTCAATCATGTTTTAAACTAAACAATAAGTCTAATGTGAGCACCCTTTTCTTCGTAGACATGTGAGCACCCTTTTCTTCGTAGACTCTTGTGGAATAGAAAACTATTCGTGGATCTGAATGTATTTTTCTTTTAGGCTTACTCGGGTCCATGTGCCTCATCAACAACATGTATTATTGTTTAATGGACTATATAGGAAGAAAGAGGTGTTGAAGCTCCTTGCTTCAGATTCGGACACATGGGAAGCTCATGGCATGAAGGCTGACAATAAGTCATTCCGCAAGTACATCTCCAAAAGGAGATATATTGGAGTCAAATGATTGATCTTGCAATGGAGATGGTTTCTATTATGACTCTTGATCTTAGAGAGGATCAAGTTCAGGTTCCCCGAGATGCACTTATCTATTTCCGAAGCTATCGACAAATGCATTTGTTCGTCGTCTTGTTTACATGTGACTTTTTAAGATGACAATTTAACAAGGTCAATAGTATGCATGTCTAATGCATACTTATGTAAAAGTAAACTTGGATATTGCAGGTGGGTTATGCACCTACTCCGTGGACAATATATCTCCAATATTCCCATGGAGTGTCATGATTGGGTGATTAAATATGGACCCTCTACCATGTATCCACCAAGCCTTGTGGCTCGGATGGACACAAAATGGGAGTTGGATGTGTGTCCTTGGTGGATTGATTATCCATCGGGAAAGAGACACCCTTTGGAGGCCAACTTGTTTGCGAGTAAAAATCATGTATTATTTTAGCTTCCATTGTACCACATGCTTGATGGGCAATCCATGTATTATCTTTACCACTTTGAATAACAGAATGGTTGAGATGGAAAGAGCGGGGTATGAAGGATCCTGAACAAGGCTCAGCTTCCAAGAAAAAGAAGTTAAGAACTAAGAGAGGAGCTAACTACTTGAGTAGTAAGAAGAACCTCTTTGATTCAATCCTTTTAGACATGGACTAGCCAGAGGTTGATGTGGGAGGCACGCACGACCATGGAAAGAAGACTAGAGAAATGCAAGGTAAGAAATCTTTGGCATGAATACAAGGTAAAGTTCAATATATGGATATGTAAATCCTAACCATGTTCCCATGCAAAGGAGGAGGTTCTTCATCTAAAGATGTGTACCATCGTGTCATCAAAGGTGACATTGTGATGGTTGCAGATGCCATTGGAATAATAGATGGCCGCAAGTTAGTAGTATCTCTATATGAGCATCATCATGTGATGTATAAACCATTCTATTGTTGACCACATGTACATATGATTCTCTATTTACAGGGTGCTTCAGAAAGTGTCAAACTTCTTGATTTTGAGTAGTCCTCAAGACTTGTCACTGCAAAGCACAAGTAGTGATCAAGTGGTTATGATTATGTGGGCAGACTTTCTAACATCCCTTCCAGTTGCACAGTGTGGGATGGGCCAACAAATTCTTGAATGGAATATCTTTAGCAAAGCACTAGCAAAAGCTACTTTCAAGTTTGCAAGGGAATTTATGGCATACGAGGGATGGATGGTCACAACATGTCTACCAAAGCACCTTCCTATGATCCATAAGGTAGTTGCTACTCATGGGTTTACTTTCTATTGTACATTGATGGTATACATCAACTCTTCCTACATGTAAAAAGAGGTGGTAAGTCAACATGAACATAAAAGATATAATATATTTTATTATTTCAATGGAATTTGTAAATGTTTATGGGTTAAGTTATTCTGCCACATAACTTTGGTGTGTTTCCATTCTTGCAGGTTGAATGGCTAGTGCTATCCTCTTTCTTTCGTATGATTGTAAGCCACTCATCTACAACAAGGTAGAAGCATTTAAGAAATATCCTAAACTTTGCATTCCTGGTACCAATTGGATGAGGGAGTCAGATCTTGGAGAGGATCCATGTCAACTTTCCAAAATGCCATTGTTCAAGGAGAAACAAAGAGGAATAAAAGCTTGAGTGAGTAAGTTATCTATATGAGGTCCCTATGTAAAGTGTGTGCCTTATTGAGATGCAAGTCTATGAATGTTTTATTTAACCCTCAATGCTTTACAGGTTTCTCATACATTGCTTTACAAGGCCAGGAGACAAGATCATTGATGTGTTTGCAGGGATAGGAAAAATGTCCAATGCATGCAAAGAGCTGGGCTGAAATTACATTTCTTTAGAGAAGGATGAGCTCATGTTAAAAGAGTTTCTTAGACCTGCCTCTCATGCAAGAGAGGAAGGCAAAGATGAGTAGGTATACTTGGATGCTTGATGTTAGAGATATGGATATTTTTTGATTTTGTGCATGAACTATGGTCTTTATGAGTTACTATTGTGGAACTATGGATTGTATCTTTTGTTATACTTCTCAAATGTATGGTCTTAAAGAATAGTATGGTATGGTCATGAAGGATGATGCACATTAGTGCTTGTCCCATTTATGAAGTATGATGAGGTTTTATTCACAAATGATAGTATCAATGCTTATTTTACATGTTGATTGTAAGAGAAAAGTAGATGTTTGGAAACCACATTGTTTCATACTTCACATTTAAACTATAGTTATTTTCTGCTTCTGTGTTGGAAGTATGGAGCTTTTTTACATTTGTGTTGAAAATATGCTTTTATGAATCTTTTTATAGTATTATTATTTGAACTATAGATTGTAGCTTTTGTTGGGGACTTCTTAAATGTGTGGTCACATGATATGGTCATAAAGAATAATCTGATTTGCATAAGTGGTGAGGGTAAAGCATGAATCATGGTGCTTCTTGTATACAAGTGATATGTACATGTAACTTTTTGTGATAGAAAAGTATCATGTGATGCTACATAATATGAGCAGAAGACAAACACTATGTAACTCATTATTCCATACTAGCCAATGAAGCTTGCACTCATAGGTGCTGGAGAAGCTTGCCTAAAAGTTAAAACAAATGCTTGCATGTGCTTCAAAAGCTCACCTTCACCTATAGAAGCTCGCATCTCCTCTGGATGGCTTGCCTCCATAAGCTCACCAAAAAAGTGCATCCACGAGGGTGGTGAGGGGCTACATGGGAGAAAAACAAAGGGACTGACAGAAGATATAGAAGGAGTTGTTGTCGAGATGGCGGGGGGAATGGTTTTATAGGAATGAGAGGGGGAGCAAAGCATGCATGCGTAAGAGAGAGACAAGTTAACACCATCACTATGCATTGATGAGGGATAAGATGATGAGGAAAGGGTCTACGTAGTTGGCAGATGAGAGAAGAAATAAACAAGAGATAAGGTGACATGGCTCATGGCCAATGGAAAGGAGATGCCATCACAACGATATGATGAGCAATTTGTGTTGGCTGGCACCCATGCGCAAGGAAAGGTCAAGCCACCTTGTAGTCATGAGCCAACTCGAAGGGGGGGTCGATAGAGTGATAGCCGCTTCCTATATATTGTTTTTTTTAATAAAGATATATATTTATATTTATAAGGGAATATTCACGCACCCATCATGAAATCTAGGATTTTACATCCTCGCATACGATCCAACATCTTAAGGTCATTAAATTGTAAGTCGGGGGGTGTGGCACAGGAAACTATATCTTCAATATACTTAGAATGTATTTCTTCTTTGCATTACGTTTATTTCTCCAATCAATGCCCCAAATATTTTTGAACTCAAGATTTACAAGATAATGCATGTGTGCTGACATGCTTCCCCTTGCTATCCTCCTCAATGATACTCCCATCTGTTACGCGATAAGAAAGTGTCGGAGGATCATAGGCATTTAGATCAACCACTTGATGTGCCTGCATATCTTTTGATGGGGAATTGGAAGCAGATCTATTACTGCTCCCAAAACAACCTCCGCAATCACCCCCACTAGAACAATGAGAAGAGGAATACCTCCTATGTGACAAGGATATGATACAAGGTCATGGAATAGGAGCCATAGAAGAAAGGGGAGTGGGTTGTTCACAACCTCCACATGAAGGCCCACATTAACCCTAAAATGGACTAGATTCTCTATTAGGATTTGATAAGGGTATAGGAGTGCATAACCTAGGAGTAGAACCACCCATCAGAGTACCCCCCATAGGTGTAGGGTTAACTATGGAAGGAAACGAGGGTGGAGACAAAAATTTCCACATATTCTCTCTCCCATATCGATGCAACAAACTTGTGGCCAACTATGAGAGTTGCTCCAAATCTAGATTATCAATGATGGACACTGAATGACGGGGACCACTGAGCTTCTCGAGTCTAGATCATCCCCCCACATGTCTGCATTATAAAAATGAGGCTATCATGTTTATAGAATAAGGAGGACTTAAAAAGCAAATCCATTATGTGTATACCTTATGCATGCATAGAGCTCTAGGCATAAGCTTTATGCATAAGGCTCTGTGCATAAGCCATAAGCTCTAAGCATAAGGCTCTATGCATAGAGCCTTATGCATAGATCTTTAGGCATAAACCTAAATCCATAATCTGTAAGCCTTATGCATAGAGATTATGACATGCATAAGCCTTATGCATGTCATAAGTTCTTTGCATAAGCCATAAGCCATAATCTCTATGCATAAGACATAAGCTTTCAATCTAAATAAAGCATAAGAGAATATAAAAAATTAAAACCCTGGCACCCAAGGGTGCAAACCAAATAAATGAGAAGAATAATAACATTGGAGTTTACCTCAAGAGATGGAATAATCCTTTGGATACTTGAGTTTGGATATGTAGATAGGATGTAGACCTTTTTCACTGCTCTAACACAAGAATTATTAAAGCTTAAATAACACAAGAATGCTTAAAGCTCTATGCATAAGCATTATGCATAAAGCTAATTTAAAGCTATATGTATAAGCCTTATGCATGAAGCTTGTTTAAAACTCTATGCATAAAGCTTTCATAAGTGCTATGCATAAGGCTTGCATAAGCTCTATGCATAAGGCTTAATGCATAAGGCTTGCATAAGCTCTATGCATAAGGCTTAATGCATAAGCTATAAACCTTATGCACTATGCTAAACTCTATAATCTCTATGCATAAGCTTAAAGAGTGCATAAACTCTATACTTTAGGCTTTATGCATGATCTTAAGCATGCATAAGATTTGTGTTTAGAGCTTAATGCACTAAGATAAACCTAAACCCCGCACCCAATGGTGCAATAAACAAAGAGCTTTCACATTAAGGAACACAAGAAAAAGAGATCTTACCTCTTTATTGTCAAGCCAAAGGAGAGGATTAGTGCAAGACCTACACAACATAAAATGGCAAAAGAGTGACTAGTAATACATTTAATGAACTCTACCTACCAAAAACAAGAGACATACAAAAGACCAAGACACATTAAGCATGCTCATAAAACAGAGAAGGACAAGAAGCTAAATGAAGGTAAGTACTCTAAACTTTAACCCTAATCTCATTAAGTTTCCTATTAATCATTTTGGTTAAGCATAATATAAGAAAACCTTCATTAGGTCACACCATCACTTGTAGAGTGATGAATAAGAAGAGAAAGAGAAAGAGGAAGAGGAAGAAGAAGAAGAAGAAACCCCCCCTTCTTTGCTACTATTAATTATAATGGAAAGAATAAAAGAGAAAAAAAGGAGAGAGGGGATTGACCCTGCATCTTAACCTAGCTTCCATTCGGTTATGAACCCCCGCTCGGGTGACAATTTCTCCTTATTCATCACACCATAGCCATGTAGTGATGAATAAGGAGAAAGAGGAAGAGTAAGATGAAGATGAAGGGGAAGGGGAAGGGGAAGGGGAAGGGGAAGAAGAATATGAAGAGTACATATGAATGTGATAGAGCTAGATTGATGGATTATATAGAGCTAGATTGATGGATTATATGGAGCCACTGCAGTCTCTCAAACAAAGGAGTGGAGGGAATTTTTCGGAGGAGAAAGATTGACGTCCGACGGGGTGGGTGCAAAAAGCTAATTTTGCCACTAAAAACAACGGCCAAAGCACCGCTTATAGCAACACTGGTAAAATTCTAGAGAGAAAACCATTCCATATACCATTAAGACTGCTAGATTTAGTGCATGTATTCATGTTCAATTTTTTAATTGCACACTTTTTTTATACTTGGCACACAGATGTCTTCTACTAGTTTCAAATAGTGATGTGTCACCATTATTGCGAAGAAAAATTCTGTGTTCATGTGCAAGATGCAAGAATGTTTGTGTGTGTGAACATAAAGTGACATTGGAGCATATTCAAAAATGGGGATTGCTTGAACCAATGCCAGCCAACATGATGATGTAACCCAATTCATCGGTTTAGTATATAAACTTATGAGATTATATGTATACTCATGGTTTGGCATATGTAATGTTGAGTGTCATTTTAAAATATGGCTCATAGGATGAGGAAGGAACACCATAAGAGAAGGCATCATTAGTGGTGTTCTAGGTTATGTCGCTAAGCACCATTATTAGTGTCGATAAGCGACGCTGGATAAATGCCGCTATTAGCGCCACTGAGAGCGACGCTCGATAAACGCCGCAATAAGTGCCATGGAGGAGCGACGCTACAAGAATGCCACTAAAAGCGTCAGTATAAACACTTCTCACCGACAACGGAAAAAAAACAAAATGTTGAAATGGAATTAAAAACTTAAAATAAATCAAAATCCAAAAAGCTTAACAAACATCCAAATAATTTTGAAATAAAACAGCAAAATCATGAAATTTTTACAAACCAATCAATGTGTACATATATTATGATGATATATATTTAATTAGTACCATCATAAAATCCATCTTGCAATAAATCCATCTTGCAATAAATCCATGCATGCCAATTGGTCTATCTCTAGATCCATGATTTCAATGGCTCCTATATCAATACAAAGTCCTATTCCACTACTTGAAGAAGATGTAGAGATATTATCATCATGGTCCTCATGGTCGTCATATTTATTGTTAGTTACATCTAAACTTCCATTGATTATCCCTCCGTGCATTTTGTCTTCAACATCTTGATCTTGAAATATACATTAAGATCGAGGAGAGACTTGTATTACATACTACCAATTAGGATGTCTTTGGTCTGGATGAACAACCTAAACAGAAGAACCAAAAAATATTTACAAGAAAGTATAAACAATGCCTTACTTTTATCTATACATTCATCAAAATTGAAAATCAAGTGTAAACTTGCTCACAATGTTGTGGTAGAACGTATGTCTCTTGAATCTTGCCATAACTTAGTTCAGTCAATTGCAAAAAATCTGCTTGATGGTTGCTTACGTACCTCTATATACCACTTTGAACCACTTAACATTAAAGATAAACACTTTGAAAGCTCTAAATCCAATCTCCAAGATGTCTTAAATTATTCCACAATATTCAAGTTTCTCCGCTATAATATTATTATCTCTTTTACTATCTTGGTCAAAACTTGCCATTACACCATAATCATATGTGATTCTCTTGGAGTGCTTGAGTGTAAAAATGTCGACCTTCTGACCACATTGCGTTATGCAATTTATACTACAATCTAATAAAAAATCTTAAGTATGGCTTATATGTAAGCAATTTAGTATTCAACATTATATATCTTAGTAAAATACAATATTTGTTAGTTAAATATTAGAACATCTTTACTTACATGGTAGTCACATCCCCTTGCATACTCCCATTCTTCTCTTGTAATCTCCTCTCCCGTCCTTTTGGATTGCTCAAGGGCATCTCTAAGCCTTTCAATATTGCAATACTTTGGAAGAGCCTTTAGGTTAGGTGGGTATACCATGTGCCTTTGTGTTGATCTCTTAAATGCTCCCATTCTTCTCTTGTAATCTCCTCTCCCGTCCTTTTGGATTGCTCTAGGGCATCTCTAAGCCATTCAATATTGCACTACTTTGGAAGAGCCTTTAGGTTAGGTGGGTATACCATGTGCCTTTGTGTTGATCTCTTAAATGCTCTTCTCTCCTCTATCCTTATCTTTCTTGCATCTTCATATTTCTCAATCCACTTTTCCATCATACAAGTGTTAAGAAGACAAAATATAATGACCTTTTTGCACATGGACTTATCCATCTTTCAAATGTGTCCTTTTCCATCTTTCAAATGTGTCCTTTTCCATGTGGCACATATGGCACCATTAGTTCATCCTCATCTTTATGCATGAATCTAGGCATAGATGGATTAATTTATTCCAAATATTTTGAGATGTATACGAGGGAGTCTTGCAACAACCACCATGATTCCTTCTCACCTTGCCCTTTAATGCCTCACAAATCCCTTTGAGGTTTTCATGAAAGAGTTCAATAAATAACATTCACTGGCTATGAGCAACACCACATATGGCCTGAGTTGTATGCTTCTCAGAAAGCTTTCTTCAATCATACACATCGCTTCACTTGACTCAACTTGAGCCTTCTCAATGGAATCTGGATGAATCTCCTTTGGCACTACCACCTATTCAACAAAGGAATAAATGATAAATTAAAGAATAAAAGATAATTTCAAAGCTATATGCTATACCAAAAGCACAAATCTAGAGTTTTTATTGGAGCTCACCTTGCTAGTTGACCTAATTTATAGATGGCATTCCGAGCATTCTCTTCTTTGCAACTAGCAATTGATATTGAAAGTATGAACTAGTGAAATTAAATTTTTTTTAAAATAAAAGATCAATATAGAGTCCACACAACATAAACCTAGGAGTGCCCAAAAAATAGATATAGTTATGTACGTACCTGCATCATCTTGTGCCAATCATGTGATTTGAGACCATACAAATGATGCTCACCCTTCTTCTTTGTTATTGTAAATTCACCTTTTAATGAGTTTAGTACACCGTTTGGTGTACAAAAAGATGAAATTTGATTCTTGACATTATTTTTCTCTTGCCTTGTCAATCTCCATGGCACTTTTGGTAAAACCACCTTGTCATTGACTACCCTTGGCCATGCATTTTCCATGTGTCCGATATCCTTTAGGTCATCCCTTATTTCATGGGTGTCTTTTCTACCAATTAAATGGTCCCAAATCATTGATGCCACATCTTAAAAATGTGCATTGGATCCAAAAAATGATTTATTCTTAACTCTGTCCAATATAGACGATAGAAGGTTGAGTACCATGTTATGCCCACGATGGGTGCTATGATTGGAGTCACCCTCCATCTCTCTTCCCACTCTCCATCTCTCCACCTTCCCTCTAATGGCATTGTAGTAGGCAAATGTAGTAGGCAAATGCCACATGGCTTCCCACTCTGCACCTCTCATCACAATCGGAGAAACCTCTGATGGAGCATAATTAGGGTGGTTTGGAGGAAGAAATCTATGATGTTCATCATACAGCACTTTCTTTAGTGCGTGTGCTTGTTTGAATACAAGTGATGGACCACAAATTGGACATGCATTATATCCTGTAGTTTTGTGAGACTTACCAAAATGGCATGTAAGAAATGAAAGTTGATAGAAATTATAACACGACAACAGAATGAGGGTTTAGCAGCAAAAATAGCAACATTTTTATAACTAGAAGGGTGCGAAGATGTCGGGCCTATATCGCTACTAAACACGATGCTATTTTTGCTACACAATGGGTTCATTGCTCAGCAACAACGAAACTAGTAGCACTATTTTGCTGCTAAGCAACGAATATACTACATAATTAAAAAAAGTTAAGGTAGACTGGGGAGTCTGCATAGGACTCCCGAGTCTGCCTTCCAGCTCTTTTTCTTCTAATGTAGTGGACACAGTAAAACTAACATAACTTCACATCATCATAGACAAGTGTAATGTAAAACTTACAAATACCAAAAAGAAAAGACATTTGCAAACCATGGTTTTAGGAATGCCAAAATTAAATTACAATACTTAGTGGATTACATAACTACATGTTTCCAAAAAAACTCATATACAAGATAAAGTGTAAAGATAAAAACCTATGGAGCTAGGGGTTATCTAAATCTCATGCTATGTGATTGGTATTGTTCCTTGCGGCTCCAGCCCCTTCGCTTCTCACATTTCTCCTCCTTCACGTCGTGTAACATCATGCCTCAAGTTATTTGCCATCTATCTAAGAAAAAACATAAATACTTAAAACTCTTATGCATACGAAGCTACCAGCATGTGTTGGTTGCTACCAACATGCGTTGGAAATAGTACCGGCATGCGTAGGAAGCTACCGGCATGTGTTGGTTGCTACCGGCATGCGTAGGAAGCTACCAGCATGCATAAGAAGCTACTGGCATGCATTGGTTGCTACCGGCATGCATAGGAAGCTACCAGCATGTGTTGGTTGCTACCGGCATGTGTAGGAAGCTACCGGCATGCGTAGGAATCTACCGGCATGCATTGGAAGCTACCGGCATGTGTTGGTTGCTATCGGTATGAGTTTGTTACTACTGGCATGCATAGAAAACTACCGGCATGCGTAGGAGGCACCCATATGCATAGGAAGCTACCAACATGCGTAGGTTCCTACTACCAGCATGTATGGGAAGCTACCGGCATGTCTTAGGAAGCTATCACCATGCATAGAAAGCTACTCGGCATGCATAGGTAGCACCCAGCATGTAATGGGAGCTTCCGGGTAATTCCGGTAGCTACGTGCATGGCTAGTTAGCACTCACCTCCTTATGCATAATGCTCATGCATACTATGGATAAGGTTTATGCATAGCATTCATAGATTGCACGAGGCTATGTATTCGTAGCCTGCATAAAGCTTTACATAAGCCTCATGCATAAACCTTATGCATAAGCCGTCGCGTACATGAGGCTTATGTATTAGCCATATGGATAAGCTCAATACATAAGCCTCATGTATTAGCCATATGGATAAGCTCAATACATAAGCCTCATGTATGCAGCTTATGCATGAGGCTTATGCATGAGCTTATACATAAGCCTCACGTATGCGGCTTATGCATGAGGCTTATGCATACAACCTCATGCATAAAGCTTATGTATCCGGCTTATGCATTAACCATATGCATAAGCTTTATACATAAGACTTGTGCATATGGATTTAGATATGGTTTATGCATATGGCTTTATACATGATGCTTATGCATATGACTAATACATAAACGTGCACATTGGGGATGGTGTATTCTCTGATAGTACCCCTTCTAACCTTGCTAGTCGAAAGATTTTCTTCTATACCCACAACTCTGTAGTCCTGACACAGGTAAACGAGTTTGGTAAGCTTGAAGAAGTCCCCTCTCCTTCCCTCTCTAGTGCTGAATGGTCAATGCTTGATGTTTGGACTATTGTTGCTCTTAAAAGCAAAGATGGCCAATGATATACATTCTTCTTTGAAGCACACAAAGGCCTCAAGATTGGTTGGTCTTAGCTGGGCATGCCCTACGCATGGGTTTGCCCACATGTTTCGGGATTTTACTTGCACACAAACGCCCAAAATGTACATGTGAAAGGTGCTAGACGTTGGAGAGATTGTCAGTTTGCTTGGCCAAGGGTGGGACATTGTGGAGGGGGAGCACAAAGGAGATAATTTCAGGTGCAATGTAGTGCATTCCAGTGTCTCCTTTTGATTCGTGTGAGCTCATACCACTTTGTGTACTCATTTCTGTTATGAGCGATGGATAAGGAAGAAGGGTGCATGGATACCCTTACAAGCTCAAGAGGAGGTTTTAGAGCCTATCTCTATAGGCCTACCTAATTTGGGGGTAGAGATTGTCCAAGAAGCAAGTAAGCATTAAAGCCTTTTGAATGTCCATGATCACCTATGCATTTTGGGATTTGAGGGAATCAATAATTCTTGCTTCAATGTGCAGAGGTGCCATTGGCCATCGCTTCATATCATGGTTGGCCTACTTTGATTTCTTCCTTTCACAAAGAGAGGAGGAAGAGGAGGGGGTCAAAATGCCGGAAATGTGCCTTGGAGGATTCATCCACATGACAAGGAATAGCCTTAGAGTATATCGCACACAGGGTGAAAGCCTAATTGTCGCACAATAATTTCTAGGAGGTGCGCTAGGGCTCGCAAAAAATCCATGTTGCTTTGAGGCTAGTGGAAGTGGCACAACAATTGAAGATGAAGATGACTCTGCCCCCCTTCTTGAGATGCCCCTTGACTCTCTATGTCTAGTTGTGGTAGGGGGGAGCTTTTCATTTTTTTGCATGATATTGAAAAGTCCTGTGGCCTCCTCATCATGGGAGATGAGTGCTTAAGCGTGCTCAAGGTGAAGGCAGAGTTCCCATTGGATGACTCTAACACAGGTAACATGGAGGAGAACCTCCTCCCACTCATAGACTCAATGGAGGAGACAATGGTCATTGCTCTAGAGGTAGCGAGGAATGCAAAGCAAGCAAATGTCACCAAGAAGGAGTTCATAGTGGCACAACAAAGTGTCTCCTATGCAATCATGCCTTGGAGACCAACTCCAACACAAAATATCAATGAGTCCAAGTCCAACATTGACTTGGAGAGAAAGGTTGATGCAAACGAGGATGATAAGCAAGAGAACATGCTTAAGATGGACAGTTATGCTATGTGAGGTGGGGGAATGTGTGCTACTAGAGGACCATATCTGCCTCTTCGCCACTACATTGGACACCTCCCAACAAACGACTTTGTGATTATTCACAAAGAATTGGCACCCAATGCCAGATTCCCCCTTTTTGCATTAAAGACCTTGTCAAAGCAACTCTGTGTGGCCACTATTGGCCAGTGAAATGTGGTTGCACAAAATGCAAGTCAACAATCACAGTCATTGAGTGGACCACAAGAGTCCTCATCCCCCAACAATTCTGTTGATAGACCATGGAGTAGTAGGCTTCGTCATAATACCAGTCTTGGAAATGTTTGTGGTACATCACATAAAGGCAAAGAGAAAGTGGTTAAGCCCCTTGGTATGCCTGATATTTTTACAAGGCATTCTTTTTATTGATGGAGAGTTTAGTGGCTCGAAGAAGAAGTGTATATGGATCAGCCACCTAGTTTTGAGGATATAGGTCACCCAAAGTATGTATGTAAGCTTCATAAGGCCTTGTATGGGCTGAAGCAAGATCCACGAGAATGGCATGACAAGATTGTGCTGAGTATCTTGTCACTATTGGTTTTCATATGGCACATGCAGATCACTCTTCGTATGTGCACAAGAGTGATAAGGGTATTATGATCATCACCATCTATGTAGATGATCTTATTGTTGGGGTGACAACTTGGATGAGATTTAGCATGTGAAAAGTCTTCTCAAAAGGAAGTTTGAGATAGAGGATTTGGGAGATCTACACTACTTTTTGGGAATGGATGTCATTCGCACACCTGATGGTATTTGGATGTCAAAGAGACAGTATGTATTGGACATGTTGTCCAAGTATGGGATGGCTGATTTGTAAGTCAATCTTGGTGCCATTAGATCAAAATGGAAAGCTTAGTGCGGATGTGGGTTATGTGTTGGAGGATCCCACTATGTACAGGAAGATTGTGGGGAGTTTGATCTATGTCACAATCAATAGGCAAGATTTGAGTTACACTGTTGGCTTAGAGAGCTAGTTTATGCAGGTTTCGCACAAACCACATCTTGATAATGTGCGACGCACACTTCCATATTTGAGGGCCACTGTTGATTATACATTGTTTTATGCAGCAAGTTTACCACATTCGAGCTATATGGGTACACATAGGTAGATTGGACAGGTATTATCTCAAACAGGAGATCTATCAATGGATTTATGTTTTCATTGGGGAGTGTTGCTATGACATGGAGAAGCAAGAAGCAACCCACAGTTGCCTTGTTGAGTAGAGAGCAGAGTACAAAGGAGCTGCGGTGGCAGCGTGTGAGGTAGTTTTGTTATGCAAGCTACTTTGCTGATTTGGGGCTACATGTGGAGAGAAAGGTTGTCATATCTTATGACAATCTTAACACTATACAGTTGGCCAAGAACCTAGTTTTCCATGCACAGATGAAACACATTGAGGTACATTACCACTTTATCAGGGAGAGAGTCTTGGCACATAGGCGACATCATTGACTTGGCCTATGTCAACACAAAGGATCAGGTCGCTGACATCTTCATGAAGTCCTTGGGAGTTGAGAAGCTCTACAGATTTTGAGAGCTTGGAGTTCATGAGCTATAGTTGAGCTTGAGAGGAGGAGTGTTGAGATGTCATGTTCAACATGAGCTGACACACTCACAAGGTGCTTGCATGACCATTCGACATTTACATCACTGGCAAGTTTGGTAGCTGGCACCGACATATCTTTGCTAGAGATTCTATAATTGGACTACACCGACTAGTCCACACCTATCCACTCCACTTAGCGTGTTCACATTGTGGACTGCTTGTATATTCTCTATTATGTTTGTTATTCACTTTATCTTCTTTGTATACCTCTTTTATTGTGTAAAGAGGTATACTTTTGTACTTTGCATGCTTTCATGTGTATCTTTGATAGCCTCTTAAAGTGTCACATAGACTATGCTTTCACTATGCCTCGTAAAGCTCGACAAGATCAGGTAATTACAAAAAGTAAAGAACATTCTCAATGAGATTGGTTGTCATGGTGGTAACATGGAGATTCTAGTGAACCAAAAGAACTCAGAAGGTTCTCATATGATTACGTAGAAGGTTTTAACGAGTGGTGCAAAGGCCAAAAGGTTTCTCTAGCAACTTGAAAACACGAGCAAGAAGGTTCTAGCAAATGCACATAGGGAAGGTGTGGAAATCATAGCTCCAAAGAGATGGGAGCTAGAAAGATCTTTGTTCTTGCACTACCTTGGACTGCTTGGATGCAAATATTATTGTCTTGCATGAGCAGATGTGGGTAGATTTTAACAAGGTTTTGCAATTCATGAATCTAGGTAGCACAACTGAGGAACAACCTAAACAATTTCAAGCAGAGTTGCAAAGCTTCATTAAAGTGGTGGTCAACACATGGAGTGAATTGAATATCATGCATTACATGGTATTCCATAGATTTCTAAGCTTTGCATTACATATATCTTCTATTAATGCATTTTACAGAAATGTGGTTTTGTTCTCTGACTACAACACATATTGTATGCTCATAGTGCATGGTTCATGAACACATATGGCTTCCTTGACATGTGGAGTACCCAAGGAATGGACAAGAGTCATTACTGTGCAAGAGGAGTGTACTTCAAGAACACATCACATGGGAGGTGGTAAAACTCGCATCATAAACTATCACAAGGAAATGTTTGATTGGTTCTTTTGATACACCTTTGGCAAAAACATTTCAAGGGAGAGGGCTCAAAGGTCCAAATTGGCCTAGCTTACCAAGCAGATAGGGAAGGGGAAGAAAGCACCATGGTGGAGGGTGGGGACAGGACCCGCACGCGATGTTGCAGCAGGGAGGATAACACAAAGGAGAGTCGAAAATTTTTGGGCCCCTATTGACGTCTAGGGTTTTGGTTATATGGTGTAGGGTCTAGGAATCAGGTTATAGGGTTGGCTCTTCCAATGCTTATAAATAGCCTCCCTTGGGACCCCCCTCTCATTTTCCATTCTATTGCTTCTCTGAGTGCTCCTTGTCATAGAAAAACCATGAGAACTGAGAAGCTTGCACGAAATTTGCTTGACCTAGAGCTACCCATTCTAACTAAAGAGGAGGACGCCTCCCTATCCCAGGAAGCACGCTTAGAGAGAGGGAAATTGCATTGCCACATCCACAATTTGTAAAACTTTGGGGGCCACATTGGACATACTTCTTGGGTAAGTAATGTGTAAGAGCCTTAGAGCATCATTTGTTTCATGGTGTAAATTTTTGATGATTGAAAATTTTGTTGTATAGGTTTTCAATGTAGACCGAAGTGTATTCTGCCACATCACAGGTGTGGCAGAGTCCCTAGTGACCCCGCAGAGCTGCAAGAAGACCAAACCTTGGCCTTGCGCTATGCCGCAAACATTGCATAACACCTGAAAGCTATGCTGCATAACATTGTCCAAGCACTAGAGTCCCCTACTGTTTCAAGCACAATTAAATCTAGTGTAGCTCTAAAGTTGCTTCAAATGATCTATTTCCCTAGTTAGGATCTTGTAAGAGATGGAATTTTGATGGCAAATTCTAGCTTGTAATACTCACTTCTACCCTCTATGTAATTTGATACCAATAAATGATAATTTTGTTTTTTGCCATATATGGATTCAAGTGTCATTTTGCCACAATTTTTGTTTTTTGTTTTTCCAACTATCATTTAATGTCAAAATTATGGATTATCAAGCAAGGGAGATTGTCAAGTATTGTAGAATTGAGTTTTTTGGACAAAAAAAATGTGGGCTAAAAGGGTGCAAAAATTCTCTGTGGTGCAAGGTGCCCGGACTAGGCATGTTCACACCCTGATGGCCCTTTTGAAACGCCTCCTAAAATTAGGATTTTTTCAAATGATGATGTTTTTTGAGCTCTATATAAGGAGATTTTTCTCTTTTGGCAATTTCATACATTCGAGAGCATACATCCTCTTTGGGCCATTCATACATTCAAGGCCATGGTGTGCACTAAGGAGACTGTGAAGAAATTCACAAAAAAGGAGATGAGAAGGAGGGAAGCAGTTGCCAAGGACATCATGGAGGAATTTAATGCCTCCATGATTATGATGGCACCAATAGTAGTAGTGACACCATGCACAGGAACTTCAGATTGAGCCTTTGCTCTCCATGCTAGTGCACCCCGATCTTAAGGCTCGATCTTTAGATTGAGCCTTTGTTCTCCATGCTAGTGTACCCCGGACTTAAGGCTCGAACTTCAGATTGAGCCTTTGCTCGCCATGCTAGTATACCCCGATCTTAAGGCTCAAACTTGAGTTTGAGCCTTTGCTCTCCATGGTAGTGTACACCGGGCCTTAAGGCTCGAACTTGAGTTGGAGCCTTTGCTCTCGATGCTAGTGTACACCGGTCTTAAGGCTCGAACTTCAGATTGAGCCTTTGTTCTCCATGCTAGTGTACTTCGGTCTCAAGGCTCGAACTTGAGTTTGAGCCTTTGCTCTCCATGCTAGTGCACCCCTAGCATCTAAGTGCACAACTTGGATATAGACCCCACCTTAAGATGGAACTTATGTGTTAAGGCTCATTCTCCATGCTTAACTTTACATGGAACTTGGCCTTAAGGCTCCAACTTGAGTTCGAGCCTTGCCTATCTATGCTAGTGTATCCCTAGCATATGAGTGTACAACTTGGATAGGCTCCAGCTTAAGTTCGAGCCTCTCCTACATAAAACTTGGCCTTAAGGCTCGAACTTGAGCTTGAGCCTTGTCTCTATATGCTGGTGTACCCCTGTCATATGAGTGCACAACTTGGATCTAGGCTCTAGCTTAAGTTCGGGTTTCCCCTATTATATGGAACTTGGCCTTAAGGCTCCAATATACTAGTGTACCCCTAGCATATGAGTGCACAACTTGGATCTAGACTCCAGCTTAAGTTCAAGCCTCCCATACATGGAGCTTCGCCTTAAGGCTCAAACTTAAGTTTGAGCCTTGCCTCTCTATGCTAGCGTACCCTTAGCATATGAGTGCACAACTTGGATCTAGACTCCAGCTTAAGTCGAGCTTCTGTATGGAGTATGGATTAAGTAAATGCAAGTGGGGTCCCCGCTATTCAAGAAAACTAAGTGAAGCATCAATAATTGTAGCATGCATTAAGTTTCTTGAGTTTGATAGGTTTTGATTTGATATGTAGCATTTAAATCTATTTTTTTCTAAGGTTTTGAAACTTTTTTTGTGCTTCACAGGAATAGAAGCTAGCAGAGCGCCCTCGCAACAACATGGTGCACCAATCTTTACTCTAGATGCTCTCGAAACAACAACTCAAGCTAAAAGTGTCACTCCTAGAATTGTGGATAAAACCTTCGAATTGAGTAACAAAGAAGGAGTAAAATGGTTTGTGGATAGCTACGATGCTAGTGCAAACTTCAAAGGAGTCCTCCATTTGTTTCTGTCTCAAGGTGATACATCATATGGAGATATGGGGATTGTGGTAGGCGCTAAGGATGATGATGTGGATGCAAGAGCAAACCCATGCTTCACATGCAATGTATTGCCAGAAGGAGAAACTACAAAAGCAAATAAGTTTTGCTTATCATTGGACACTTTTCACCCAGCAAACATGACTGGCAGTAAACTAGGAAAGGACAATTCTATTTTAAAGCTAGGATTGAAGATCATTGACTTTTCGAATCAAGAAGACTCAGGGGTGGATAATGTGGAGGACCTGGTGAAAGCGGTGAGGCATGCAAAGAAGGCTTTGGATTCACGAAAAAAGTCCATACCTGAAAAGGAGACAACCACCACTCAAGTTAGGAAAATTGTGGAGAAAAAAGACAGGGCCATAGTGAAGAGTGCACTTGAAGCATCTAGAAATGCTGGTGCAACTTCTTCAAAACATAAAAAGGAGGGTGACAAAACAAAAGTCCTTGATGTAAGCACAATAGCAGCTGAAGACATGGCAGGCTCTCAGCTGCAAGAAGAGGAGCAAGCACTTGCAAAGAAGAGAAAGGCAAAGCACTCTACAAAGGTTCAAGAAATCTCTTCAAAGAGGCAAAGGACAAAACCAGCAAGTGGTTCAAAGGAGATAGATGCGTCCGATGACGAGCTAATGGAGGTTGAGACTTCAAACAAGGGCAGCAAAGCAATGATCTCATTGAAAATAAAGAAGGGATATTATCCCTTTGGTCTAAATGGGGTCTTCAGCATTGATGTGATGAAATGTTATCCTGCTCCTTCCAACTATGTGTATAGAAGGTTAAATAACGATTGGGTTCGTATTTTGACCCAAGACTTTATTGAGGGCCCAAAGCAAGAGGAGATACTTGCAATTTTGATGCCCTGTAATCGTGCTACGAAACAACCCCTTGATAAACTCGCAAAAGAAGATATTCATAAAGTTGAATATTGGATTATCTCTGGTTAACACTCCATTAGTGCTGCAAAAAGCTTGCAGGCTCTAAATATGGCTAAAGTGACCCCTCAACTACGTCAGCAATTTAGGTTCAGGAGATCAAAGATAATTGTAAATTGCCCGCCCAAGATTTCTCGTGACATTTCCAAGGATGCAAATTTATCTGTTGCAAAGTCAATGCAAAAGGAGCCATTCCTCGATCAACTTCTACAAGCTCGAGCACAATGGCATGCAAACGATCATCCTAGTAAACCTTTACCTGGTGTCAATCAACCTAAGATGGACGAGTCTTAGAAGGTACTCTTTTGATTCTTTGCTGTATCTTGGTAAATCATAGACATACATTGCTTCTTCTTTACTTTTCATAATATCTTTTACGGATCTATAGCTTCAAGTGTAGCAGTAGCATAAGAAAGATGCATGTGAGGTTTCTTCTCAAACTGCATAAACTTAATAGTTTGGTTTGAAATTGCACTTCAAGCCTCACCTCTCTGTGATGGTGTAGCACTTGCATATCTAATTGTGGCTCGAACTTAAGTTGGGAGCCTCACTTGCAAGTGCTAGATTTGCATACGGAGGTGACGCTCAAACCTAAGATCGAGCATCACCATTATATACTAGTTTAGCACTGGCAAGTGAGGCTCAAACTCAAGTTTGAGCATAAGCTCCAAATGATTGAAAACCCATAGATGCATGATTCCTCCTAATATTTTGTGATATCTATAGTAAGGGGGCTAACTTCTTACTTTGCAACTTTGCAGGCCTTTGTGGAGACCACGGAGTACACACTACATAAGAATTTTGTCAAAAATGATTTACACTTGCTTCTATGTGTGATGATGATGTATGGCAGAATTGGGTTAAGATCATGAGGCTATATGCAAAAGGCTTGCTACCAAATACGCGAAACTCAAACTAAAGGTCTTGATCAAAATCCCAAACTTTCAACTTTGAAGAGTGGGCAAATTTAGCAGGCACCAGGAACAGTCACGCTAGGCCCAACGTTGTTTAGGCGCATTTTAGGCCTTCAAAAGAGTGAAGTTTTGGACATTCAAACAACACTTCTTAACAAGAGAATAATGCTTAAGAAGGGAAAGCAAACCCATCAAAGAATGGATATGGAGGAGATGGCTTGGAAGCTAAAAACGGATCGAGTGCTCAAAGATGCAATAATCGCCTTCTATTTTGATCTGACAAGGGAAAAGATGACTTGGGAACAGGTGTGTGAGACATATAAGCTAGGAGATTATGAGTATAATCAATTGAGAAGCTACAGCCAGTCCTTTGTTAGGGGCGCTCTCAATCGTTCAAAAAAAAATCATTTGTTAGGGGCGCTCTCAATCATTCAAAAAAAATTCCTTCACTTCCAAAAAGTGTAGTAACTTTACTGAATCACCTATATAGAGCATCTATGGGTATTGTATCTCAACAAGAGTTTATTCCTTGGACAATTAGGGGGGTGGGTTTTGATATGACAAAGATTATAGCCTTATGTAGTGAAGAGCATGTACCATTTCAATTGGCAATCATGGACCTACATGGTACAAAGGAGCAGCTCTCATCAGAATTTTTCTCCAAGTTGGCACTTGCTTTGAACACACTAAACTCACAATATGAATATATTATTGTGTGTTTTTTTTATTTCATCACCATTGGAATGCTTATCGAAGGCATTTCTAGCCAGTCAACAAAGGTGCACTATGAATTTGGCGTGATCCACACACAAAAAGATGATGCCTGGACATCTGGAATAGTTGAGATTGTAATTGTTATTCTTTTCATCACCAAGGCTGACAAGTTTGAGGCCATTGATAAGGTTCTCACAAAAAATGTACTCATCTCAGGCTCTAGTGGCCAAAATAGAGAATTCATCGACAAAGGCTTTATTGAGACAGTCTCATCACTGGGTTTTGTCCTAAACACAGCTATGTTTTAGAGATATATTGTGGTGGAGTTGTGCTAGAGGAGAGCTTGCTAAAGAAGAGACGATGTATTGCTTTATGCAAAGATGATTTGGAAGCGATGGCATTAGAATCGAAGTGCTCTGCTCTTTTAGACGATCACCAGTCCTTGCAAGAGTGGTGTGGTGCAAGTGGCGGCACAAAAAAAGCAAACACTAGATGATGCAGAAAAAAAGAACCTTCAAAATCTTCACATTGACGACCCGCCAAGTACAGAGGAGGAAGACGAAGGTGATGATATTGACAACAAAAATGACACAGATGATGATAAAGAAGGTGATGATATTGACAACAAAAATGACACAGATGATGATAAAGAAGTTGGGGATGCTATAGACTTTGAAGATGCAGGGCAAAGAAATGAAGAGGACCAAGGGAATGATGCTCTATTCAATGAGGATACCGAAGACAATTTTGAAGATATTGAAAGGCATGAAAATGATGTGATGAAGGTGGGAATGGTGATGATATATTGGATACTGCAAAAGCCATGGAAGCTTCAAATGTTGGGGTTGCTAATGGCCATTGAGAAGATTGGGAATACAGATGTCAAGAAGGCTTTCCATGCTCATAGCCCATCAAGCTCTCAACAACCAAAGAAAGGTAGAAAAGTGCATTGATATTGCTTATGAATGTACAACAAATGGTGATCATTGAGGAGCTTATCAACAACTAATATTAACATAGGTCTTGTTCAAAGTGTGGATTTGTTGAAATAATTATTAGTCTTTTGATTAATACATTGGCTTTTTTGGATTCACTTTTAACATTTTTCTATTAAAGTGAATATTTCTATTCTAATTATCCTTTATTTCATGCCAACGTCTAGTACAAATGATGATGCACACTTACTATTAAGAAATTACTCCATATCCTAGTGTAGCAGTGAGGCTCAAAATTAAGTTTGAGCCTAGTAATACAAATGATGACGCACACTTACTATTAAGAAATTACACTTACTCCATATCCTAGTGTAGCGGTGAGGCTCAAACTTAAGTTTGAGCCGTACCTCCAATTATGTCCAACCTTGGGGATGTCTTCCAACACAAGGCACAATCTCAAGTTGAGCGATCTTTACTTTGCCCTTGTAAGTGAGGCTCAAACTCAAGTTTGATCCTTATGTGAAAGTCTTGGCAGGTAATATGGTTCCTAATTCATTATGGTACATCACTCAATGTTGAGTAATCTAAGTTTGGATACAAAGTATATGTGTAGATATAAAAATGACTAGTATTGTATTAGCCTTGGTGTATTATTTAAATCCTAAAAGTAATAGCATTTTATTTTAATCTTACAGATATATACAAAGAAGGGAAAGAGAAGATAACATTGCTCAACTAGAACATCATCATGAAAGCCCTACTAGAGAGATCAACTCTCATGATTCAAATGCTTAGAAATAATGAAGACAACATGGTGGAGGTAGATCACATTGATGATTCAGCTTTGCAAACATCTTCAAGGCCTTCAAGTGATAGGACTAAAGAGACTAAGGACATTCTTGATTTGCAAGTTAATGTTGAGGTTAGTGAGAATAAAGATAAAGTTAATGAAGAGCTTCAAGAGACTTTTGCAACCAAGGAGAGACAAGAAGAGATTATCGAACAAATTGATGAGGCTACATATGCTATGAATAAAGGAAAAATAGTTGAAATCAAGGACTCTGTGGCAGAGGGTGTTGAAGAAATTGACGAGGCTACATATGCTACGAATAAAGAGAGAATAGTTGAAATTAAGGACTCTGGCGGGGCAGAGGGTGCCAAGAAAACTAAAGGTAGATCTTTTTCAATAGGATATTATTTAAGATGATCTATCCAGCAATTTTGTGTGTTAAAAAGTATGTTTCTTAGCGAGAGTTATTTTTGCAGGTACAACTGCTTCTAACAATCACAAGTTAAGTGCGCAAGAAATAGAGCAACGTGTTGAGGAGCTACGTTCCGATACACAAAAGAGTAGGCCTCTAGGAAGTTCATATTCTTTTGAGAGAGATGGAGATAGATTAGTATTTCAATCTTCACCAATCAATAGGAAAATGCAATCAAGTCTAGGAGCCATCGTCATAGATGAGTATGGGAGCATAAAACGAAAGTAAACTTGTGGATGTTTTGTTGT
Source organism: Cibotium barometz (assembly GCF_041138505.1). Lineage (NCBI taxonomy): Eukaryota > Viridiplantae > Streptophyta > Polypodiopsida > Cyatheales > Cibotiaceae > Cibotium > Cibotium barometz. Next base: position 38,039,907 of record NC_141093.1, on the reverse strand, counting down.
AATTAGCTCTCATTGATAATATAGAATCACTTGTTTTAACATTGTTAAGTATGTAAACACATTGAAGTATTATCATTCTTATGTATTGTATGCAGAAAATATTCCTCGTGCAATCACCATAAAGAAACATGCACTTATACTTGATCTTAATGGAGTTTTACTCAACAAGCAGCAAGAGAATAGGCATCCACAAACAAATTGTATTCGAATTGATATTGGTCGCACCACAGTTGTTATTCGCCCCGGGTGTTTTGAATTTTTGGATGAGATTTGCCAATACTTTCATGTTGGTATTTGGTCCACCATGCTACACAAGAATGTTTGTGCCTATGTAAACACTCTTGAATAGTATGCACATAAGAAATATCATTTCTTTATGGTGTGGGGGACAAGAAGAATGTTATATCCATAATCTTCGAAAAGTGTATAGGCCAGATAAGCCTACTGTTGAGGCTATGTTTAAACCTTTACTCAAGGTTTGGAATCAGTGCTGCCAAGATATTTGCAATAAGAAGAATACATTGCTTATTGATGATAGTCCTTTCAAGGGATGTGTTATCCAAAAGACAATTGTCTCTTCCCTGAAAGTTTTCAAGGAGGGCACGACTACGTACTGTGCAATGACCTTCTACCCTACCTTTTAAATCTAAATAATACAAATGACATTAGGTCTATTATTTTGCTTAATCGTCTAGGTCAATCTTCTATCACACATGGTGATAATTTATTTATCAATTTTCAAGATGTACTGGAAGAATGGCTCCAATTCACCTCCCAATTGTTGCGAGAAGAGCTCAACGAATATTCAAATGAAGTGGAAAACTCATCTTGTGCATCTTCACACTTACCATTGTATGGTGATAAGCTAAAGTATGTCCAATCAAGAGGGAAAAAAAGAGAAGTAGAATCCATAAGCAAGGATCTAGTAATGTTGGCATCCAAAGCTGGAGTACCATTACTATCCAAAGACCAGCTAAGCTTGTTAAAAGTGTGTTACAAAAGAAGAATTTTGAGTGATCAACACGCTATTGCTTATGCTACTCGCTTGGGATATGATCGTGGTCATCTCATAAGTGGAGTTGCAGAAGCAAAAGCATACATATCAAGGCTACCAAAGGCTTACTTGAGCTTATGGGTAGGATAATGTCTGGTTTCATTAAACACTGAGTGACAGTATAATCAGATTCCAACCTAACCCATACTAGTTGTTGCTGTGCAGGTCAAAGGAAACCATTTCTGAGGTCTAAACGTGCAGTTTGAAGTATGGGATCTGCACAAATATCAAGACTTGTTGGGTGCAGAATGTTTGGAGCCATTTTGTACTAAAAGCCCATAAGATAAACTTAGGCTTTGGCCAAAACAATATGCTTAGATGGGTTTAATTTTTGGATTTTACGAGCCAAATCTTTACACTATTGTATCAAGCAATCAAATGCCTCCAAACTTACTGTCATTTGATTATCTCTTTTGTCAATATTTGCAATTCGATTGCAATAAAGATGTGTTTGTTTTTTATTGAAGATATTGCATTGTCAAGGTGTAAGGCTATGAATATTATAATTTGATTTGGATAGACTCCATTATCTCAACAATGAAAATCTTTTATACATCATATTCAATAAATTTGATGAAATTTAGCATTGACAATATACTCGCTCTTTTATTTTTTTGGTTGAACTTCTGAGGTATTGGAGCGTTTGTCTATGAAGGTTTAAGACAATCCATATCATGGATAAATTTATGTTGTTGGCACATAATATATTTATTTAAATTGTTGAATGTCCATTAACCATACATTTTGTTTTCAACAGGATATGTTGAAGCATATAGCTTTGATTTCAAGTGTACAGAAAACTTACTATTGAGGTGGCACCAATCATTGGTGACTCATGTACCTAGAAGCAAAAGAGTTCCACCCCCAGATACAATAAGGAAACAAAGAAGAGTATTGATACTTGAACTCAATGGTGTTTTACTTAAGACCATTAAGATGCAACATGGTGATGTATATCCAGAGACTGGGCCAAACATATGCATCTTGTGGAAGAGAATACAAGTGTTTGGCATTTGATTCGCAAAGATGCATTCAATTTCCTTGATTTTTGTATGCAATGGTTTGAGGTATGGATCTGGAGTACTAATAGACTACAAAGGACTCGACGCATTCTTGAGTTGTGCTTTCCTCGGCACCATCAAAAGTTTAAGGTCGTAGCAGAAGGACAGGCAGCATGTCAAAAGACGGATCTTCTAATTGGATATTGATTTGTATACCACAAAAACTTGGATGTAGCATGGAGAATTTTTCATGACCTGGATGGAAATAACACGCTAATTTTTTATGATACCCTCTACAATGTAATGTGGAATATGCCCGAAACCTACTTGATTTTTCCAAAGATGTGGAATCAAAATATAGAGGAGCTTCAAAGTTTTTTGGAGACAACAATCAGCGCATGGTTACTTGGTTGGATTTATGCAAAAAAGAACAAATGGGAGTATACTTGCAATACTTTAGAAAATGAAGGAGCTTATGATCGAGAAACTTTGTATGTATTGGAGCAATACATGAGAAAATGCTATGTTTGAGATACAATTTGTACTCAATTATTATCTTGACAAAGTGTCTACTACGAAGGGTTTTTGTCTTCGGATGAATTGTAAACTTAAATGTAACAATCTCATTGAAATTTGATTGCTTCTGGTGTTTCTAAACACCACACTCTTTGGAGATCCCTCAATTCTAAGGTTCCTTTTCCAAGTGTTCTTTGGCATTATTATCCCATGTTTTTACTTCAATGTCCCTCAAATTTGAGCATATATATCATGATTAATAATCTTGATATAGTGTCTAAGATGGGTTTTTATCTGTGGATCAATCGTAAACTTAGCACATTGTTACTGTCATTGAGATTTACTTTTTGTTTTGTTGTTTCTAACACCACACCCTTTAGAGATCTCTCATTTCTAAGGTTCCTTTTTAAGTGATATTTAGAATTCTTTTGGCAAATTAAATAAAGCCCATGTTTTTACTTCAATGTCTCAAAGTGGAGATAGTATTTAACATTATCTTCTTCATATGAAAGGTGTTGTATAATCTCAATTAAGTTTAGTGTCATGTTTCCCTTGTCCTTCCAATATTGTTGCATTGACGTATGTATCTATACAACCTACAAACAAATACGCCAAATAGTTGTGTCAAGATATAATCTAATGGCACAAAGAGTACACCAACAAATAGATGTTAGCTCAAACTATACAAAAATACTGAGTTTCCAACCAATCCTATAAGAAATGGGACTCGAATAATTCCCAAAATTCCTAAATTTGTCTTATAAACTATCTCTTAATTTTTACTAACTATCACTAACCTATTGGTTAGTGTGATTAGTGGACTTAAAGAGAGTAAAAAACTAAAAAATTAAGCCTAATGCTTGTAATTAGACTAATTAGAGTTGCATTAGTGTTCTAAACACTTGTCTTGACTCAAATCTATGCTTAGTTTACTCCAATTAAGCCTTAATTATATCATACCATGAACAACTGCAGTGCTTCTGCCTAAAAATAATGTGGCATATTCTTTTCAGACATCAAGGCATGTGCCACTTCTCCAATGTGCCTATTTTTTCTTTTTGCAACACCATTATGTTACTACGGAGTGTACCTTGATGTAAACTGTCTCTTGATTGCTTACTTTCTCAAGAAATCATTGAACTTGTTAGAGAAATACTCTCCCCAACCATCAGATGTCACGCATTTTATTTGTATGCCTTTTTCCTTCTTAACCAAGACTTTAAATCTTTGAAAGTGATCAAACACCTCACTTTTCTTCTTCATGAAATAAACCCACACCTTCCTAGTGTGATGTAACATAATACATGTAACCTGCAATTGTTACAATCTTGGTCGGTCCCCATACATCTGAATGTATAATATCTAATGGCCTTGCACTAACATGCTTTTCTTGTGGGAAAACATGTTTGGCTTGTTTACCAAGCTGACATGCTTCACATACTTTATGCATACCATTAACCTTAAACTTTGGCAAACCTATAACCCTTCAGTTATTGTATATGCACATGAGCAATGCACTTGTGCCATATGTCAATATCTACAATGACACCTATTCCATATGTAAACATGACTACCTTTACCTCAGGAATGTTCACATGGGTGCCTTTACCTTAGGCATGTTCACATCCAAAGTAAACATCCTACCATTTTTGTTACTCTTTGCAACCAAACGATACTGATTTTTAAAGTCTTTCACAAAACATCCTTGAGGATTAAACCTCACTTATATACCCTGCTCAACCACATGCTAGATGCTCTCAATAGCAAGGCATACATCGACCCCAATCAGCGATCCAAGCACTTTAAGAGTCGAAAGTGGCATAAAGGACGCCTCTACCTCAATAACTCAAAGCGTCAGAGGAGTTTTAGCCTTCCCTACTGGCCTAAGAGAACCTGCCTCATACCACCGCTAGGATGAGATGTAGTATAGTCCACCTCGTCCCAATACAAACTTTGCATATAACTTCTTCTCAAAGTATTAGGGAATCTAGCGATGGTGTGGCATCCTCCCATAAGTGGCTATTAGCAGTCATCTTTTGTCTGTACATTTACACCAGGGCCTCTGTTGTGGGTGTGCCTGCCCGGATTAGGTGTTTTCTCATTTTTCCCCTCTCAATATTTTTTCCATATTTTTGTAGGTGTGGGAGGGAGTATTGGACCTGTCGGCTATACCAGATGAATGCTAGCATACTGGTCACTGGCTTTCTTAACTTTCCCTATGTACTAGCTGACTGGAGGGAATCCTGGTTGTGGGACTTTTTTGCTGATGTTGGCTGTCTCTCTACAGTAGGCCGACTGCACTTGTGGGGCCATATAAAATGGCCCCATGGCCCCCCACTTGTTGTATCATATTTACACAATTTTCTTGTGTATATAGAGCAGAGTTACACGCCTCTCTCTCTCCTTCTCCATTGCTATATTTTTTCTACAGTGCACTTGCTCTTGTGTTCTCCGATTTTGTCATCATCTTCGTGTTGCATATTCTGACATGGTATCAGAGCTCTAGGCTCTTGATAGATCTTGGGAACTATGTGAGCAATAGGGGGGCGACTATTTTGGTGCTGATTGGTGGACTATTTTGGACTGTTTGGGAAGAGGAGAAGCAAGAGGAAGGTGAGCTAATTTGTTGGACAACCATTTGTAGGTTTAAGTTCCTCTTTGTTCCCACCCACCCACCCTTTTTAGTTACATCCCTGTAATGGCAGATCTACTTGAGATTACTTGTTGAGATGATTGAGAGGCATGTGAAGATCTCGACCCTCCCCACGTTCCTAGTGGACCGTCAGTTGGACGAGAATAACTATGACATCTGGAAGGTAATGATGGAATCTGTTTTGGAGTCTTATGACCTTGTTGATTTCATTGTTATTGGGGTTCCACAGCCTGAGGTAGAGGAAGGGGAGTTACTCTCGATTTGGAAGGAACGCGAGGCACAGGCACAGTTGTGGGATCATGTCAATGCCAGGGTTTGTTCTTTCATTTTCCTCAATTGTTGCACACCGCAAGTAATAAATCATATCAAGCATATGACGCTGGCCAAAGGTATATAGTAGCTTTTGGCTTCTCTCTATAGCAAGGTATCACCCATGAAGAGGATTTCCTTGGAAGTCCAGAGGTTATGAATCCTACAAAGTCATTGATACGATGCGAGAGCACATTAACAAGCTGCAGGCTATTATTCCAACAGATTTGTAATCTTTGTCTATCTTCTTTGCAAGAAAGTATCAAGATCAGAAAGATTTGATCAAGAATCACTTACTATTTTGTTTCTCTGTCAAGATTTGATTTAAACACAATAAACTTTGCATAATTTATAAATTACTCTATTTTGCACTGTAGATCTGCACCAATCTTTGAAAATCTATATCAACTGCACATAATCTTGAAAATCTATATCAACTCTGCACATAATCTTGAAATCCGCACCAAGATTTTGCACACTTTCTTGAAACTATATCAAATTTCTACACAACAAAATGTACTCTACATAAACTCTGCAATCTGAATACTCTGCACACTAATATGAAAATTTACAATATTACTCTGCATAGTTTTCGGAAAACTCTCCATATAGCAACTTGGATTTTCTACACAACAACCTGTTTCTGGCAATGTTTCTTTGAAGAACTCAAGATTTGGGAATCTAGGGTTTGTTCTTGAAAGAGAACAATGCTTGCTCTAATACCAATGCAAGAGACTAGGGTTGGCCACTCAAAGCATGTAGTGATAACATGGGTGTGGAACACCATCCTAGGGCAATACCCAAGAAGGCCATGAAATATTGGGCAAGAGCACCAAGAAGACATGAATGTCTACAGAGTGAATATGATCAAAAGGGTATAATGTCCATGAACCCTATGCCTGATATAGCCCAAGGCCCCCAAAAGTACACATGTAAATGTCTCGAAGCCCAAGTACCTAGGCTCCATTGCACATGTGCATGTGCACCCAAACCTACTTCATTACAGCTGCTGCATGAATGCCCGAATTAAGCCCTTGGACAAACCAATTAGCAACAATTTGCATAGAGGGTCGGTTTTTTTCTACCACTCTCTCCCTCAAGCTTAGCAGCTTTGTTGCATAGGCTTCTACAACCATGTTCTCTTGTCGGAGCTCTCTCATTTGATCACAAAGTTGAGTTGCAGATTTTATATTGGGAAATCTTGCCAGAAAAGCAGTCATGACCTCTTCATAGGTCTGGAAATGGTTGTCTTGATATCTTGACACCCACTCCATGACTCTGTCGTTGAGGGTATTCATGAAAGCATCTCTACGGATTTCAGTCAGCTCTGGCTCTTCCACACCCTGAGGTTGGGCTACTTTTTAGTATTGCTCAAACCTCCTCACATGCATATCTGCATCTTCCCCTTTCTCTCCTGAGAACACTAGGAAATTTTTGGCTAATGACGCCATGCCTCCCATGAACCTTTTCCGGGGGTTTTGTTGTGGTTGTTCTTCCAAGTTTTGTTGCTTCACCCTTTTTAGGCTTTTGGACCTGGACTGTGCACGGATTTTCGCTCTTGGCACTCCTTTTCTTGGTCCAAATTGTGTCTGTATTCTGACAGTTCCTCTTTCTCGTGCGGGATTGTAGAAGTTTATGCACCTGACTTCTTGATTAACGATACAAAGCACTCCCAACTCCAAGCTTCCAAGAGGATCTCTTGGAAGGCATTACTTTTCACCATCCTTAGATTCTTGTACATGTAGAAAGCATGCCTAAATCTGGTTGGGTTGTGTGGTAAAAGGTTCTACCCACCACTGACTTTTCCAAAATGTTCCTTCCATGTTATGGTTTCTCCGTCGCCGCAGATGTGTTTTAAGTGGACCCACAACTTTCCTTCACCTTCTTAAGGTGTGGAATGCTACTCAACAGAGGTTTCTTTCTTCACTACAATTTCCTCAACTTGAAAGTTTTCCACCCAGAATGCTGTAGATTTTCTTCCGCATGAAGTTTCCTCGTGGAGTCGCAGTAGCAGTCTAGTAGAGTTGCATAAGGGTTTCCCTCAGCACAATTCTCAGTAGGAAGTTTTTTCCAAGAGGAAATTTATTTTCCCTAGCACAATGTTTGAAATCCCCAACATGATTGCTAGGTTTTTCTCGTTGTTGATTTCCTTCTCAGCAGAATGACAAGATAGCAGTATGGCATGATAGACTAGTCAGGCAATGCCGTGGAAGACGTGTACAGTCACCACCAGCAGTCAGAGTTTCTAGATATGAACACCAACTCTTAAGTGGTCATGGGGACACACAGAACACTACTCTACTATATGCAAACCTTCACTCACAGGCAATGCCGTGGAAGACGTGTACAGTCACCAGCAGTCAAAGTTTCTAGATATGACCACCAACTCTTAAGTGGTCATGGGGACACACAGAACACTACTCTACTATGCAAACCTTCACTCACACTCTCTTAGTTCTCACTGTGCAACCCTCCACTGCATATCTCACTCACTCTCTCATTCATACGCAACATGTTTAATAAAATAGAAACACATTATACTTAATCCACACAGTGTAGAGAGTAACACAGAAATATGATGGAATGGAAACATTGCTCTTGATTACTTTCCAAAAGTATTGCAGACTATTGCCTGACACAAGCTATCACTTCCTGAGTACTATCTCTATAACACGCTTCATAACACAGACTTTCAACTACCAGATGAGAGCATATTATAACTACACCCTTCACACATTCCTTCTCTCTGAGTGTATGTCTCTCTCTATATCTCTAAATAGTGATTAGTCGCCCTTTTAACCTAAGACTTCTTGTTCTTTGCAACGTAACTCTAATGTATCGTAATATCTATAAACTTTCAATTCTTACATAATCGAGTCGAAATAAAGGTTCAGTAAAAAGATTCGTGTAAAGTTCAGTAAGATATAAGCTTTGAAAGTCGTTCTTACTCACCACCCTTCCGTAGACAAAGTCACCCTTGCGTAGACAAAGTCGTTCTTACTCACCTGACTTCCGTAGACAAAGTCGTTCTTACTCACTTGACTTTCGTAGACAAAGTAACACAGACTTTCAACTACTAGATGAGAGCATATTATAACTGCACCCTTCATACATTCCTTCTCTCTGAGTGTATGTCTCTCTCTATATCTCTCAGTAGTGATTCTAGTCTCCCTTTTAAGCTAAGACTTCTTGTTCTTTGCAATCATTTGGATTGAGGTCTACATGGCCTATTATTGTTGTGAATTACAATATTCCTCCATGGACGTCCATTAGGAAGGGTCATGTGATGCTTGCGCCTCTTGTGCTCCAGGAAGCATAACGTAAAGAATATGGATATATACCTTGAGCCCTTGATTGATGATCTCGAGCAATTATGGAGAGGCATAAGGGTGCATGTTGTTTCTTGTCCAATTTCATGTCGTAATGCAATGGTCAAAGGAATCTTGATGTGAACTATGCATGATTTTTTGGGCTATACGAAGTGCTCAGGTACGTCATTACTCATCATAAAGTGATTCTTATCTAAGCATGCACGAATGATTCATTTATAACTCTAATGTATCGTAATATCTATTAACTTTCAATTCTTACATAACTGAGTGGAAATAAAGGAACCACACGCACACGGATACAGATGCACGATCGCGTGCCACGGAGTTCGCTTTGGATATAATCCACTCGCTCGCTCGCTCCGAGTCGCTCGCTTTGATTCTTAAATAACCAGTAGAGGAGGGCCACAAAGTCATGAAGGGGGGTCCTTCGCTCTGATAACACATAGTCCTCTTTTTGCATAAGAAAATAATGATAAATACTCTCCCTTTTTTGAAGAAAGGTAGTAGGGTGGAATGAATTTTGTATGTACATGAATTATATAGTATGTGTGCAAGTCATGACTTACATGACTTATTTAAAAGTGATGAAAAGCATAGTAAGTATGACACAACTCTTAGTAGACTTCTGGAAAGTTAAGCAAAAAAGCAAGGCACCCTACGCGCCTTTTAATATGTTCTAACTTCTCAGTGAATTCTCCATAACGTTACAATGGTTTAGAAAGAATGCATGGAATATTTCAAACTCCTTTGTGTCTAGCTTTTATGAAATTCGTTTAAATGTGTACGTCTTTCGGTTAGCCTGGAACTTGTTCAACTTTAGGAAAAACCTTTTCACAAATATGAGGGAAAAAAAGTCTTCAAAATTTAAAGATTTAGTAATATTTTTGAGAAAATATAAAAAAATACCTTGTTAAAATTGATAATTTCCTGCTCAGGGCAAAAAGGATTCATGTAAGGTTCAGTAAAAAGATTCGTGTAAAGTTCAGTAATATATAAGCTTTGAAAGTCGTTCTTGACTTCCGTAGACAAAGTCGTTCTTACTCACCTGACTTTTAAACCGTGGAACCACACCATATAATCCCCTCGCTCTCTCTCTCTCTCTCTCTCTCTCTCTCTCTCTCTCTCTCTCTACGTTCTCGCTTTCGCTCCCCCACCCCAGCCAATTTCCGAAATGGGCAATAGCGCTTCTACGAACGAAGATCGCAAAGCCTGGCACCCAAGGGTGCAATAAAGGAAAAACTTACATAAGCAATAAAAACAAAAAGAGAGCTTACCGCTTCTTTGTGAAGTCGAAAGAGATGATTAGTGCAAGAGATACAAAACAAAAGAGGCAACAAAATAATTACTAGATTAAACATAAGCTTTATGCAAGCCTGTGCATAGAGCTTGCAAGAAACCTATGTATAGAGCTTGCAAGAAACCTATGTAAGCTCTATGCATAAGCTTCATGCAACATTGTAAGAAGCCTATGTATAAAGTTTGCAAGAAGCCTATGCAAGCTTTATGCATAAGCTCTATGCATAAATTCTATGCAAGCCTATGCATAAAGCTTGCAAAGAAGCCTATGCAAGCTTTATGCATAAATCTTACAAGAAGCCTATGCAAGCTTTATGCATAAGATCTATGCATAAGATTTATGCATAAACTCTATGCAAGCGTGTGCATAAATCTTGTAAGAATCCTATTGAAGCTTTATGCATAAGATCTATGCATAAGATTTACGCATAAACTCTATGCAAGCCTATGCATATATACCTTGATCCCTTGATTGATGAGCTCGAGCAATTATGGAGAGGCATAAGGGTGCATGTTGTTTCTTGTCCAATTTCATGTCGACGTAATGCAATGGTCAAAGGAATCTTGATGTGGACTATGCATGATTTTTTGGGCTATACGAATTATATAGTATGTGAGCAAGTCATGACTTATTTAAAAGTGATGACAAGCATAGTAAGTATGACACAACTCTTAGTAGACTTTTGGGAAAGTTAAGCAAAAAAGCAAGGCACCCTACGCGCCTTTTAATATGTTCTAACTTCTCAGTCAATTCTCCATAACGTTACAATTGGTTTAGAAAGAATGCATGGAATATTTCAAACTCCTTTGTGTCTAACTTTTATCACGTTCCCATGTGATTCCCTTCAAAATTTTGACCGGTACCGAAGAATCATAAGGCTCGGTCTTCATTTGAAGTATTGATTTCAGAATGAGCATATTTTATATCTTAAAATTGGTTCGTCATTGTGAACTCAAAAGTCCGTATCCTATGTGTCTAGTTCACAACCATAAGATTTGGGCACTTATGACAGTTTCTAACTTCTTAGTCAATTGTTCATAGAGTTACAATTGGTAGTGCATGGAATACTTTAGAGTCCTTTGTGTCTACCTTTTGTCACGTTCTCATATGATTCCTTTCAAAATTTTGACCGGTTCCAAAGAATCATAAGACTCGATCTTTATTTGAAGTATTGATTTCAAAATGAGCATATTTTATATTTTAAAATTTAATTGTTGAATTCGTTTAAATGTATACGTCTTTCGGTTAGCCTGGAACTTGTTCAACTTTAGGAAAAACCTTTTCGCAATTATGAGAGGAAAAAAAAAAGTCTTCAAAAATTTAAAGATTTAGTTATATTTTTGAGAAAATATAAAAAAATACCTTGCTAAAATTGATAATTTCCTCCTCATGGCAAAAAGGATTCATATAAGGTTCAGTAAAAAGATTCGTGTAAAGTTCAGTAAGATATAAGCTTTGAAAGTCGTTCTTACTCACCTGACTTCCGTAGACAAAGTAACCCTTTTAAACCGTGGAACCACACCATATAATCCCCTCGCTCGCTCGCTCTCGCGCGCGCTCTCTCTCTCGCTCTCTACGTTCTCGCTTTCGCTCCCCCGCCCCGGCCAATTTCGGAAATGGGCAATAGCGCTTCTACGAACGAAGATCGCAAAGCCTGCACAAAAGGGGGTCCCCTGGATTCAGCAACAAGGCTTGAGACAACCTATGCAGACATCTTGAAGGTGGAGGAGGTGAAGAGCGAGTTGAAAGACGTGTTCAAAGATCTGCGAATAGTGGTGGTGGGGAGATCGGGCTCAGGTAAGACCACCCTCATCCGGCTGATTATCGGCGACAACGGCCCGCCAAGCATCAGCGAAGGCACAGTAGGAGGCGCAAAGCTCTGCAGCTTTTTGGGGTAATCGGAAGCAGCGAACTCCTCGCAGTACTTGACGTAGGCTTCCACGGACTTGTCCACCTCCCAGCTCTCCATGGTTATCTGCATGGACTTGACATACAAGATGGCGCCCAAAATCAAGAAGGAGTAGGACATGAGGAGAACGGGGGTAGCTTTCAGCTGGGAAAAGCCAGCTGCGGCCATAACCGCAAGGATGGCAGGAGTGGCAGCTCCTACGGTGAGCACGGACGCCGCTAAAGAGACTACCAGCCCCAGACCGGCAGCCAAGTTGTGGAAAAGGTTCCGCAGCAGGCAATGTCCTCCCTTCTCGATATAAAACGTCTTGAACAGTGCCTTCTCCAGGTTGGCCGGCACACTCCATATATCTTGCACAAGCATGTCAACACCTTCATGAACATGTAGGCTAGCTGAAGCTACTGTGCGAACGGCAGTGCACCTACCGCGCACGTGCTGAACACCTCTGCCTTCTTGTAGCGAACGATCAGTTTGGCCGACGCCCCCAGCTTATGATCCATGTCAACCACCTGGCAAGCTATCCATGTGTACTGGAGCTTCTTATCAATCATGTCTTTCCTTCTCTCAATCACATTCTTTAGGCCATCTACATCCTTCTTACCTGTTAATGTATGGCCTTCTAGCTGTACATCGTTTCCGATTTTCACCATCGCCTCCTTCACCTTCTTCCTCTTGTCCACATCCTTGATGCGGCCCAGCAATGTCTCTAAGTTGGACGGGGTCACATGCTTCGTGACCATCTTCTCGCAATCGTTGAAGGTCATGACCAGCAGCAAGGGTATTTCGTAAGTTTCAAGCAGCTCCACGAGACCTCCATCGTCGAGGAACCTTGTGTCTGCAGCACTGAAAACATACCACACCAGATGAATCTTTTGAGAGAATTCTCTGCTCTTCTGATGCTTGTCAAGAAACTTCTTGATGATTTTCAGCCTGTCTGGACCCATGATATCCACGCCGTTGCTGTCGTGAAAGATCAAGGGAAGCTCTGGATTGGGATGAGGCCACTCTGCGTTGATGTCCTGCACTCCTGCTGCGCTGGGGATATATTTCATGCGCTCCCCCTTGTCGTGTAGCGGGGGAGTGCATGACCACCTGGAACCCTCATGCCAGCTCAGCAGAACCACCTCGGATCCTGCCACGCCCGTAATTTCTCAAAACCTGTGTCTTTGGGGGGGGAGCGTGGTACGTGCTCCCAGAAGCGAAGCCCGAAAAAGCGCGTGGAAAGTTGACCTAGCCCTTCTCTCAGGGCTCACACCCCCATCTGCGCCATAGCCGGCTGCTGCCGGAGCTTCTTCTCTTGTCGCCGCGTCCATGGACTCATACCGGGTTTGAGTTGAATAGCTGTTTATCGAGTAGATCGCAAGGGACGCATATAAAATCTGTTTCCATTTTATTGGTCAGTGCCGTATCCAGGATCCTGCCTGTTGATAGTGGCTTCAATCTGCATACACTTCACTTGCACAATAATGGAGTGCTTCCAATGAAAGTGGCTGCGGTGATTGATTTGTGGCGGTGTACTGTTTGTTCGCATTGCAGGCAGCCCTACTCACCTACAATCTACGAGCCAGCTCACGTCCAGGCGTGGAAGCCTATAGTGGAGGCGGTGCACGCCAAGGGCGCCATTTTCATATGCATGTGGGTCGGGTTTCGAATTCGGGTGAGTCTGGTTACTGTAAAATGCACACAATAATATATATTGTGAAACACGATTTTAATTTCCTTTGGGCAACGTACCAGCCCAACGGGGATTAATTTAATCACTTGGAATTTCGCCCTGAATTTTGGCAGGTGGGACTCTCCTAGGCACTTCAGCTCAAAACCTTGGAATGCTTATCACTGGCCGAACTCTTGTAGGCTCTGTGTAGCACAGGTTTATCGCTGACAAGAAGCAAATCGCCAAGGCTACCGTCTCTATTTGTTCGAGTGCTAGTCTGTGTGTGCGCAGAATGGACACTAGGATCCACCTTCAATATCCACCGCTGGGTCCTTTCAATGCTAATCATCAACAATGGACCGATAAAAAGTGTGAAAAGTCTATATATGGATATGTTCGGGTAGCCTATTTTCACTGGGATCGCTTAACAGATTTTTTAAAAGGAGAAGAGTCTCTTACAGATGCAGAAACAAATTTTAGGCGGCAATCCGTGCGAAGGCATGAAAAGGGTAGCTTAAAGCAACCAACTCTTGATAGCTACTTAGAGGAGACTTTGTTTTGGTGTGCTTATGGTCCTAAAGATATGCGTGGAAAGGAGATCATGGTTCCTCACAATGAAAAGACACCAAAGACAGGGAAAGGAAGCCGTCCAGGTGGTGTAAAAGGCACTCGTATGTGTGGTTGTCAATGTCATTTCTTTGTAAAAAGATTGTATCTATTAGAAGATGTAGCTTGCATTCGCTATATTCAAATGCATCATGTTGATGAGAATGATGAGCTTTGTCACAAAGAAGGCATCAAGGCAACTTTGGGCCACAACCTATCCTTTGCACCATGGCTCTCTTTGGAAATAAAATCATGGGTCTTTGAAATGCTTTGCAAACGTTACACTCCAATGCAAGTGCATGAGGCACATATTCAAGTTGTTCACAAAAAAAAAGTGAACAATCCTAGCTATACATTGTCACGAGATGATTTCCTATCACTTAGAGACATCTTAAATATTGCTAGGAAGCATGCAAGTAGTACTCATGAGCTGCATTCTAGTGATGCCCAAAGTGTTCGCATGTGGACACAACAACACTCTCAAGATGTCTTCTACTATGAGGAGATGGATGCTACAAACAATAAGCCATTTGTGCTAGGTATTCAAACACATTGGCAACTTGAGAGGCTCAACACATATGGCAACAATGGGGTCATATCAATGGATTCAACGTTTGGAACAAACTTTTACAAGGTACGCATGTAGTATATATGTACTTTTTTTATGCTACTTTATATGTAGAAATGTTAAGATTCTATCTCATTGAATATTTTTTGTTTAGTTCCAACTCTACACTGTGCTAGTATTTGATAACTATCAAAATGGAGTCCCAGTTGCGTGGATCATAACATCAAGCTTTGATACGGACACTATTGTCCAATGGCTTACAAGTCTTCGCAATAAAATACTTGACTACAACAAATCATGGGATCCAAATGCCTGTCTTGTTGATGATGCAACCGTCGAGATAAATGCCATCAGGTAAATCATGTGCATGCCCACATTATTGCTCACAAAGTATTATCTCTTTCTCTTTGTCAAACTAGCTAACTTTTATTTCTAATTTATTGCAATCTTGAAAATAGGGTGGTATTCAACATACCAATTTATTTATGTTTATGGCACGTTCGTCGAAGTTGGTTGAAGCACTTAGTGAAGAAGGTACAAGATTGGAAAGTTAGAGCTATCATGTTTAGACGCCTAGGTGCAATCATGAACATGCGTGTCCAAGGGGGAGCTTCGGAGGCCATTGCCATAGACAATATAAAAGATAGTGTATTGGAGTTCTTGGCCGACTTTTCACATGAGGAGGCCTTTATTGAATATTTCCGTACTTATTGGGTTTCAAAAGTTGGTAAGTTCAACCTTCTAAGCTTAAGAAGTTAAAAGTTTGATTGAAGCTTTAATACATCATTGGAACCTAATGTACTTTTTATGCATTAGTACTCACCTGGGCCTTATCTTTTTGTAGAGATGTGGGCAAGAAGCTTGAGGATGCTTCCACATGCAAATCAAGATACAAATGGAGCTATCGAGTCATATCATGCTACTTTAAAGTCTCGTTTCTTATGTGGCAAGAAGTACATATGGGGACGTAGAATTGATTGGCTTTTGCACAAACTTATGACGGCATGTTTGTCGTATTTTTGGTATATAGATGAGGCAAAGAAGGGTGGCTTTGTCAAAAATAAAGCCATAAAAAGATTGATTGAGCATTCACTGGAAAGAGCTCAGAGCATCCCAGATGGAGATGTACTATTTTTTAATGAAGGCACAAGGGTTATGGCAAAGGTAAAAAGTCAATCCTCGGGCACCAAGATCCATTACATTGTGTATAATGCCGATTGTGATTGGGGTTGTTGTAATTGTGGATGGGCAATGAAGGGCAATATGTGTAAGCACCAAGTAAAGGTCATGCTACTAAATGGTTTTAATTTAAATACTATCATTGGTAAGTGTTTGGAGTTGTATGACAATGGCCATGACACATGTATTGGCTCAAATTGTATTTCTGTCATGGAGGAGACTCATAGCATTGAGAATGTAGACCATTCTCAACAAGGTACTCAAGAGCCAAATGCGAAGAAGCCTAATGCGACAGATTGCTATGAGCGCATTGTACACATGGTGGAAGGAAAACCAAGCTTACAAGCACATTTTGATGCATTAATGCAAAGGTTATTGCTTCAAATGCAAGAGGTACAAGCAAGGGACGAGCATGGAGCATTGCATCCTGCTGAGAATTTTCAGATTGTACAAGATGGTTTTGGAAATTCTATACAACGAGTAAGACCATTCATTGAGCGTCCTCTTGGGAGAAAAGCATATACAGAAAATAGTGCTCTTCCTTTTCCACAGCCCGCAGCTACCAAAAAACGCTCCATGCAAGCGACTTTGGATGCCAAAGCTTTGGATGGGGATGCAGAGTGATCATTGTAGCTAGTGACATGAAACACTTGGGCTTTATTTTGTTCTTCATTATGCTTATGTTAGTGCTTTTTTTTCAAGTAGCTTCCTTTTGATGGATATGAACTTTTTTGAACCATGTATAGCATTGATGCGTGTTGATCGAAAAGTCTTTCTTATAAAAAGCACCTTGGCGATTGTGTATTATGCCGATTGTGAATGTGGGCATGTGAACGAGACTCAATTGATTGTGTATTATAGTGTACTCATATATTTGTTGATTTGCATTCATGTGAAATTCGAGATGGAAGAAAACTCTTTTCTCAATTTTAAATTTTAGAGATACAAATTCAAAGCTTTAAAAAAAAAAAGAGTAACCTCACTAAGAGCCTCCCTTCCTTGTCAGCTTGGTGAAAGGTTTCCTTTATATAATTTGTAAAGAAGGTTGTCCGCCAAGTTGAAATAAGACAATGTTGAGAAAAAAGACACCGTCTTCATGTTTGTGTATGATCATTATTAGGAAAACAAGGCTAATGAGAGAAATGATCATGTTTGTGTATGATCATTATTTGCAAAACAAGGCTAATGAGAGAAATGATATATTCTTTTCGAGCTTGGGCTTGATGTTTTGACTTTGGAAATCTTTCTCTGTTTGGCACCAATTTTATTTATTTTTAACAGGAGATTTCAAAACTCAATTAAATTTGTTATAAAATTAAAATTAGATATAGCAACAAATTTAACCAAAAATAAACAATTACGGTGGTCGTCTGCTGACTCGGTTTCTTGCTGGCGGTCGCCTTCTTCTCCAGCTCTTTGTGGGGTCGCCTTCTTCTCCTCCAGCTCTTTGTGGGGTCACCTTCTTCTCCTCCAGCCATGCAATATATACCCCTTTTTTTCTCTCTCTTTTTTTCTTAGACTTTTCCCTTTTTCCCATGCATGGCATGCACACTACAGCGAGAGATTATAGTACCTTTGAAAATAAATAAATAAAATGTGTCGAGACGCAAATAATTTGATATTTATTATCCCCCACTAATTACAGAAATTCGAGTTGGATTATTCTAAAACAAATTCAAAAAATGTTCGGGGAATGAATCCCGCAGTTAATGGAGCCCGCTGAAAACATTTTCTATTATCTTGAGGCTGGCGAGAAATTACGGGTAGTGGCAGCATCCGAGGTGGTTCTCCTGAGCTGGCATGAGGGTTCCAGGTGGTCATGCACTCCCCCGCTACACGACAAGGGGGAGCGCATGAAATTTATAGCTCATCCTTAATTAATTCACGAGCTGTTGATAATTAAGGAAATGTACTGCTGGTCCCTGGACTGCTTTGGTCCGATTACAAAATCACGAGCTTATTAATCTATGCACTTGTTCGGCACAGTCTGGTGCAGCTGGCACCGGTGACAACAGCAGCGAAATACAACCTGACCAAGCTTCTACGTCGATGGATTACCAGAGCGATGGTGGGATCAGTACCCTCGACTCATCATCCTGCAGAAGCACAGACATAATAACATAATAAGTTGGCAACAAATTGCTCAAAACCAAGGTTCCCCCAAGTGACTTCTTCCACCTTATACCCAGCATTTTCATTTGCAACTCCACTTGATTCATCTCGAAAGAAGACGAGTTCTGCATTAAAGGTCAACATGGCTGGCAATAGTTCATATGTCTTTATTTCCCAGCCAAAACATATAATTGTCCATTTGCATGACTTCACCAACAAGAAGAAGCCAAGTAAGTCCAAATGTATGTATCTTTTTTTTTCTTTCTTTCTTAATTACGTTTTCATTTCCGTTGGTTTCCTATGTTCACCTTAGATAACCTCAAATAATTGGGGCAATAAAAGGGACACAAAAGAAAAATGAGAATATGCATGTAAATTATTATGGACCTCAAAAGTTCCGAACCCCATGTGTCTAGTTTGAAACCACAAGATTCTAGGCCTTTTCGTATGTCCTTTTTAGTGCAAGAAGAAAACATTTCTCCCAAAAACGCTAATTAAAAGATGCCTTAGCCTTAGCTACTTTTCTCTTCAAAAATATACACCACAGCATATGGTTTCATAATTAATGAGTTTGTTCAAAACCTTGACCATTAATTTCAACAGAGGTCAAAAATTCGACTGTTTCTTTTTTCCCATTCCTGACTGTGGACAATGCAACATAAGATAGTTTGTCACTAGCACTATTATCATTTAGTATGTACTTTCAAAGGAAAATTGGTAGAATAGTTCAAAATCCTATGTGTGACCTAGCTTTTATCATGTTATCATCATTTCATGTTCTTTGATATTGCATTTGTAGGTTTAAAAGCCCATGACATAAGTTTCTTTTTCATTGGTAGTTTTCTTTGCAGAATCTAATGTCCTCTCTCTCTCTCTCTCTCTCTCTCTCTCTCTCTCTCTCTCTCTCTCTCTCTCGCTCGGCTCTATTTCCCTCTTCTAATTATTAAATAGGCAATGAGAAGGCCTTAAAGTCATGAAGGGGCCTCACTAGTAATGACATAGAGTTCTCTTTTTGCATAAGGAAATAATGAAAATACAATCCTTTTTTAAAGTCCCTTTGAAGGAAAGATACTAGGGTGGAATAACGTTTGTATTTACATGACTTGCCTACAAGTTAGGAAAAGCATAATAAGTATGCATTGGGTGTCACAGATCTAATTTTCTAGGAAAATAGAGTTTTAAAGAAACTTTGCAAGAATTGATTAAATCAAATAACTCATCAAATACAACATGATCAACATATTGAATAATCGAGTGAAACAAATAAAATTACTTAGCTCACAAAGCACGACTCCAAGATTGGGTGCAATCATCCCCCCTCATGTGTGTGAACTCTTCCCACACATGAGTATTTTCGAGATACTTTGTTCCAAATTAGGCCATGGCCTCCAAAAATACAAAAAGGTGCGTTTCTTGCATGGCACTCTCTTATGCTCAAAATAGGGTGCCTTTAAATTGAGGCTAGGGTTTAAAGCATATCACGATTTACAAAAATATTAAAGATCAAGTCTATGCTTGATAAACTAAGGCTGTCCAATTAAATCAAATTATGCACAAGCTAGCATATGTAGATAGAAAGCTTGTTTACAAAAAATATGGTGTGTTAAGTAATAAATTTGTGCAATTCCTTCTCAATCTTTAGAATCCTCTTCACCTATAAAATAACCAACAGTAAATTGGTGAAAATATATTCCATAAGTATACAAACCATGTTCACACACATGTTTGCTAGGCGTAAGTAACCCAGGAATCACCCGTCTATACAAACCAACTGAAACAAACATCGGAGGCCCCAAACATACGTCAATATCCACCACATGTATTAATATTTATAATACCATCAACCATGACATTAACATAATTTGGCTTGACGCAAAAATAATTCAAGCGTCCCGAATTATCTAATAGGGTTGAATAATATTTTTAAGAGGGCTTAAAATATATTCCCATAACATTCCCTCTTGCTTGAGTTTGTAATGGCCCTCAATTGCCGGTTTGTTGAAAGAACGGAGGATCTCAGGGAAAGCACGAAAATATTTCTCAGGCACCCATCTTGCATATTTTAATTTCCTTTGTGTCTACCTATTGTTATGTTGTCATATGATTCTCTTCAAAAAATTTACCGGTTCTAAAGAATCACAAGGCTCGGGCTTCCACATCCACATCAGGTCGTTGAGAATGGACATTTGTCAAATAAACTTATTTTGAGAATGAATTCAACTTACTCCTTTGCGTGCGTGTGCACACACATTCTACATACCTAACATAGCACCTAAGTACATGAAGGGGTTTCATGACTTACATGCCATATACATGCAAGAGGGGGGTTACACAAATATTTGTTTAATGTAATTATTGATTTAGGTAGATTAGATCCATAGAGGTTTTGAATTTAAAATCCAAACATGGTATACATACAAGATTAGCTGCATGCTTACATGCACGTTCTATATGGGTTTTTGAACTCGCTCAGCTTACGCAAAGAATTAAATGAGGATGGTCCCTTTTTCTTTGACATTACTTCTCCTTTTCAAGAAAGTTTTGAAGTAAGGTACGAGTGTAAAACCCATATACTTTTGTATTTGCATGAATTAATAAAAAGTCATGTAAATGTTGGATAATGTGCATGGAATATGGCCCTTTTTTTGCATTCTCATTTCTTTCGGTCTCCAAAGAAGACATGCTATGCAATAAAGGGCCAATTTCCATGTAAAAGAAAAGATTGCATGGTTGATATGTCATTGTGAACTCAAAAGTTCATATCCTATGTATCTAGCACTTTTGGTAGTTTCTAACTTCTCAGTCAATTCTCCATAGAGTTACAATTGGTTTAGAAAATATGCATGGAATATTTTAAACTCCTTTGTGTCTAGCTTTTTTCATGTTCGCATGTGATTCCCTTCAAAATTTTGACCGGTTGCAAAGAGACCACCACTACACGCGTAGGCAAAAGTGATATTAACTATCTTGTGACTTTCAAGCATCATCCTATTAAAGATCCTACATGGATGCCAGAAAAGTTTTTGTGTTCTTACCAAAATATTATCCACTCTTACCATCCATGCAATTGAGGTCAATTGCAACCTGAGCGAGAGGGAATGTTAGTCATAATCTCTATGGGGATTCCCACTATTTATGAATGTTATCAAGGATATTTTATTTTTTGATGTGCCTTATATTTATATCAGTTTTCAAGGTTAATGTGTTTAATCAGCTATGTACACCGACTTTACATGTGTCCTTAGTCAGGATTAATGTGTTTAATTGACTTTGTGTACCGACTCATATTATTTCAATATAGGCGATGCTTCAAGGGGTGGATCATTTGGTGGGCCACAATGGTATGATATAGTCAAGATTAATGTGTTTAATCGACTTTGTGTGTTGACTAATATTATGTTAATGTAGGCTATGAAGAGGCGGCAGCCTTGAAGGAGCTCGTTGAGAATACTACAAAGCTCATCCTTAATTAATTCACGAGCTGTTGATAATTAAGGAAATGTACTGCTGGACTGCTTTGGTCCGATTACAAAATCACGAGCTTATTAATCTATGCACTTGTTCGGCAAAGTCTGGTGCAGCTGGCACCGGTGACAACAGCAGCAAAATACAACCTGACCAAGCTTCTACGTCGGTGGATTACCAGAGCGATGGTGGGATCAGTACCCTCGACTCATCATCCTGCAGAAGCACAGACATAATAACATAATAAGTTGGCAACAAATTGCTCAAAACCAAGGTGCCCCCAAGTGACTTCTTGCTCAACATCACTATGTTTCCACCTTGTACCCAGCATTTTCATCTGCAACTCCACTTGATTCATCTCGAAAGAAGACGAGTTCTGCATTAAAGGTCAACATGGCTGGCAATAGTTCATATGTCTTTATTTCCCAGCCAAAACATATAATTGTCCATTTGCATGACTTTACCAACAAGAAGAAGCCAAGTAAGTCCAAATGTATGTATCTTTTTTTTTCTTTCTTTCTTAATTACGTTTTCATTTCCGTTGGTTTCCTATGTTCACCTTAGATAACCTCAAATAATTGGGGCAATAAAAGGGACACAAAAGAAAAATGAGAATATGCATGTAAATTATTATGGACCTCAAAAGTTCCGAACCCCATGTGTCTAGTTTGAAACCACAAGATTCTAGGCCTTTTCGTATGTCCTTTTTAGTGCAAGAAGAAAACATTTCTCCCAAAAATGCTAATTAAAAGATGCCTTAGCCTTAGCTACTTTTCTCTTCAAAAATATACACCACAGCATATGGTTTCATAATTAATGAGTTTGTTCAAAACCTTGACCATTAATTTCTTCATAATTAATGAGTTTGTTCAAAACCTTGACCATTAATTTCAACATAGGTCAAAAATTCGACTGTTTCTTTTTTCCCATTCCTGACTTTGGTGGACAATGCAACATAAGACAGTTTGTTACCAGCACTATTATCATTTAGTATGTACTTTCAAAGGAAAATTGGTAGAATAGTTCAAAATCCTATGTGTGACCTGGCTTTTATCATGTTATCATCATTTCATGTTCTTTGATATTGCATTTGTAGGTTTAAAAGCCCATGACATAAGTTTCTTTTTTATTGGTAGTTTTCTTTGCAAAATCTAATGTCCTCTCTCTCTCTCTCTCTCTCTCTCTCTCTCTCTCTCTCTCTCGGCTCTATTTCTCTTCTATATTAAATAGGCAATGACAAGGCCTTAAAGTCATGAAGGGGTCTCACTAGTAATGACATATCCACATCAGGTCATTAAGAATGGACATTTGTCAAATAAACTTATTTTGAGAATGAATTCAACTTACTCCTTTGCGTGCACGTGCACACACATTCTACATACCTAAAATGGCACCTAAGTACATGAAGGGGTTTCATGACTTACATGCCATATACATGCAAGAGGGGGGTTACACAAATATTTGTTTAATGTAATTATTTATTTAGGTAGATTAGATCCATAGAGGCTTTGAATTTAAAATCCAAACATGGTATACATACAAGATTAGATGCATGCTTACATGCACGTTCTATATGGGTTTTTGAACTCGCTCAGCTCACGCAAAGAATTAAATGAGTATGGTCCCTTTTTCTTTGACATTACTTCTCCTTTTCAAGAAAGTTTTGAAGTAAGGTACGAGTGTAAAACCCATATACTTTTGTATTTGCATGAATTAATAAAAAGTCATGTAAATGTTGGATAATGTGCATGGAATATGGCCCCTTTTTTTGCATTCCCATTTCTTTCGGTCTCCAAAGAAGACATGCTATGCAATAAAGGGCCAATTTCCATGTAAAAGAAAAGATTGCATGGTTGATATGTCATTGAGAACTCAAAAGTTCATATCCTATGTATCTAGCACTTTTGGTAGTTTCTAACTTCTTAGTCAATTCTCCAGTCAATTCTCCATAGAGTTACAATTGGTTTAGAAAATATGCATGGAATATTTTAAACTCCTTTGTATCTAGCTTTTTTCATGTTTGCACGTGATTCCCTTCAAAATTTTGACCGGTTGCAAAGAGACCACCACTACACGCATAGGCAAAAGTGATATTAACTATCTTGTGACTTTCAAGCATCATCCTATTAAAGATCCTGAATGGATGCCAGAAAAGTTTTTGTGTTCTTACCAAAATATTATCCACTCTTACCATCCATGCAATTGAGGTCAATTGCAACCTGAGCGAGAGGGAATGTTAGTCATAATCTCTATGGGGATTGCCATTCTTTATGAATGTTATCGAGGATATTTTATTTTTTGATGTGCCTTATATTTATATCAGTTTTCAAGGTTAATGTGTTTAATCAGCTATGTACACCGACTTTACATGTGTCCTTAGTCAGGATTAATGTGTTTAATTGACTTTGTGCACCGACTCATATTATTTCAATTTAGGCGATGCTTCAATGTGTGGATCATTTGGTGGGCCACAATGGTATGATATAGTCAAGATTAATGTGTTTAATTGACTTTGTGCGTTGACTAATATTATTTTAATGTAGGCGATGATTGAGTGAGTGTCAAACTATCTTTTAGTCGTTGTGCAGGTGTAACATTTGTTAGACCACAATGAGATATTTTGGAAGACGTAAACACCTATTATGGTTATATATTTTGGCACTAATATTTTTGGAAGGAAAAGGCCTCAAACGTTTGTACATACCAATTAATACTTATACTTTTGGTAGACCCAAGACTTGATAATTGTAGCTTGCTATATTTTTGGAAGACCTTGAACGCTCAAAAACTCAAAAGCTCTTTACCTTTATTTTTGGAGTTGTTATTTTGAAAAGCAAGCTTTTAATACATATAAATATAGATGAGTGGTACGACAGGCCACACTCATCTAGGGGAATTGAACCCAATCTTGTGTCGACGGTGATCTCTTTCTTATTTTCAAGCTCTTTTATTTATTTTATTTTGTTTATGTAAAGTTCATGCTTTTAATTTGTTCTATTTTTTGCTCTAATTTTCGTGTTTAAGAAATCAAATTCTTCTCCAAGTGTCATAAAGGTCCTGAGAAAACAAGACAAGTTGGATAACAAAGAAATTGATGGCTCGTAGTTTCACTTGGAAATCCACCTTCTTTAGTCTTGAAAAAATACAAGTAAAGGTTAACATGATTGGCAACAATTCACGTGTCTTTATTTCTTGACAAGAGCATTTGTGAATACATATACTTTTCTATTAGTATGCCTTCCCAAGAATGTAGCAAAGGTCAACATGACTGGCAACAGTTCGCATGCCTTTATTTCTTAACAAGAGCATTTGTGAATACATATACTTTTCTATTTGCATGGCTTGCCACTAGAAGTCAAGTAAGTCTTGGAAAGCTCACCCATTTTCTTTAGTTTCCAATGTTTAAAGATAAGTTGAAGTTGGGCAATAAAGCGCCAATTCACACACAAAAGAAAAATGAGCATGCATGGAAAATTATTTTGGACCTTAACATGTGGCTAGTTTGCCACCACGATTTGGGGTCTTTTTATATGTTCTTATTAGTGTAAGAAAAAAATATTTCACACAAAAAGAATAATTCAAAGATGGCTTAGTCTTAGCTATTTTTCTTTTCAAAAATATACACTTTATATGGTTTTATACCCATATTGTTCAAAACCATATACACATGATCAAAAGTCATTTAAGTTATATAAAAAAAAGCAAGCCACCCCATGAATGATTTTGGATGATCTTGAACGTTTATTGAATAAAAGTTTTTTGAAAATAAATTTAACATACTCCTCTCTATATGCATGTGCACAAGGGGTCACTTTCTACATACCTAACGTAGCACCTAAGTGCACGAACGGGTTACATGACTTACATGCCATATACATGTAATATAGGTCAATATGGTTGGTAGCATTTCATATGTATTTATTTCTTAAAACATTTGTGAATACTTATAGTTTTCTATTTGCATGACTTACCAAGAAGTCAAGTAAGTCTTGGAAACTCCACATGCATGTATCGCTTTTTTTTATTACATTTTCATTTCCTTTGGTTTCGAGAACTCACCTTAGATAAGTTGAATTAGGGGAAATAAAGGGACATAAAATAAAAATGAACATGCATGGAAATTAGTGTGGACCACAAAATTTCAAAATCCCATGTGTCTAGTTTGCAACCATAAGATTTTGGGCCTTTTAATATATTCTATTTAGTGTAAGAAAAGAATATTTCTCCCAAAAAGGCTAATTAAAAAGATTCCTTAGCCCTAGCTACTTTTCTTTCTGGACATTTGTTGAATAAACCTATTTTCAGAATGAATTTTACTTACTCCTTTGCATGCACGTGTGTGGAGTGGGTTATTACTTTCTACATAGCTACATAGCTAACATATCACCGAAGTGCACGAAGGGTTTACATGAGTTACATGCCATATACATGTGTGTTTAATTAGCTCTGTGTGCCAACTAATATAGTCATGATTAAAGTGTTTAATCAACTTTGTGCGCCGACTAATATTATTTTAATGTAGGTGATGATTGAGTGGGTGGAACATTTGTTGGGCCACATTGGTATGATATTCAAGATGAATGTGTTTAATTGACTTTGTGCATTGACTAATATTAGTTTAATGTAAGCGATGATTGAGTGAATGACGGGCTATTTTGTTAGTCGCGGCAGTGGAACATTTGTTGGACTATAATGAGATATTTTGGAAGACATGTGAACATTTATTATGGTCATATGTTTTGGCATTAATATTTTTAGAAGGTGAAGACCTCAAACCTTTGTACATACCAATTAGTATTTATACTTTTGGTAGACCCAAGACTTCATACATGTAGCTTGCTATATTTTTGGAAGAGCTTGAATGCTCAAAAACTTAAAAGCTCTTTACCTTTAGTTTGGAGTTGTCTTTTTGAAAATCAATATTTTAATACATACAAATATAGATGAGTGGTACGACGGGCCACACTCATCCAAGGGAATTGAACGCGATCTTGTGTCGATGGTAATCTTTTTCTTATTTTCAATCTCTCTTGCTTATTTTGTTTTGTTTATGTACGGTTCATGCTTTTAATTTATTTTAAGTCTAATGTTTACTCTAATTATTTTGGACCTTCACATGTGGCTAGTTTGCAACCACAAGATTTGGGATCTTTTAATATGTTCTTATTAGTGTAAGAAAACAACATTTCACACAAAAAGGAAAATTCAAAGATGCCATAGCCTTAGCTATTTTTCTTTTTAAAAAAGATACACTTTACATGGTTTTATAACCATATTGTTCAAAACCATGTACACATGATTGATAAAAAATAACAGTGCCACTATTTCACCCGCGCTCAACGGCGCTGATAATTTTTTTCGGGGCATTATTGACCCCATTCTAATTTTAATTCAATATATTGAAGATAGTTATAATTTCTATAAACAAACATATTGAAAAATTAAAATACATTTGAAACATAGTAACTCCTGAAAATGCCATAAACCACGAGCTACATCTAAAATGCCATAAAAGGCGGTCTACATTGAGTATGGAGTTACATAACATAAAACACAATAGGCCGGCCTCTATTCATCCTCCTCCTCCTCCTCCTCATCATCATCCTCCTCCTCACCTATTTCCTCTTCTTCATCTTCCTATATCACATAAGATTAAATAATATCAAAAATAAATTAGATAAATTTCTAAAATCTTATAAAACCAAATGAATTTGAGCTTTTAAAACTTGTTAAAACAAGTAACTTACAAACGAGCATGGCTTCATAGTTCAAAGCGACACCCTACTGATGCAACCATTCAAACGTGGCCTAGATCTCATTATGATAAGCATAGTCATACTCCTCACAAAAACGAGAACGGCCAACCACATTTTCCTACATTGAACACACATTAAAAAGAACAAATATTTAGAAACCAAAGTTTTGAATACAAAATGTTAAGGATTCAAATTATTACAAATTTAGCAAGGAAAGATGGCCTTCCACCCGATCCAAGATGAAAAGCCCCTCTTTTATGTTGTCATACTCGGGCTGCTTCTCTTTGTTGTTTGAATAGATCAGGATTTTATCGGTATGCCTTTTTTGCTTTCTTCCAATCTTTATTTGATTCTCTTCGGTGGCTTGATGCCACCACGCTTAATGGCCTTAGCAATCAATGATTTCCTATGACTCACATGTCTTCTGTAAGATACCACCCATCCTGTCACCAAGGATAGGGAGGCACCTCACTTGGTAAGATCAATCCTAATCCATTGTGAGAGCTATCTCATCGGTGCCTCTCTTGGACGATCCAATTTATAAGCAATCTCCACAAGGTTGGGGGTCCTACCAAATATGTCCAGGATCTCTTTTTGATTTCTAGTCTCTTTGTAAAGGAAACACTTGACTCACCACATTCCAATCGACCACCCGCTTCCCAGTGACTAGAACCATTCATCTATGATGTTAACCTAAATTACTAAGCACATTATTTCACTGATGATGCAAGTTACAACATTATTCATTGATTTATTCTTGTGCACATATTCCTTTATCCCTTAATGAATACATTCTTTACCAATCAAGTCATTCCACACACACACACACACAAAGGAATTGATTAATTTCAAACCTCGGTGTCCCGAGTTACATCCATCTCCAATCCCTTGGCTCATCGAGTTGCAAAACAATCTAGAGCTTACAACCGTTGTGGCAAAAAATCACTCGCATAGTAGAATGCGAAGTTTCCCCTTCACCATCAGGCTTATAACTACTAGAAAGAACCCTCACCCCGCCACGTAGTGGTTCACCCACCAACGAAGGTAATTTTTCCGATCTCTAAGTATTTCAAGAGTTGGTTGCCCCGGGTGGGGAGTACCTGGTTGCCCCAGACCGCCAATCAACAATTAGATCACATTGGAATGGTTGCCCCAAACCAATCTCATCAGAATGGTTACCCTAGGGAAAGTTCCCTAGTTCACAAATTCATCATCATCGTCATTAAGAGTTCACGAATTCATCATCATCATCATTCACATTTTGAAACCAAGTGTTTTCAACATCTTTATAAAACCAAAATAAATAATCCCATATAAGACAATCACCTTTCTAAGAAGGATGGTCACTTCTCTATAATATGCGGTAAACATTCTTATTTTAAACCAATGGCTAACAATTAAGCTTTTAACTTAGCACTCATGGCACATGTGAGACAATAAATAAAGTAGTGATCCTCGAGCAAGAACCTACACCATGGGAGTTCTCGTAGGCTCAAGGATTATCTAACTCACATAAGGCACAAGACTCACTTTTACTATGGGTTAAACCAAATACAGAAACTCATCCCCAACTCTAGCCATAACCAGACATGGTTAACCTGGGTAAAGATTTCACTTGACATCTTTAGTTAAATTAGCTAGGGCTAGCACCCAAGTGTTTTCCACTTTGATACCCTTGCATTTTGGCACTTTGAAGCAGAGCATTTTCCAAGTCACTAACAGCAGCATCATACAAGCTGATCTTGCTCTTAAAACCTTCTCTAGCAAGCCAACTCTCATGCTTGCTCTCAGCAAGGTTGGTGCGTGGTGTGGTTGCCATATCATGGTATACTTCTCTTGAGCTTCTTCTTTTGTTTGCTGATGTTCGCCATGACTCACACAATTATAAGTGCTCCTCTTCTTGAAAGTCCTTTTGTACATATCCCACGGTGTGTCTTTATAGGCTCTACTCCCAATAAAACAAACAAGTTCTTTCACGAGACCATGCATTACATTTTTAACTCCACCATCAAACACATGGCATACTACTCTCCAGTTGGCCTGTGACTCATTGGCCCCATGAATCCAAAGAAATTTGCTTGTGGGTGCCCAATACGCAACATCACCTCATTCATCATTTCCTTTAAAAAAAATTATGCCTCGGTGTCTTCTTCTTTCATTTCACATGTTGCTATGGTTAGTAATTCCTGCAAAGGTCTCATTTAAAAAAAATGTGATCTTGGCACATTAGCCATTGCTGGAGTTGGCACATTGGTGTGCCATTTTTGTCAAAAACTTGTCATCTGCATAGGGACCTACTCATGTCTGGCATATTACATATTTTCGTGGGATAATACACATACAAGGCTAATGATTCATGTTGGAACACATCTACACGAGGTTCAAGTCAGCAAATCAAGAAAAGACATTCAAAAAGTAAAGAACCTTGTTGAGAATGTTGTCAAAGCGGAGAGGGGAGTAGGTCCACGAAAAATTCAGATGTCAACTGCCAAAAATATCATTGAGGACATTGTAATGAAGGCTGGCAGAAAGAAGGAGGAACTCTTTGGAGACAAAGAATTATCCAAATTCCTTGATGAGCTATGCCCCTTAGTGCAAACAAAAAGGTTTGGAAAAGTTCTTATCTTCTATATATTTATGGAGCCATATATCAAGAAACCCTTAATTAATTAAATGGTTGTATTTGGAGTTTTGAAAGGATCATCAATAAAGTAAGGAAGTCTGCATTGCGGGGAGGTTTGGGACTTGATGCTATTTTACAGTTGAAGAAGAATTGTATGTATGATTTTTTTCATTGTAGTTGCTTTCCTAGACAAGCATTTGAGGAGGACCGATGCTTCATTTTCAAAATGTCTACAAAAGGACCTGCATATCTGACTTGGTGAGGCGAATGGATCGAGATGGAAGTGGTGATTTAAACACTACATGGGTTATGTTTGACCACACACGAAGAGTAGTTGGGTGGTCTCAACACTTGCATGTCATGTCTACAATCCAAGGTATATTGCAAGATCAATCAAATATATGTCCCATGTGTGTCTATTTCAATCATGTTTTAAACTAAACAATAAGTCTAATGTGAGCACCCTTTTCTTCGTAGACATGTGAGCACCCTTTTCTTCGTAGACTCTTGTGGAATAGAAAACTATTCGTGGATCTGAATGTATTTTTCTTTTAGGCTTACTCGGGTCCATGTGCCTCATCAACAACATGTATTATTGTTTAATGGACTATATAGGAAGAAAGAGGTGTTGAAGCTCCTTGCTTCAGATTCGGACACATGGGAAGCTCATGGCATGAAGGCTGACAATAATTCATTCCGCAAGTACATCTCCAAAAGGAGATATATTGGAGTCAAATGATTGATCTTGCAATGGAGATGGTTTCTATTATGACTCTTGATCTTAGAGAGGATCAAGTTCAGGTTCCCCGAGATGCACTTATCTATTTCCGAAGCTATCGACAAATCCATTTGTTCGTCTTGTTTACATGTGACTTTTTAAGATGACAATTTAACAAGGTGAATAGTATGCATGTCTAATGCATACTTATGTAAAAGTAAACTTGGATATTGCAGGTGGGTTATGCACCTACTCCGTGGACAATATATCTCCAATATTCCCATGGAGTGTCATGATTGGGTGATTAAATATGGACCCTCTACCATGTATCCACCAAGCCTTGTGGCTCGGATGGACACAAAATGGGAGTTGGATGTGTGTCCTTGGTGGATTGATTATCCATCGGGAAAGAGACACCCTTTGGAGGCCAACTTGTTTGCGAGTAAAAATCATGTATTATTTTAGCTTCCATTGTACCACATGCTTGATGGGCAATCCATGTATTATCTTTACCACTTTGAATAACAGAATGGTTGAGATGGAAAGAGCGGGGTATGAAGGATCCTGAACAAGGCTCAGCTTCCAAGAAAAAGAAGTTAAGAACTAAGAGAGGAGCTAACTACTTGAGTAGTAAGAAGAACCTCTTTGATTCAATCCTTTTAGACATGGACTAGCCAGAGGTTGATGTGGGAGGCACGCACGACCATGGAAAGAAGACTAGAGAAATGCAAGGTAAGAAATCTTTGGCATGAATACAAGGTAAAGTTCAATATATGGATATGTAAATCCTAACCATGTTCCCATGCAAAGGAGGAGGTTCTTCATCTAAAGATGTGTACCATCGTGTCATCAAAGGTGACATTGTGATGGTTGCAGATGCCATTGGAATAATAGATGGCCGCAAGTTAGTAGTATCTCTATATGAGCATCATCATGTGATGTATAAACCATTCTATTGTTGACCACATGTACATATGATTCTCTATTTACAGGGTGCTTCAGAAAGTGTCAAACTTCTTGATTTTGAGTAGTCCTCAAGACTTGTCACTGCAAAGCACAAGTAGTGATCAAGTGGTTATGATTATGTGGGCAGACTTTCTAACATCCCTTCCAGTTGCACAGTGTGGGATGGGCCAACAAATTCTTGAATGGAATATCTTTAGCAAAGCACTAGCAAAAGCTACTTTCAAGTTTGCAAGGGAATTTGTGGCATACGAGGGATGGATGGTCACAACATGTCTACCAAAGCACCTTCCTATGATCCATAAGGTAGTTGCTACTCATGGGTTTACTTTCTATTGTACATTGATGGTATACATCAACTCTTCCTACATGTAAAAAGAGGTGGTAAGTCAACATGAACATAAAAGATATAATATATTTTATTATTTCAATGGAATTTGTAAATGTTTATGGGTTAAGTTATTCTGCCACATAACTTTGGTGTGTTTCCATTCTTGCAGGTTGAATGGCTAGTGCTATCCTCTTTCTTTCGTATGATTGTAAGCCACTCATCTACAACAAGGTAGAAGCATTTAAGAAATATCCTAAACTTTGCATTGCTGGTACCAATTGGATGAGGGAGTCAGATCTTGGAGAGGATCCATGTCAACTTTCCAAAATGCCATTGTTCAAGGAGAAACAAAGAGGAATAAAAGCTTGAGTGAGTAAGTTATCTATATGAGGTCCCTATGTAAAGTGTGTGCCTTATTGAGATGCAAGTCTATGAATGTTTTATTTAACCCTCAATGCTTTACAGGTTTCTCATACATTGCTTTACAAGGCCAGGAGACAAGATCATTGATGTGTTTGCAGGGATAGGAAAAATGTCCAATGCATGCAAAGAGCTGGGCTGAAATTACATTTCTTTAGAGAAGGATGAGCTCATGTTAAAAGAGTTTCTTAGACCTGCCTCTCATGCAAGAGAGGAAGGCAAAGATGAGTAGGTATACTTGGATGCTTGATGTTAGAGATATGGATATTTTTTGATTTTGTGCATGAACTATGGTCTTTATGAGTTACTATTGTGGAACTATGGATTGTATCTTTTGTTATACTTCTCAAATGTATGGTCTTAAAGAATAGTATGGTATGGTCATGAAGGATGATGCACATTAGTGCTTGTCCCATTTATGAAGTATGATGAGGTTTTACTCACAAATGATAGTATCAATGCTTATTTTACATGTTGATTGTAAGAGAAAAGTAGATGTTTGGAAACCACATTGTTTCATACTTCACATTTAAACTATAGTTATTTTCTACTTCTGTGTTGGAAGTATGGAGCTTTTTTACATTTGTGTTGAAAATATGCTTTTATGAATCTTTTTATAGTATTATTATTTGAACTATAGATTGTAACTTTTGTTGGGGACTTCTTAAATGTGTGGTCACATGATATGGTCATAAAGAATAATCTGATTTGCATAAGTGGTGAGGGTAAAGCATGAATCATGGTGCTTCTTGTACACAAGTGATATGTACATGTAACTTTTTGTGATAGAAAAGTATCATGTGATGCTACATAATATGAGCAGAAGACAAACACTATGTAACTCATTATTCCATACTAGCCAATGAAGCTTGCACTCATAGGTGCTGGAGAAGCTTGCCTAAAAGTTAAAACAAATGCTTGCATGTGCTTCAAAAGCTCACCTTCACCTATAGAAGCTCGCATCTCCTCTGGATGGCTTGCCTCCATAAGCTCACCAAAAAAGTGCATCCACGAGGGTGGTGAGGGGCTACATGGGAGAAAAACAAAGGGACTGACAGAAGATATAGAAGGAGTTGTTGTCGAGATGGCGGGGGGAATGGTTTTATAGGAATGAGAGGGGGAGCAAAGCATGCATGCGTAAGAGAGAGACAAGTTAACACCATCGCTATGCATTGATGAGGGATAAGATGATGAGGAAAGGGTCTACGTAGTTGGCAGATGAGAGAAGAAATAAACAAGAGATAAGGTGACATGGCTCATGGCCAATGGAAAGGAGATGCCATCACAACGATATGATGAGCAATTTGTGTTGGCTGGCACCCATGCGCAAGGAAAGGTCAAGCCACCTTGTAGTCATGAGCCAACTCGAAGGGGGGGGTCGATAGAGTGATAGCCGCTTCCTATATATTGTTTTTTTTAATAAAGATATATATTTATATTTATAAGGGAATATTCACGCACCCATCATGAAATCTAGGATTTTACATCCTCGCATACGATCCAACATCTTAAGGTCATTAAATTGTAAGTCGGGGGGTGTGGCACAGGAAACTATATCTTCAACATACTTAGAATGTATTTCTTCTTTGCATTACGTTTATTTCTCCAATCAATGCCCCAAATATTTTTGAACTCAAGATTTACAAGATAATGCATGTGTGCTGACATGCTTCCCCTTGCTCTCCTCCTCAATGATACTCCCATCTGTTACGCGGTAAGAAAGTGTCGGAGGATCATAGGCATTTAGATCAACCACTTGATGTGCCTGCATATCTTTTGATGGGGAATTGGAAGCAGATCTATTACTGCTCCCAAAACAACCTCCGCAATCACCCCCACTAGAACAATGAGAAGAGGAATACCTCCTATGTGACAAGGATATGATACAAGGTCATGGAATAGGAGCCATAGAAGAAAGGGGAGTGGGTTGTTCACAACCACCACATGAAGGCCCACATTAACCCTAAAATGGACTAGATTCTCTATTAGGATTTGATAAGGGTATAGGAGTGCATAACCTAGGAGTAGAACCACCCATCAGAGTACCCCCCATAGGTGTAGGGTTAACTATGGAAGGAAACGAGGGTGGAGACAAAAATTTCCACATATTCTCTCTCCCATATCGATGCAACAAACTTGTGGCCAACTATGAGAGTTGCTCCAAATCTAGATTATCAATGATGGACACTGAATGACGGGGACCACTGAGCTTCTCGAGTCTAGATCATCCCCCCACATGTCTGCATTATAAAAATGAGGCTATCATGTTTATAGAATAAGGAGGACTTAAAAAGCAAATCCATTATGTGTATACCTTATGCATGCATAGAGCTCTAGGCATAAGCTTTATGCATAAGGCTCTGTGCATAAGCCATAAGCTCTAAGCATAAGGCTCTATGCATAGAGCCTTATGCATAGATCTTTAGGCATAAACCTTAATCCATAATCTGTAAGCCTTATGCATAGAGATTATGACATGCATAAGCCTTATGCATGTCATAAGCTCTTTGCATAAGCCATAAGCCATAATCTCTATGCATAAGACATAAGCTTTCAATCTAAATAAAGCATAAGAGAATATAAAAAATTAAAACCCTGGCACCCAAGGGTGCAAACCAAATAAATGAGAAGAATAATAACATTGGAGTTTACCTCAAGAGATGGAATAATCCTTTGGATACTTGAGTTTGGATATGTAGATAGGATGTAGACCTTTTTCACCGCTCTAACACAAGAATTATTAAAGCTTAAATAACACAAGAATGCTTAAAGCTCTATGCATAAGCATTATGCATAAAGCTAATTTAAAGCTATATGTATAAGCCTTATGCATGAAGCTTGTTTAAAACTCTATGCATAAAGCTTTCATAAGTGCTATGCATAAGGCTTGCATAAGCTCTATGCATAAGGCTTAATGCATAAGGCTTGCATAAGCTCTATGCATAAGGCTTAATGCATAAGCTATAAACCTTATGCACTATGCTAAACTCTATAATCTCTATGCATAAGCTTAAAGAGTGCATAAACTCTATACTTTAGGCTTTATGCATGATCTTAAGCATGCATAAGATTTGTGTTTAGAGCTTAATGCACTAAGATAAACCTAAACCCCGCACCCAATGGTGCAATAAACAAAGAGCTTTCACATTAAGGAACACAAGAAAAAGAGATCTTACCTCTTTATTGTCAAGCCAAAGGAGAGGATTAGTGCAAGACCTACACAACATAAAATGGCAAAAGAGTGACTAGTAATACATTTAATGAACTCTACCTACCAAAAACAAGAGACATACAAAAGACCAAGACACATTAAGCATGCTCATAAAACAGAGAAGGACAAGAAGCTAAATGAAGGTAAGT
Organism: Cibotium barometz; assembly: GCF_041138505.1. Lineage (NCBI taxonomy): Eukaryota > Viridiplantae > Streptophyta > Polypodiopsida > Cyatheales > Cibotiaceae > Cibotium > Cibotium barometz. The sequence continues at coordinate 38,004,081 of NC_141093.1, read as the reverse complement.
ACTCTAAACTTTAACCCTAATCTCATTAAGTTTCCTATTAATCATTTTGGTTAAGCATAATATAAGAAAACCTTCATTAGGTCACACCATCACTTGTAGAGTGATGAATAAGAAGAGAAAGAGAAAGAGAAAGAGGAAGAGGAAGAGGAAGAAGAAGAAGAAGAAGAAGAAGAAGAAGAAGAAACCCCCCCTTCTTTGCTACTATTAATTATAATGGAAAGAATAAAAGAGAAAAAAAGGAGAGAGGGGATTGACCCTGCATCTTAACCTAGCTTCCATTCGGTTATGAACCCCCGCTCGGGTGACAGTTTCTCCTTATTCATCACACCATAGCCATGTAGTGATGAATAAGGAGAAAGAGGAAGAGTAAGATGAAGATGAAGGGGAAGGGGAAGGGGAAGGGGAAGGGGAAGGGGAAGAAGAATATGAAGAGTACATATGAATGTGATAGAGCTAGATTGATGGATTATATAGAGCTAGATTGATGGATTATATGGAGCCACTGCAGTCTCTCAAACAAAGGAGTGGAGGGAATTTTTCGGAGGAGAAAGATTGACGTCCGACGGGGTGGGTGCAAAAAGTTAATTTTGCCACTAAAAACAACGGCCAAAGCACCGCTTATAGCAACACTGGTAAAATTCTAGAGAGAAAACCATTCCATATACCATTAAGACTGCTAGATTTAGTGCATGTATTCATGTTCAATTTTTTAATTGCACACTTTTTTTATACCTGGCACACAAATGTCTTCTACTAGTTTCAAATAGTGATGTGTCACCATTATTGCGAAGAAAAATTCCGTGTTCATGTGCAAGATGCAAGAATGTTTGTGTGTGTGAACATAAAGTGACATTGGAGCATATTCAAAAATGGGGATTGCTTGAACCAATGCCAGCCAACATGATGATGTAACCCAATTCATCGGTTTAGTATATAAACTTATGAGATTATATGTATACTCATGGTTTGGCATATGTAATGTTGAGTGTCATTTTAAAATATGGCTCATAGGATGAGGAAGGAACACCATAAGAGAAGGCATCATTAGTGGTGTTCTAGGTTATGTCGCTAAGCACCATTATTAGCGTCGATAAGCGACGCTGGATAAATGCCGCTATTAGCGCCACTGAGAGCGACGCTCGATAAACGCCGCAATAAGTGCCATGGAGGAGCGACGCTACAAGAATGCCACTATAAGCGTCAGTATAAACACTTCTCACCGACAACGGAAAAAAAACAAAATGTTGAAATGGAATTAAAAACTTAAAATAAATCAAAATCCAAAAAGCTTAACAAACATCCAAATAATTTTGAAATAAAACAACAAAATCATGAAATTTTTACAAACCAATCAATGTGTACATATATTATGATGATATATATTTAATTAGTACCATCATAAAATCCATCTTGCAATAAATCCATCTTGCAATAAATCCATGCATGCCAATTGGTCTATCTCTAGATCCATGATTTCAATGGCTCCTATATCAATACAGAGTCCTATTCCACTACTTGAAGAAGATGTAGAGATATTATCATCATGGTCCTCATGGTCATCATATTTATTGTTAGTTACATCTAAACTTCCATTGATTATCCCTCCGTGCATTTTGTCTTCAACATCTTGATCTTGAAATATACATTAAGATCGAGGAGAGACTTGTATTACATACTACCAATTAGGATGTCTTTGGTCTGGATGAACAACCTAAAAAGAAGAACCAAAAAATATTTACAAGAAAGTATAAACAATGCCTTACTTTTATCTATACATTCATCAAAATTGAAAATCAAGTGTAAACTTGCTCACAATGTTGTGGTAGAACGTATGTCTCTTGAATCTTGCCATAACTTAGTTCAGTCAATTGCAAAAAATCTGCTTGATGGTTGCTTACGTACCTCTATATACCACTTTGAACCACTTAACATTAAAGATAAACACTTTGAAAGCTCTAAATCCAATCTCCAAGATGTCTTAAATTATTCCACAATATTCAAGTTTCTCCGCTATAATATTATTATCTCTTTTACTATCTTGGTCAAAACTTGCCATTACACCATAATCATATGTGATTCTCTTGGAGTGCTTGAGTGTAAAAATGTCGACCTTCTGACCACATTGCGTTATGCAATTTATACTACAATCTAATAAAAAATCTTAAGTATGGCTTATATGTAAGCAATTTAGTATTCAACATTATATATCTTAGTAAAATACAATATTTGTTAGTTAAATATTAAAACATCTTTACTTACATGGTAGTCACATCCCCTTGCATACTCCCATTCTTCTCTTGTAATCTCCTCTCCCGTCCTTTTGGATTGCTCAAGGGCATCTCTAAGCCTTTCAATATTGCAATACTTTGGAAGAGCCTTTAGGTTAGGTGGGTATACCATGTGCCTTTGTGTTGATCTCTTAAATGCTCCCATTCTTCTCTTGTAATCTCCTCTCCCGTCCTTTTGGATTGCTCTAGGGCATCTCTAAGCCATTCAATATTGCACTACTTTGGAAGAGCCTTTAGGTTAGGTGGGTATACCATGTGCCTTTGTGTTGATCTCTTAAATGCTCTTCTCTCCTCTATCCTTATCTTTCTTGCATCTTCATATTTCTCAATCCACTTTTCCATCATACAAGTGTTAAGAAGACAAAATATAATGACCTTTTTGCACATGGACTTATCCATCTTTCAAATGTGTCCTTTTCCATCTTTCAAATGTGTCCTTTTCCATGTGGCACATATGGCACCATTAGTTCATCCTCATCTTTATGCATGAATCTAGGCATAGATGGATTAATTTATTCCAAATATTTTGAGATGTATACGAGGGAGTCTTGCAACAACCACCATGATTCCTTCTCACCTTGCCCTTTAATGCCTCACAAATCCCTTTGAGGTTTTCATGAAAGAGTTCAATAAATAACATTCACTGGCTATGAGCAACACCACATATGGCCACCTTATCCACCAAATGTACTAGAAGCTGCAATTGAGTTGTATGCTTCTCAGAAAGCTTTCTTCAATCATACACATCGCTTCACTTGACTCAACTTGAGCCTTCTCAATGGAATCTGGATGAATCTCCTTTGGCACTACCACCTATTCAACAAAGGAATAAATGATAAATTAAAGAATAAAAGATAATTTCAAAGCTATATGCTATACCAAAAGCACAAATCTAGAGTTTTTATTGGAGCTCACCTTGCTAGTTGACCTAATTTATAGATGGCATTCCGAGCATTCTCTTCTTTGCAACTAGCAATTGATATTGAAAGTATGAACTAGTGAAATTAATTTTTTTTTAAAATAAAAGATCAATATAGAGTCCACACAACATAAACCTAGGAGTGCCCAAAAAATAGATATAGTTATGTACGTACCTGCATCATCTTGTGCCAATCATGTGATTTGAGACCATACAAATGATGCTCACCCTTCTTCTTTGTTATTGTAAATTCACCTTTTAATGAGTTTAGTACACCGTTTGGTGTACAAAAAGATGAAATTTGATTCTTGACATTATTTTTCTCTTGCCTTGTCAATCTCCATGGCACTTTTGGTAAAACCACCTTGTCATTGACTACCCTTGGCCATGCATTTTCCATGTGTCCGATATCCTTTAGGTCATCCCTTATTTCATGGGTGTCTTTTCTACCAATTAAATGGTCCCAAATCATTGATGCCACATCTTAAAAATGTGCATTGGATCCAAAAAATGATTTATTCTTAACTCTGTCCAATATAGACGATAGAAGGTTGAGTACCATGTTATGCCCACGATGGGTGCTGTGATTGGAGTCACCCTCCATCTCTCTTCCCACTCTCCATCTCTCCACCTTCCCTCTAATGGCATTGTAGTAGGCAAATGTAGTAGGCAAATGCCACATGGCTTCCCACTCTGCACCTCTCATCACAATCGGAGAAACCTCTGATGGAGCATAATTAGGGTGGTTTGGAGGAAGAAATCTATGATGTTCATCATACAGCACTTTCTTTAGTGCGTGTGCTTGTTTGAATACAAGTGATGGACCACAAATTGGACATGCATTATATCCTGTAGTTTTGTGAGACTTACCAAAATGGCATGTAAGAAATGAAAGTTGATAGAAATTATAACACGACAACAGAATGAGGGTTTAGCAGCAAAAATAGCAACATTTTTATAACTAGAAGGGTGCGGAGATGTCGGGCCTATATCGCTACTAAACACGATGCTATTTTTGCTACACAATGGGTTCATTGCTCAGCAACAACGAAACTAGTAGCACTATTTTGCTGCTAAGCAACGAATATACTACATAATTAAAAAAAGTTAAGGTAGACTGGGGAGTCTGCATAGGACTCCCGAGTCTGCCTTCCAGCTCTTTTTCTTCTAATGTAGTGGACACAGTAAAACTAACATAACTTCACATCATCATAGACAAGTGTAATGTAAAACTTACAAATACCAAAAAGAAAAGACATTTGCAAACCATGGTTTTAGGAATGCCAAAATTAAATTACAATACTTAGTGGATTACATAACTACATGTTTCCAAAAAAACTCATATACAAGATAAAGTGTAAAGATAAAAACCTATGGAGCTAGGGGCTATCTAGATCTCATGCTATGTGATTGGTATTGTTCCTTGCGGCTCCAGCCCCTTCGCTTCTCACATTTCCATTGCTATCGGCATGGACATTTGCACCACCGTTTTGAGTTATATGATCCTAAAACACAATAAAACTAATACAAGTGAGAATCAGTTTTGCAAAAACAAAGAGGTTTAGGGTTTAGGAATGTACTTACTTGTCATGCTTGTTGCCAAGCATCTCCTCCAGTAATAATAATCCATCCTTCATCTTGCACCCTATCAGATAGAGCTTGCAAACCTCGTTGTAATGCAAAATCATATTCCTCTTGTGCATAGGGGGCTGTCCACTGCTTCAAGTTGCAGTTGTATAAATAAGTCAACATTTTAGAAAGCTGTTATTTAAGATAACCTTCTTTAATCAAAAGATAAGATACAATGTGAGGCTAATATATACTTATAAATATTGTTGGGATATCAACTCCTCCTTCACGTCATGTAACATCATGCCTCAAGTTATTTGCCATCTATCTAAGAAAAAACATAAATACTTAAAACTCTTATGCATACGAAGCTACCAGCATGTGTTGGTTGCTACCAACATGCGTTGGAAATAGTACCAGCATGCGTAGGAAGCTACCGGCATGTGTTGGTTGCTACCGGCATGCGTAGGAAGCTACCAACATGCATAAGAAGCTACTGGCATGCATTGGTTGCTACCGGCATGCATAGGAAGCTACCAGCATGTGTTGGTTGCTACCGGCATGTGTAGGAAGCTACCGGCATGCGTAGGAATCTACCGGCATGCATTGGAAACTACCGGCATGTGTTGGTTGCTATCGGTATGAGTTTGTTACTACTGGCATGCATAGAAAACTACCGGCATGCGTAGGAGGCACCCATATGCATAGGAAGCTACCAACATGCGTAGGTTCCTACTACCAGCATGTATGGGAAGCTACCGGCATGTCTTAGGAAGCTATCACCATGCATAGAAAGCTACTCGGCATGCATAGGTAGCACCCAGCATGTAATGGGAGCTTCCGGGTAATTCCGGTAGCTACGTGCATGGCTAGTTAGCACTCACCTCCTTATGCATAATGCTCATGCATACTATGGATAAGGTTTATGCATAGCATAGATTGCACGAGGCTATGTATTCGTAGCCTGCATAAAGCTTTACATAAGCCTCATGCATAAACCTTATGCATAAGCCGTCGCGTACATGAGGCTTATGTATTAGCCATATGGATAAGCTCAATACATAAGCCTCATGTATTAGCCATATGGATAAGCTCAATACATAAGCCTCATGTATGCAGCTTATGCATGAGGCTTATGCATGAGCTTATACATAAGCCTCATGTATGCGGCTTATGCATGAGGCTTATGCATACAACCTCATGCATAAAGCTTATGTATCCGGCTTATGCATTAACCATATGCATAAGCTTTATACATAAGACTTGTGCATATGGATTTAGATATGGTTTATGCATATGGCTTTATACATGATGCTTATGCATATGACTAATACATAAACGTGCACATTGGGGATGGTGTATTCTCTGATAGTACCCCTTCTAACCTTGCTAGTCGAAAGATTTTCTTCTATACCCACAACTCTGTAGTCCTGACATAGGTAAACGAGTTTGGTAAGCTTGAAGAAGTCCCCTCTCCTTCCCTCTCTAGTGCTGAATGGCCAATGCTTGATGTTTGGACTATTGTTGCTCTTAAAAGCAAAGATGGCCAATGATATACATTCTTCTTTGAAGCACACAAAGGCCTCAAGATTGGTTGGTCTTAGCTGGGCATGCCCTACGCATGGGTTTGCCCACATGTTTTGGGATTTTACTTGCACACAAACGCCCAAAATGTACATGTGAAAGGTGCTAGACGTTGGAGAGATTGTCAGTTTGCTTGGCCAAGGGTGGGACATTGTGGAGGGGGAGCACAAAGGAGATAATTTCAGGTGCAATGTAGTGCATTCCAGTGTCTCCTTTTGATTCGTGTGAGCTCATACCACTTTGTGTACTCATTTCTGTTATGAGCGATGGATAAGGAAGAAGGGTGCATGGATACCCTTACAAGCTCAAGAGGAGGTTTTAGAGCCTATCTCTATAGGCCTACCTAATTTGGGGGTAGAGATTGTCCAAGAAGCAAGTAAGCATTAGAGCCTTTTGAATGTCCATGATCACCTATGCATTTTGGGATTTGAGGGAATCAATAATTCTTGCTTCAATGTGCAGAGGTGCCATTGGCCATCGCTTCATATCATGGTTGGCCTACTTTGATTTCTTCCTTTCACAAAGAGAGGAGGAAGAGGAGGAGGTCAAAATGCCGGAAATGTGCCTTGGAGGATTCATCCACATGACAAGGAATAGCCTTAGAGTATATCGCACACAGGGTGAAAGCCTAATTGTCGCACAATAATTTCTAGGAGGTGCGCTAGGGCTCGCAAAAAATCCATGTTGCTTTGAGGCTAGTGGAAGTGGCACAACAATTGAAGATGAAGATGACTCTGCCCCCCTTCTTGAGATGCCCCTTGACTCTCTATGTCTAGTTGTGGTAGGGGGGAGCTTTTCATTTTTTTGCATGATATTGAAAAGTCCTGTGGCCTCCTCATCATGGGAGATGAGTGCTTAAGCGTGCTCAAGGTGAAGGCAGAGTTCCCATTGGATGACTCTAACACAGGTAACATGGAGGAGAACCTCCTCCCACTCATAGACTCAATGGAGGAGACAATGGTCATTGCTCTAGAGGTAGCGAGGAATGCAAAGCAAGCAAATGTCACCAAGAAGGAGTTCATAGTGGCACAACAAAGTGTCTCCTATGCAATCATGCCTTGGAGACCAACTCCAACACAAAATATCAATGAGTCCAAGTCCAACATTGACTTGGAGAGAAAGGTTGATGCAAACGAGGATGATAAGCAAGAGAACATGCTTGAGATGGACAGTTATGCTATGTGAGGTGGGGGAATGTGTGCTACTAGAGGACCATATCTGCCTCTTCGCCACTACATCGGACACCTCCCAACAAACGACTTTGTGATTATTCACAAAGAATTGGCACCCAATGCCAGATTCCCCCTTTTTGCATTAAAGACCTTGTCAAAGCAACTCTGTGTGGCCACTATTGGCCAGTGAAATGTGGTTGCACAAAATGCAAGTCAACAATCACAGTCATTGAGTGGACCACAAGAGTCCTCATCCCCCAACAATTCTGTTGATAGACCATGGAGTAGTAGGCTTCGTCATAATACCAGTCTTGGAAATGTTTGTGGTACATCACATAAAGGCAAAGAGAAAGTGGTTAAGCCCCTTGGTATGCCTGATATTTTTACAAGGCATTCTTTTTATTGATGGAGAGTTTAGTGGCTCGAAGAAGAAGTGTATATGGATCAGCCAGTATATGGATCAGCCACCTAGTTTTGAGGATATAGGTCACCCAAAGTATGTATGTAAGCTTCATAAGGCCTTGTATGGGCTGAAGCAAGATCCACGAGAATGGCATGACAAGATTGTGCTGAGTATCTTGTCACTATTGGTTTTCATATGGCACATGCAGATCACTCTTCGTATGTGCACAAGAGTGATAAGGGTATTATGATCATCACCATCTATGTAGATGATCTTATTGTTGGGGTGACAACTTGGATGAGATTTAGCATGTGAAAAGTCTTCTCAAAAGGAAGTTTGAGATAGAGGATTTGGGAGATCTACACTACTTTTTGGGAATGGATGTCATTCGCACACCTGATGGTATTTGGATGTCAAAGAGACAGTATGTATTGGACATGTTGTCCAAGTATGGGATGGCTGATTTGTAAGTCAATCTTGGTGCCATTAGATCAAAATGGAAAGCTTAGTGCGGATGTGGGTTATGTGTTGGAGGATCCCACTATGTACAGGAAGATTGTGGGGAGTTTGATCTATGTCACGATCAACAGGCAAGATTTGAGTTACACTGTTGGCTTAGAGAGCTAGTTTATGCAGGTTTCGCACAAACCACATCTTGATAATGTGCGACGCACACTTCCATATTTGAGGGCCACTGTTGATTATACATTGTTTTATGCAGCAAGTTTACCACATTCGAGCTATATGGGTACACATATGTAGATTGGACAGGTATTATCTCAAACAGGAGATCTATCAATGGATTTATGTTTTCATTGGGGAGTGTTGCTATGACATGGAGAAGCAAGAAGCAACCCACAGTTGCCTTGTTGAGTAGAGAGCAGAGTACAAAGGAGCTGCGGTGGCAGCGTGTGAGGTAGTTTTGTTATGCAAGCTACTTTGCTGATTTGGGGCTACATGTGGAGAGAAAGGTTGTCATATCTTATGACAATCTTAACACTATACAGTTGGCCAAGAACCTAGTTTTCCATGCACAGATGAAACACATTGAGGTACATTACCACTTTATCAGGGAGAGAGTCTTGGCACATAGGCGACATCATTGACTTGGCCTATGTCAACACAAAGGATCAGGTCGCTGACATCTTCATGAAGTCCTTGGGAGTTGAGAAGCTCTACAGATTTTGAGAGCTTGGAGTTCATGAGCTATAGTTGAGCTTGAGAGGAGGAGTGTTGAGATGTCATGTTCAACATGAGCTGACACACTCACAAGGTGCTTGCATGACCATTCGACATTTACATCACTGGCAAGTTTGGTAGCTGGCACCGACATATCTTTGCTAGAGATTCTATAATTGGACTACACCGACTAGTCCACACCTATCCACTCCACTTAGCGTGTTCACATTGTGGACTGCTTGTATATTCTCTATTATGTTTGTTATTCACTTTATCTTCTTTGTATACCTCTTTTATTGTGTAAAGAGGTATACTTTTGTACTTTGCATGCTTTCATGTGTATCTTTGATAGCCTCTTAAAGTGTCACATAGACTATGCTTTCACTATGCCTCGTAAAGCTCGACAAGATCAGGTAATTACAAAAAGTAAAGAACATTCTCAATGAGATTGGTTGTCATGGTGGTAACATGGAGATTCTAGTGAACCAAAAGAACTCAGAAGGTTCTCATATGATTACGTAGAAGGTTTTAACGAGTGGTGCAAAGGCCAAAAGGTTTCTCTAGCAACTTGAAAACACGAGCAAGAAGGTTCTAGCAAATGCACATAGGGAAGGTGTGGAAATCATAGCTCCAAAGAGATGGGAGCTAGAAAGATCTTTGTTCTTGCACTACCTTGGACTGCTTGGATGCAAATATTATTGTCTTGCATGAGCAGATGTGGGTAGATTTTAACAAGGTTTTGCAATTCATGAATCTAGGTAGCACAACTGAGGAACAACCTAAACAATTTCAAGCAGAGTTGCAAAGCTTCATTAAAGTGGTGGTCAACACATGGAGTGAATTGAATATTATGCATTACATGGTATTCCATAGATTTCTAAGCTTTGCATTACATATATCTTCTATTAATGCATTTTACAGAAATGTGGTTTTGTTCTCTAACTACAACACATATTGTATGCTCATAGTGCATGGTTCATGAACACATATGGCTTCCTTGACATGTGGAGTACCCAAGGAATGGACAAGAGTCATTACTGTGCAAGAGGAGTGTACTTCAAGAACACATCACATGGGAGGTGGTAAAACTCGCATCATAAACTATCACAAGGAAATGTTTGATTGGTTCTTTTGATACACCTTTGGCAAAAACATTTCAAGGGAGAGGGCTCAAAGGTCCAAATTGGCCTAGCTTACCAAGCAGATAGGGAAGGGGAAGAAAGCACCATGGTGGAGGGTGGGGACAGGACCCGCACGCGATGCTGCAGCAGGGAGGATAACACAAAGGAGAGTCGAAAATTTTTGGGCCCCTATTGACGTCTAGGGTTTTGGTTATATGGTGTAGGGTCTAGGAATCAGGTTATAGGGTTGGCTCTTCCAATGCTTATAAATAGCCTCCCTTGGGACCCCCCTCTCATTTTCCATTCTATTGCTTCTCTGAGTGCTCCTTGTCATAGAAAAACCATGAGAACTGAGAAGCTTGCACGAAATTTGCTTGACCTAGAGCTACCCATTCTAACTAAAGAGGAGGACGCCTCCCTATCCCAGGAAGCACGCTTAGAGAGAGGGAAATTGCATTGCCACATCCACAATTTGTAAAACTTTGGGGGCCACATTGGACATACTTCTTGGGTAAGTAATGTGTAAGAGCCTTAGAGCATCATTTGTTTCATGGTGTAAATTTTTGATGATTGAAAATTTTGTTGTATAGGTTTTCAATGTAGACCGAAGTGTATTCTGCCACGTCACAGGTGTGGCAGAGTCCCTAGTGACCCCGCAGAGGTGCAAGAAGACCAAACCTTGGCCTTGCGCTATGCCGCAAACATTGCATAACACCTGAAAGCTATGCTGCATAACATTGTCCAAGCACTAGAGTCCCCTACTGTTTCAAGCACAATTAAATCTAGTGTAGCTCTAAAGTTGCTTCAAATGATCTATTTCCCTAGTTAGGATCTTGTAAGAGATGGAATTTTGATGGCAAATTCTAGCTTGTAATACTCACTTCTACCCTCTATGTAATTTGATACCAATAAATGATAATTTTGTTTTTTGCCATATATGGATTCAAGTGTCATTTTGCCACAATTTTTGTTTTTTGTTTTTCCAACTATCATTTAATGTCAAAATTATGGATTATCAAGCAAGGGAGATTGTCAAGTATTGTAGAATTGAGTTTTTTGGACAAAAAAAATGTGGGCCAAAAGGGTGCAAAAATTCTCTGTGGTGCAAGGTGCCCGGACTAGGCATGTTCACACCCTGATGGCCCTTTTGAAACGCCTCCTAAAATTAGGATTTTTTCAAATGATGATGTTTTTTGAGCTCTATATAAGGAGATTTTTCTCTTTTGGCAATTTCATGCATTCGAGAGCATACATCCTCTTTGGGCCATTCATACATTCAAGGCCATGGTGTGCACTAAGGAGACTGTGAAGAAATTCACAAAAAAGGAGATGAGAAGGAGGGAAGCAGTTGCCAAGGACATCATGGAGGAATTTAATGCCTCCATGATTATGATGGCACCAATAGTAGTAGTGACACCATGCACAGGAACTTCAGATTGAGCCTTTGCTCTCCATGCTAGTGCACCCCGATCTTAAGGCTCGATCTTTAGATTGAGCCTTTGTTCTCCATGCTAGTGTACCCCGGCCTTAAGGCTCGAACTTCAGATTGAGCCTTTGCTCGCCATGCTAGTATACCCCGATCTTAAGGCTCAAACTTGAGTTTGAGCCTTTGCTCTCCATGCTAGTGTACACCGGGCCTTAAGGCTCGAACTTGAGTTGGAGCCTTTGCTCTCGATGCTAGTGTACACCGGTCTTAAGGCTCGAACTTCAGATTGAGCCTTTGTTCTCCATGCTAGTGTACTTCGGTCTCAAGGCTCGAACTTGAGTTTGAGCCTTTGCTCTCCATGCTAGTGCACCCCTAGCATCTGAGTGCACAACTTGGATATAGACCCCACCTTAAGATGGAACTTATGTGTTAAGGCTCATTCTCCATGCTTAACTTTACATGGAACTTGGCCTTAAGGCTCCAACTTGAGTTCGAGCCTTGCCTATCTATGCTAGTGTATCCCTAGCATATGAGTGTACAACTTGGATAGGCTCCAGCTTAAGTTCGAGCCTCTCCTACATAAAACTTGGCCTTAAGGCTCGAACTTGAGCTTGAGCCTTGTCTCTATATGCTGGTATACCCCTGTCATATGAGTGCACAACTTGGATCTAGGCTCTAGCTTAAGTTCGGGTTTCCCCTATTATATGGAACTTGGCCTTAAGGCTCCAATATACTAGTGTACCCCTAGCATATGAGTGCACAACTTGGATCTAGACTCCAGCTTAAGTTCAAGCCTCCCATACATGGAGCTTCGCCTTAAGGCTCAAACTTGAGTTTGAGCCTTGCCTCTCTATGCTAGCGTACCCTTAGCATATGAGTGCACAACTTGGATCTAGACTCCAGCTTAAGTCGAGCTTCTGTATGGAGTATGGATTAAGTAAATGCAAGTGGGGTCCCCGCTATTCAAGAAAACTAAGTGAAGCATCGCATGCATTAAGTTTCTTGAGTTTGATAGGTTTTGATTTGATATGTAGCATTTAAATCTATTTTTTTCTAAGGTTTTGAAACTTTTTTTGTGCTTCACAGGAATAGAAGCTAGCAGAGCGCCCTCGCAACAACATGGTGCACCAATCTTTACTCTAGATGCTCTCGAAACAACAACTCAAGCTAAAAGTGTCACTCCTAGAATTGTGGATAAAACCTTCGAATTGAGTAACAAAGAAGGAGTAAAATGGTTTGTGGATAGCTACGATGCTAGTGCAAACTTCAAAGGAGTCCTCCATTTGTTTCTATCTCAAGGTGATACATCATATGGAGATATGGGGATTGTGGTAGGCACTAAGGATGATGATGTGGATGCAAGAGCAAACCCATGCTTCACATGCAATGTATTGCCAGAAGGAGAAACTACAAAAGCAAATAAGTTTTGCTTATCATTGGACACTTTTCACCCAGTAAACATGACTGGCAGTAAACTAGGAAAGGACAATTCTATTTTAAAGCTAGGATTGAAGATCATTGACTTTTCGAATCAAGAAGACTCAGGGGTGGATAATGTGGAGGACCTGGTGAAAGCGGTGAGGCATGCAAAGAAGGCTTTGGATTCACGAAAAAAGTCCATACCTGAAAAGGAGACAACCACCACTCAAGTTAGGAAAATTGTGGAGAAAAAAGACAGGGCCATAGTGAAGAGTGCACTTGAAGCATCTAGAAATGCTGGTGCAACTTCTTCAAAACATAAAAAGGAGGGTGACAAAACAAAAGTCCTTGATGTAAGCACAATAGCAGCTGAAGACATGGCAGGCTCTCAGCTGCAAGAAGAGGAGCAAGCACTTGCAAAGAAGAGAAAGGCAAAGCACTCTACAAAGGTTCAAGAAATCTCTTCAAAGAGGCAAAGGACAAAACCAGCAAGTGGTTCAAAGGAGATAGATGCATCCGATGACGAGCTAATGGAGGTTGAGACTTCAAACAAGGGCAGCAAAGCAATGATCTCATTGAAAATAAAGAAGGGATATTATCCCTTTGGTCTAAATGGGGTCTTCAGCATTGATGTGATGAAATGTTATCCTGCTCCTTCCAACTATGTGTATAGAAGGTTAAATAACGATTGGGTTCGTATTTTGACCCAAGACTTTATTGAGGGCCCAAAGCAAGAGGAGATACTTGCAATTTTGATGCCCTGTAATCGTGCTACGAAACAACCCCTTGATAAACTCGCAAAAGAAGATATTCATAAAGTTGAATATTGGATTATCTCTGGTTAACACTCCATTAGTGCTGCAAAAAGCTTGCAGGCTCTAAATATGGCTAAAGTGACCCCTCAACTACGTCAGCAATTTAGGTTCAGGAGATCAAAGATAATTGTAAATTGCCCGCCCAAGATTTCTCGTGACATTTCCAAGGATGCAAATTTATCTGTTGCAAAGTCAATGCAAAAGGAGCCATTCCTCGATCAACTTCTACAAGCTCGAGCACAATGGCATGCAAACGATCATCCTAGTAAACCTTTACCTGGTGTCAATCAACCTAAGATGGACGAGTCTTAGAAGGTACTCTTTTGATTCTTTGCTGTATCTTGGTAAATCATAGACATACATTGCTTCTTCTTTACTTTTCATAATATCTTTTACGGATCTATAGCTTCAAGTGTAGCAGTAGCATAAGAAAGATGCATGTGAGGTTTCTTCTCAAACTGCATAAACTTAATAGTTTGGTTTGAAATTGCACTTCAAGCCTCACCTCTCTGTGATGGTGTAGCACTTGCATATCTAATTGTGGCTCGAACTTAAGTTGGGAGCCTCACTTGCAAGTGCTAGATTTGCATACGGAGGTGACGCTCAAACCTAAGATCGAGCATCACCATTATATACTAGTTTAGCACTGGCAAGTGAGGCTCAAACTCAAGTTTGAGCATAAGCTCCAAATGATTGAAAACCCATAGATGCATGATTCCTCCTAATATTTTGTGATATCTATAGTAAGGGGGCTAACTTCTTACTTTGCAACTTTGCAGGCCTTTGTGGAGACCACGGAGCACACACTACATAAGAATTTTGTCAAAAATGATTTACACTTGCTTCTATGTGTGATGATGATGTATGGCAGAATTGGGTTAAGATCATGAGGCTATATGCAAAAGGCTTGCTACCAAATACGCGAAACTCAAACTAAAGGTCTTGATCAAAATCCCAAACTTTCAACTTTGTCAAAAATGATTTACACTTGCTTCTATGTGTGATGATGATGTATGGCAGAATTGGGTTAAGATCATGAGGCTATATGCAAAAGGCTTGCTACCAAATACGCGAAACTCAAACTAAAGGTCTTGATCAAAATCCCAAACTTTCAACTTTGAAGAGTGGGCAAATTTAGCAGGCACCAGGAACAGTCACGCTAGGCCCAACGTTGTTTAGGTGCATTTTAGGCCTTCAAAAGAGTGAAGTTTTGGACATTCAAACAACACTTCTTGACAAGAGAATAATGCTTAAGAAGGGAAAGCAAACCCATCAAAGAATGGATATGGAGGAGATGGCTTGGAAGCTAAAAACGGATCGAGTGCTCAAAGATGCAATAATCGCCTTCTATTTTGATCTGACAAGGGAAAAGATGACTTGGGAACAGGTATGTGAGACATATAAGCTAGGAGATTATGAGTATAATCAATTGAGAAGCTACAGCCAGTCCTTTGTTAGGGGCGCTCTCAATCGTTCAAAAAAAAATCATTTGTTAGGGGCGCTCTCAATCATTCAAAAAAAATTCCTTCACTTCCAAAAAGTGTAGTAACTTTACTGAATCACCTATATAGAGCATCTATGGGTATTGTATCTCAACAAGAGTTTATTCCTTGGACAATTAGGGGGGTGGGTTTTGATATAACAAAGATTATAGCCTTATGTAGTGAAGAGCATGTACCATTTCAATTGGCAATCATGGACCTACATGGTACAAAGGAGCAGCTCTCATCAGAATTTTTCTCCAAGTTGGCACTTGCTTTGAACACACTAAACTCACAATATGAATATATTATTGTGTGTTTTTTTTATTTCATCACCATTCACTACAAGACAATGCTGCCATACACGCGTTTCATACACGCGATAAATTACGAACGCGTGTATGGTCGCGCCTGTATTTGAATAGAATCGGGCGCGTGTATTTTTGCATTTAAATTCGCGTGTATGTTTGCATTAATCAACGCGTGTATAAACGCGTCTATATACACGCAGTAATACACGCACCTATACACGATAATATTCACGGGGTAATACTCGCTATTATACACGGATAAATACACGCTACTATACACGGATTAATACACGCATGGCAGAGAAAAACTAGAAAAAAACTGAATTCCTTTACAAAATTAAAAACTATTTTCCTTAAACCATCTCATAGTACATTACAGTATACATCATTACACAATCCCACTACATGCATTTACAACAATGAAATATATTCAAAAATAAATCATATTGCATATGAGATGATGGAAATGTCATCAATTTAGAACATACAGTGACGGATTGGTTAGGGTTCGATCTCATCTTCAATAAGATCCATCCTTGCCAAACGATCAACATCAATATCCATTTGATCAATTGGTAAGGCTACGATTAAATTTATTCCACTATCGATATTCTGTACTCCATTGATAATGGTATCGATGTCCTGATCATCCTCATCAACATCACCATCATCCTCAATGGTAGGGTCATTCTCATGATCATGAGAAATGGCATGCTCATCCTCATTATCACGATCATCTCTTATTTCTTGATCATCGATCACAACATCTTCAATGGCATGTTCGACGTCATCTTCATTGCGGCTTGTTACATCCTCCATATGCTCCATATCAGTGAATGTATTATACATCACTTTGGAACGTGGTGCAATAGGGATGACGTACCACCATTTGATGTCATGCACCATTGGTAGATAGATAACCTACTCAAATACACACAGTACAGTAATTAATTAGCATATCAAAAGTCAAGGGGTACGCGAGCTTAGATATATATGTACATGAAACACATTAGTAAAAAAATGCATACCTGCTCACATTGTTGTGGCAATACGAGCCTATCTTTCTTTGTTTGCCAGAACTTTGTAGAGTCAATAGTTACATATCCACTTGCATGGCGTTTTATCGTTGCATCAGGCCCTTTTTCCACCACGTTCATTTGCCATTTGACATCCAAAACATACACAAAGAAGCGACGAAAGTCAAGCCTAAATATGTCTTGGATTATGCCACAATAATCATCCATTTTTCCATTAGCTCCCTCAAAGCTACTAATGACACCGCAATCTTGTGTATTTCTCTTTTCATCAATTCTTTGTGTTCGAAAATGCTTGCCTTCACACCATATAGCATTGAACATAGTGCACTGGACCAAAATAGAAACAATATTTGTGTAAGCAATGTGAACAAATATTAAAAGAAAATCACTTACAACTAATGCAAAACATTAGTTCTATGTACCTTTGACATGCATCCTCGTGCATACTCCCATTCTTCCGCCGTGATATGCAGCCCCTCGTCACTCTCTGCTCTCTCCATTTCCTCATGCAACCAATCAACATGGATATCATTCGGAAGTGTTGCTAGATGCTTAGGGTACGCCTTCCGAGAGCCATGTTGCCTCCGAAAGAGAGCTCTTTCTGCTTGCCTTTTTGTCTTTGCATCCTCATATCTTGTAACCCATCTGCTCATCACATCACTATTAAGGATACAAGTGAAATTGAGATCATCAATCAACGTTCTGTCAATTACTTTACTCTGTCCTTTTCCTTGAGGCACAATAGAGGTCATCCTCAAGTCCTCTTCATTGCTCCATAGTCGTGGCAAAGAGCTGTCCACCTGACCAAGAAATTCTGAAATATATACAAGCGACTCTTGTATCAACCAACCCTCGGCCATGCTTCCTTCAGGCCTTGCACTTTGCCTCACAAAGTCTTTTAAGGTCTTCATGAAGCGCTCTAGGAAGAACATCCAACGTGCATGCACAGTACCACATAAAGCAATTTCGTCCACTAAATGCACAATGAGATGTAGTTGACTTGTGAGAATGGTCCACTAACCACACATCGCGATTACGATGACGCATTGTCTCATCTTCCTCAGAACTGCTTGAAGAGGTTGATGACATCCTGTGTACAAACCAGAAAACACAAACTCATTATATATTTTTAATGAAAGCACAAAAACGCGTGTATTCACGCGGCTATCTCCTAAAATTTGCGTGTATAAACGCGGCTACTTCCTAAAAAACGCGTGTATTCACGCGGCTAATTTCTGCAAAACGCGTGTATAAACGCAGCTAAAATCATGTAGACGCGAATATACCTGCGTTTATAAACGCGAACATAAACGCACCCATAAACGCGGCGGCATATTTAAACTAAACATAGCCCGCCTTCCCCAAATATAGATTTTGAACTTAGAAATCAACAGTGCGCCTGTTTTCGCCTCTTCCAACAGCAAAGAAGGAGCAGAGAAAGGAGCACACACACGGGAGAAAGAGGGAGCAGAGAAGGAGCAGAGAGGACTCACTTTTTCAGAGGTGAGTCACTTTGTCCTGTGCCTTGTCTCTTTTGTCAGATTTGTTTACTTTGCTCTTTGCTCTTTGGGTTTGTCTTTTTGCACACGATTGGGTTGCTGCATCCTGACAGGGGCGACAATGGCTGGTCCTTTTGTAAGGACATTCTGTTTTTGTCGGGGGTCGGTCTTTTCGAGAAATTTTTTTCGCAGGTCGCGTGTAAGAACGCGTGTAGGAGCGCGTGTAACCTGTCTGCAGAGTTTTTCCACGCGCATATACACGCGTTTTTTGCCGGGTATATACACGCGTTTTTTGACGGGTGTATACACGCGTTTCTGCAGACAAAAAACTGCGGCGTTTCAGATTTCATGGTTTGCAGGCATTTGACTTGTGTAATGACAATGTGTGAGTAAAGAGACAGCCCATGATGTACATGATGATGTTTGTTGCAGGTTCTTTATGGATATTCCAGGTTCTTCATCCGATCCATTTGCGTACAGCAATTGGTTGATGGAGATGATGAATCACTTTGGGCGCCAACCTGGTCCGGTTGAGCTTACAGAGTATATGTATGTCCATCCCCCTCCTTCCCTGCCTGGTGTCTATACCCCTGTCGCGAGTATCCAGGGCACTCCAGTGCCGTCTATTCCTCCGAGTCCGACGAGACGGCATGCAGCTTCTCCTCTTCCACGTCCACCGAGGAGACATACCTCGTCCCAGACACACTCACGTACACCCTCACAGCCACCATCACGTGCTCCCTCAGAGCCACCGTCACGTCAGGGCTCACAGCCACCGTCACGTAGACAATCCCCCAGTCGTGACTCCACCCGCAGCAGTAGGAAGAGTGGGAGTGGGGGAGGATGCGGCGGGTGCTTTGGTGGGGGAGGTGGGGGAGGTGGGGGAGGTAGTAGGGCACGGGGTGAGAGAGGAGATAGAGGGAGAAGAGTTAGAGGAGACAGTTCGGAAGAGGAGGAGATGAGAGAGATGGAGAGAGTGGTTTGCTATGATGTGACGGATAGGGGCGGGATAGTGATGGATGCGAGGGGGAGGGAGGTAATGGAATACATGCGTGGGGTAGTATCAAACTCATATAGAAATTGTTTTATTAAATTTAAAGATCAAAATAGCCGATTAGTTGGGGAGGTGATAGAGGCTGTACACAGTCGGTACCCCAATCCCCCACATGCTACATTCTCGGATGTATGGGGAAGGACGCGAATAAGGGAGATCTTAAGTAATAAAAGATCTCACCTTAAAAAACTCGCGTACGATGACCGGCTAAATGTAGCTGCGGGTGGCTATCCTGCCGAGAAACCTGCCACTGCGCACAAACGCGAGTGGAAGGAGGCAAAGAAACGAGCAGAGGGTGGCGTGAAGAGCAGGCAGCATGTGGAGGCACGACGGATCCAGATGGAGACCGTTGGATCTTCGCATTTCGGATCTGGCGGCGTCGAGTCATGGGAGGCAGAGTTCGTAAGTATCCTGTCACTTTATTTGATTGTTTACTTAATTCATTGATTCTATGAATTGTTTTAATCTTACAAATTGTGTTGATTATGATACAGCGACGGGTTACGGGGAGGAAGCCCACAACCCACGATACTGCGTATGCTCGCCGGCATAGCAGACGTGACACGTGGGCCATCTTCAGAGCCGAGGGACGTATTACGGACGCGCAGTTTGAGTTGGCCATGAGACCATACGGTCGACAGGTACTTGAAAATTCGTAACGAATGGTTTTGGTTTATTGAATTGCATATATATATATATATATACTTATATACTATAATTTACTTGAACAGGCACAAGCTGCTGATGATCCACCGGCCGCCGCTGCAGAGGGTGGACGTGAGCACTACTCCTCGGACATTCCGACCGATGCGAGCTCATCTGAGCATGAGGGGAGCACCGAGTCATCATCTGGGTCTGAGTAGTACTCAGATTTGTAGTATCACATTCCATATTTAGGATGTGATTGTATATATTTTTTTGTAAACTCAAGCCATGGGCTACTTCGAGATATGGACTCCCTTGTATACATGTATGAAATTTTGATAGTAATATTGAATTGATTGATCGATAGTATTACATTCATGGCTGTCTTGAATCGTGTAATGACAATGTATGCATTCATGTCGTTCTTGTCTTAATCTCCCTCGTGCATATGTTCTTCGTGGATGGTCTAATGGGATGGTCTAATGCACCAAAAACCCTAAACCAGAGAGTGCTATTGGGTGCTGGAATGCTGGAACAGTATTCAGGCACCAAATAGCACTCTCTGGATTTTTTTTTTTGCTCTCTGTTCGCGTGTATAAACGCGTCAAAACTGCTAAAAATTGCGTGTATCTGCGCGGATACACTGGAAATAACGCGTGTATACACCCGTATAAACTGGCAGTAACGCGTGTATAAGCGCATCTAAATAAAAGAAACGCGTGTACAGACGCAAGTAGAAACGCGGCTGGGACATTGGAATTGAACAGGACGCGGCTATACACCCGTGTATAACCGCGTCTAATGGAACAAGATGCGTGTATACTAGCGTGTATTAACGCGTCTGCAAAAAAAAACGCGGCTACACACCCGTGTATACGCGCGTCTGAGAGGCACTGTACACGCGTTTTTACACGCATGTCTCTGGCCGCGAGAATACACGCGCTGATACACGGGCCCGCTACTTTTTTTCACAAGTCATTTTTAGCGGCTAAGAGCGCGGGTATGAGCCCAATCCCTTGTAGTGATTGGAATGCTTATCGAAGGGATTTCTAGCCAGTCAACAAAGGTGCACTATGAATTTGGCGTGATCCACACACAAAAAGATGATGCCTGGACATCTGGAACAGTTGAGATTGTAATTGTTATTCTTTTCATCACCAAGGCTGACAAGTTTGAGGCCATTGATAAGGTTCTCACAAAAAATGTACTCATCTCAGGCTCTAGTGGCCAAAATAGAGAATTCATCGACAAAGGCTTTATTGAGACAGTCTCATCACTGGGTTTTGTCCTAAACACAGCTATGTTTTAGAGATATATTGTGGTGGAGTTGTGCTAGAGGAGAGCTTGCTAAAGAAGAGACGATGTATTGCTTTATGCAAAGATGATTTGGAAGCGATGGCATTAGAATCGAAGTGCTCTGCTCTTTTAGACGATCACCAGTCCTTGCAAGAGTGGTGTGGTGCAAGTGGCGGCACAAAAAAAGCAAACACTAGATGATGCAGAAAAAAAGAACCTTCAAAATCTTCACATTGACGACCCGCCAAGTACAGAGGAGGAAGACGAAGGTGATGATATTGACAACAAAAATGACACAGATGATGATAAAGAAGGTGATGATATTGACAACAAAAATGACACAGATGATGATAAAGAAGTTGGGGATGCTATAGACTTTGAAGATGCAGGGCAAAGGAATGAAGAGGACCAAGGGAATGATGCTCTATTCAATGAGGATACCGAAGACAATTTTGAAGATATTGAAAGGCATGAAAATGATGTGATGAAGGTGGGAATGGTGATGATATATTGGATACTGCAAAAGCCATGGAAGCTTCAAATGTTGGGGTTGCTAATGGCCATTGAGAAGATTGGGAATACAGATGTCAAGAAGGCTTTCCATGCTCATAGCCCATCAAGCTCTCAACAACCAAAGAAAGGTAGAAAAGTGCATTGATATTGCTTATGAATGTACAACAAATGGTGATCATTGAAAGGAGCTTATCAACAACTAATATTAACATAGGTCTTGTTCAAAGTGTGGATTTGTTGAAATAATTATTAGTCTTTTGATTAATACATTGGCTTTTTTGGATTCACTTTTAACATTTTTCTATTAAAGTGAATATTTCTATTCTAATTATCCTTTATTTCATGCCAACGTCTGGTACAAATGATGATGCACACTTACTATTAAGAAATTACTCCATATCCTAGTGTAGCAGTGAGGCTCAAAATTAAGTTTGAGCCTAGTAATACAAATGATGACGCACACTTACTATTAAGAAATTACACTTACTCCATATCCTAGTGTAGCGGTGAGGCTCAAACTTAAGTTTGAGCCGTACCTCCAATTATGTCCAACCTTGGGGATGTCTTCCAACACAAGGCACAATCTCAAGTTGAGCGATCTTTACTTTGCCCTTGTAAGTGAGGCTCAAACTCAAGTTTGACCCTTATGTGAAAGTCTTGGCAGGTAATATGGTTCCTAATTCATTATGGTACATCACTCAATGTTGAGTAATCTAAGTTTGGATACAAAGTATATGTGTAGATATAAAAATGACTAGTATTGTATTAGCCTTGGTGTATTATTTAAATCCTAAAAGTAATAGAATTTTATTTTAATCTTACAAATATATACAAAGAAGGGAAAGAGAAGATAACATTGCTCAACTAGAACATCATCATGAAAGCCCTACTAGAGAGATCAACTCTCATGATTCAAATGCTTAGAAATAATGAAGACAACATGGTGGAGGTAGATCACATTGATGATTCAGCTTTGCAAACATCTTCAAGGCCTTCAAGTGATAGGACTAAAGAGACTAAGGACATTCTTGATTTGCAAGTTAATGTTGAGGTTAGTGAGAATAAAGATAAAGTTAATGAAGAGCTTCAAGAGACTTTTGCAACCAAGGAGAGACAAGAAGAGATTATCGAACAAATTGATGAGGCTACATATGCTATGAATAAAGGAAAAATAGTTGAAATCAAGGACTCTGTGGCAGAGGGTGTTGAAGAAATTGACGAGGCTACATATGCTACGAATAAAGAGAGAATAGTTGAAATTAAGGACTCTGCGGGGCGGCAGAGGGTGCCAAGAAAACTAAAGGTAGATCTTTTTCAATAGGATATTATTTAAGATGATCTATCCAGCAATTTTGTGTGTTAAAAAGTATTTTTCTTAGCGAGATTTATTTTTGCAGGTACAACTGCTTCTAACAATCACAAGTTAAGTGCGCAAGAAATAGAGCAACGTGTTGAGGAGCTACGTTCCGATACACAAAAGAGTAGGCCTCTAGGAAGTTCATATTCTTTTGAGAGAGATGGAGATAGATTAGTATTTCAATCTTCACCAATCAATAGGAAAATGCAATCAAGTCTAGGAGCCATCATCATAGATGAGTATGGGAGCATGAAACGAAAGTAAACTTGTGGATGTTTTGTTGTAATTAGCTCTCATTGATAATATAGAATCACTTGTTTTAACATTGTTAAGTATGTAAACACATTGAAGTATTATCATTCTTATGTATTGTATGCAGAAAATATTCCTCGTGCAATCACCATAAAGAAACATGCACTTATACTTGATCTTAATGGAGTTTTACTCAACAAGCAGCAAGAGAATAGGCATCCACAAACAAATTGTATTCGAATTGATATTGGTCGCACCACAGTTGTTATTCGCCCCGGGTGTTTTGAATTTTTGGATGAGATTTGCCAATACTTTCATGTTGGTATTTGGTCCACCATGCTACACAAGAATGTTTGTGCCTATGTAAACACTCTTAAACAGTATGCACATAAGAAATATCATTTCTTTATGGTGTGGGGGACAAGAAGAATGTTATATCCATAATCTTCGAAAAGTGTATAGGCCAGATAAGCCTACTGTTGAGGCTATGTTTAAACCTTTACTCAAGGTTTGGAATCAGTGCTGCCAAGATATTTGCAATAAGAAGAATACATTGCTTATTGATGATAGTCCTTTCAAGGGATGTGTTATCCAAAAGACAATTGTCTCTTCCCTGAAAGTTTTCAAGGAGGGCACGACTACGTACTGTGCAATGACCTTCTACCCTACCTTTTAAATCTAAATAATACAAATGACATTAGGTCTATTATTTTGCTTAATCGTCTAGGTCAATCTCCTATCACACATGGTGATAATTTATTTATCAATTTTCAAGATGTACTGGAAGAATGGCTCCAATTCACCTCCCAATTTTTGCGAGAAGAGCTCAACGAATATTCAAATGAAGTGGAAAACTCATCTTGTGCATCTTCACACTTACCATTGTATGGTGATAAGCTAAAGTATGTCCAATCAAGAGGGAAAAAAAGAGAAGTAGAATCCATAAGCAAGGATCTAGTAATGTTGGCATCCAAAGCTGGAGTACCATTACTATCCAAAGACCAGCTAAGCTTGTTAAAAGTGTGTTACAAAAGAAGAATTTTGAGTGATCAACACGCTATTGCTTATGCTACTCGCTTGGGATATGATCATGGTCATCTCATAAGTGGAGTTGCAGAAGCAAAAGCATACATATCAAGGCTACCAAAGGCTTACTTGAGCTTATGGGTAGGATAATGTCTGGTTTCATTAAACACTGAGTGACAGTATAATCAGATTCCAACCTAACCCATACTAGTTGTTGCTGTGCAGGTCAAAGGAAACCGTTTCTGAGGTCTAAACGTGCAGTTTGAAGTATGGGATCTGCACAAATATCAAGACTTGTTGGGTGCAGAATGTTTGGAGCCATTTTGTACTAAAAGCCCATAAGATAAACTTAGGCTTTGGCCAAAACAATATGCTTAGATGGGTTTAATTTTTGGATTTTACGAGCCAAATCTTTACACTATTGTATCAAGCAATCAAATGCCTCCAAACTTACTGTCATTTGATTATCTCTTTTGTCAATATTTGCAATTCGATTGCAATAAAGATGTGTTTGTTTTTTATTGAAGATATTGCATTGTCAAGGTGTAAGGCTATGAATATTATAATTTGATTTGGATAGACTCCATTATCTCAACAATGAAAATCTTTTATACATCATATTCAATAAATTTGATGAAATTTAGCATTGACAATATACTCGCTCTTTTATTTTTTTGGTTGAACTTCTGAGGTATTGGAGCGTTTGTCTATGAAGGTTTAAGACAATCCATATCATGGATAAATTTATGTTGTTGGCACATAATATATTTATTTAAATTGTTGAATGTCCATTAACCATACATTTTGTTTTCAACAGGATATGTTGAAGCATATAGCTTTGATTTCAAGTGTACAGAAAACTTACTATTGAGGTGGCACCAATCATTGGTGACTCATGTACCTAGAAGCAAAAGAGTTCCACCACCCCCAGATACAATAAGGAAACAAAGAAGAGTATTGATACTTGAACTCAATGGTGTTTTACTTAAGACCATTAAGATGCAACATGGTGATGTATATCCAGAGACTGGGCCAAACATATGCATCTTGTGGAAGAGAATACAAGTGTTTGGCATTTGATTCGCAAAGATGCATTCAATTTCCTTGATTTTTGTATGCAATGGTTTGAGGTATGGATCTGGAGTACTAATAGACTACAAAGGACTCGACGCATTCTTGAGTTGTGCTTTCCTCGGCACCATCAAAAGTTTAAGGTCGTAGCAGAAGGACAGGCAGCATGTCAAAAGACGGATCTTCTAATTGGATATTGATTTGTATACCACAAAAACTTGGATGTAGCATGGAGAATTTTTCATGACCTGGATGGAAATAACACGCTAATTTTTTATGATACCCTCTACAATGTAATGTGGAATATGCCTGAAACCTACTTGATTTTTCCAAAGATGTGGAATCAAAATATAGAGGAGCTTCAAAGTTTTTTGGAGACAACAATCAGCGCATGGTTACTTGGTTGGATTTATGCAAAAAAGAACAAATGGGAGTATACTTG
Organism: Cibotium barometz; assembly: GCF_041138505.1. Lineage (NCBI taxonomy): Eukaryota > Viridiplantae > Streptophyta > Polypodiopsida > Cyatheales > Cibotiaceae > Cibotium > Cibotium barometz. The sequence continues at coordinate 37,978,202 of NC_141093.1, read as the reverse complement.
CAACACTTTAGAAAATGAAGGAGCTTATGATCGAGAAACTTTGTATGTATTGGAGCAATACATGAGAAAATAATATGTTTGAGATACAATTTGTACTCAATTATTATCTTGACAAAGTGTCTACTACGAAGGGTTTTTGTCTTCGGATGAATTGTAAACTTAAATGTAACAATCTCATTGAAATTTGATTGCTTCTGGTGTTTCTAAACACCACACTCTTTGGAGATCCCTCAATTCTAAGGTTCCTTTTCCAAGTGTTCTTTGGCATTATTATCCCATGTTTTTACTTCAATGTCCCTCAAATTTGAGCATATATATCATGATTAATAATCTTGATATAGTGTCTAAGATGGGTTTTTATCTGTGGATCAATCGTAAACTTAGCACATTGTTACTGTCATTGAGATTTACTTTTTGTTTTGTTGTTTCTAACACCACACCCTTTAGAGATCTCTCATTTCTAAGGTTCCTTTTTAAGTGATATTTAGAATTCTTTTGGCAAATTAAATAAAGCCCATGTTTTTACTTCAATGTCTCAAAGTGGAGATAGTATTTAACATTATCTTCTTCATATGAAAGGTGTTGTATAATCTCAATTAAGTTTAGTGTCATGTTTCCCTTGTCCTTCCAATATTGTTGCATTGACGTATGTATCTATACAACCTACAAACAAATACGCCAAATAGTTGTGTCAAGATATAATCTAATGGCACAAAGAGTACACCAACAAATAGATGTTAGCTCAAACTATACAAAAATACTGAGTTTCCAACCAATCCTATAAGAAATGGGACTCGAATAATTTCCAAAATTCCTAAATTTGTCTTATAAACTATCTCTTAATTTTTACTAACTATCACTAACCTATTGGTTAGTGTGATTAGTGGACTTAAAGAGAGTAAAAAACTAAAAAATTAAGCCTAATGCTTGTAATTAGACTAATTAGAGTTGCATTAGTGTTCTAAACACTTATCTTGACTCAAATCTATGCTTAGTTTACTCCAATTAAGCCTTAATTATATCATACCATGAACAACTGCAGTGCTTCTGCCTAAAGATAATGTGGCATATTCTTTTCAGACATCAAGGCATGTGCCACTTCTCCAATGTGCCTATTTTTTCTTTTTGCAACACCATTATGTTACTACGGAGTGTACCTTGATGTAAACTGTCTCTTGATTGCTTACTTTCTCAAGAAATCATTGAACTTGTTAGAGAAATACTCTCCCCAACCATCAGATGTCACGCATTTTATTTGTATCCCTTTTTCCTTCTTAACCAAGACTTTAAATCTTTGAAAGTGATCAAACACCTCACTTTTCTTCTTCATGAAATAAACCCACACCTTCCTAGTGTGATGTAACATAATACATGTAACCTGCAATTGTTACAATCTTGGTCGGTCCCCATACATCTGAATGTATAATATCTAATGGCCTTGCACTAACATGCTTTTCTTGTGGGAAAACATGTTTGGCTTGTTTACCAAGCTGACATGCTTCACATACTTTATGCATACCATTAACCTTAAACTTTGGCAAACCTATAACCCTTCAGTTATTGTATATGCACATGAGCAATGCACTTGTGCCATATGTCAATATCTACAATGACACCTATTCCATATGTAAACATGACTACCTTTACCTCAGGAATGTTCACATGGGTGCCTTTACCTTAGGCATGTTCACATCCAAAGTAAACATCCTACCATTTTTGTTACTCTTTGCAACCAAACGATACTGATTTTTAAAGTCTTTCACAAAACATCCTTGAGGATTAAACCTCACTTATATACCCTGCTCAACCACATGCTAGATGCTCTCAATAGCAAGGCATACATCGACCCCAATCAGCGATCCAAGCACTTTAAGAGTCGAAAGTGGCATAAAGGACGCCTCTACCTCAATAACTCAAAGCGTCAGAGGAGTTTTAGCCTTCCCTACTGGCCTAAGAGAACCTGCCTCATACCACCGCTAGGATGAGATGTAGTATAGTCCACCTCGTCCCAATACAAACTTTGCATATAACTTCTTCTCAAAGTATTAGGGAATCTAGCGATGGTGTGGCATCCTCCCATAAGTGGCTATTAGCAGTCATCTTTTGTCTGTACATTTACACCAGGGCCTCTGTTGTGGATGTGCCTGCCCGGATTAGGTGTTTTCTCATTTTTCCCCTCTCAATATTTTTTCCATATTTTTGTAGGTGTGGGAGGGAGTATTGGACCTGTCGGCTATACCAGATGAATGCTAGCATACTGGTCACTGGCTTTCTTAACACTAGTTCTGTAATTGGACACTTAAGTGTCCTGAGACGCTAAAGTGTCCTGAAAAGTTCTTGAATTTTTGTGGGCAATCTATTAAGAGTTTTGAAATGCTTAACATCCACAGATGTTCCTCAAGACCCAAAAAATCCTTGAGATTTTTTAAATTGCACTTTTCTTACCTTTTGCAAGGCAATATTTTAATTTTCTTAGACACATGCTGATAAAATGCGTGATTTTTGCTGTTTTCAAAATAGTAGTAATTTGGACATAACTTTTAGAAGGGACATAGTTTGATCATGAAACTTGGCTTGATGGAAAGCCCATGATGTAAACTAAATCCTGGAATCATCAAACGATAATTATTGGATAAATTTTTGACTCGCTAATATTGAAATGACGTTTTTTATACAAGTGGAGCATGAATTTTTCTCCTTCCATATGCAAGCTAATAATGTAAAACTTGAGGTGCACCCATGTTATATAGGGTAAATACTACTTTGTTTTGAATTTTCCAAAAATTTAGAGCCACTTTTTGGGCCTCTTCTCATACATGGCCTTTTGCGCAACCTATTTTTAATACATAAAATGTCTAATTATGAGCCTAATTTTGATTTTCATCAAAGGAGAAAGCTGTGTAAATGCATTATTTGTTGTAACTATAGGTGTAGACTACTTGTGCAAGCATATTTATGATTAGTTTTTGATAAAAGATGATCAAATTTTGTATTTTTATTTTTTACAATTTTTTTAGAATTAGGCGATAAGAACCTACTTAAGTGGAGGCTAAGTTAGTGTCATACACATCAAATTATGGCTTATTTATCTCATCTCAAGCATGAAAACCAATAATTAACATTCTCATTGATAGGGCTACATTATTTTTTAGTGGCGTGATTGAGTTTTGATAATACGCGTTACTTTTGCTGATTTTATGCAACTTTTTTGGAAAAAATTCTAGGAAAGGAAAATGATTTTTTTGGTGAACTTCTACCTCCTTGGACTGATGTATGCTATCAAAATATCTTGGGAAAAATGCTATTGATATCATTGGATTTTTTTTTGAGAGAATGATGCTTGCATATTTGGAAAAATCCTGAAAAATGTTCATTTTCAAGACATATGCTACTTTGTTGCTTATGTACTTCCAAATAAAAAGGCATTTTATATGTTTAGCATTTTTTACATAAGCATAGGGTTATGTTCTACATGCCCAATGAAGCATTTTGGTTTTTAAAGCCTACATTAGGAGTTTGATTTTTTTTCGCAACCCCCAAAAAAGGACACTTAAGTGTCCTGTTTTGGTACCAAACTAGTGTTAACTTTCCCTATGTACTAGCTGACTGGAGGGAATCCTGGTTGTGGGACTTTTTTGCTGATGTTGGCTGTCTCTCTACAGTAGGCCGACTGCACTTGTGGGGCCATATAAAATGGCCCCATGGCCCCCCACTTGTTGTATCATATTTACACAATTTTCTTGTGTATATAGAGCAGAGTTACACGCCTCTCTCTCTCCTTCTCCATTGCTATATTTTTTCTACAGTGCACTTGCTCTTGTGTTCTCCGATTTTGTCATCATCTCCGCGTTGCATATTCTGACATGGTATGAGAGCTCTAGGCTCTTGATAGATCTTGGGAACTATGTGAGCAATAGGGGGCGACTATTTTGGTGCTGATTGGTGGACTATTTTGGACTGTTTGGGAAGAGGAGAAGCAAGAGGAAGGTGAGCTAATTTGTTGGACAACCATTTGTAGGTTTAAGTTCCTCTTTGTTCCCACCCACCCACCCTTTTTAGTTACATCCCTGTAATGGCAGATCTACTTGAGATTACTTGTTGAGATGATTGAGAGGCATGTGAAGATCTCGACCCTCCCCACGTTCCTAGTGGACCGTCAGTTGGACGAGAATAACTATGACATCTGGAAGGTAATGATGGAATCTGTTTTGGAGTCTTATGACCTTGTTGATTTCATTGTTATTGGGGTTCCACAGCCTGAGGTAGAGGAAGGGGAGTTACTCTCGATTTGGAAGGAACGCGAGGCACAGGCACAGTTGTGGGATCATGTCAATGCCAGGGTTCGTTCTTTCATTTTCCTCAATTGTTGCACACCGCAAGTAATAAATCATATCAAGCATATGACGCTGGCCAAAGGTATATAGTAGCTTTTGGCTTCTCTCTATAGCAAGGTATCACCCATGAAGAGGATTTCCTTGGAAGTCCAGAGGTTATGAATCCTACAAAGTCATTGATACGATGCGAGAGCACATTAACAAGCTGCAGGCTATTATTCCAACAGATTTGTAATCTTTGTCTATCTTCTTTGCAAGAAAGTATCAAGATCAGAAAGATTTGATCAAGAATCACTTACTATTTTGTTTCTCTGTCAAGATTTGATTTAAACACAATAAACTTTGCATAATTTATAAATTACTCTATTCTGCACTGTAGATCTGCACCAATCTTTGAAAATCTATATCAACTGCACATAATCTTGAAAATCTATATCAACTGCACATAATCTTGAAATCCGCACCAAGATTTTGCACACTTTCTTGAAACTATATCAAATTTCTACACAACAAAATGTACTCTACATAAACTCTGCAATCTGAATACTCTGCACACTAATATGAAAATTTACAATATTACTCTGCATAGTTTTCGGAAAACTCTGCATATAGCAACTTGGATTTTCTACACAACAACCTGTTTCTGGCAATGTTTCTTTGAAGAACTCAAGATTTGGGAATCTAGGGTTTGTTCTTGAAAGAGAACAATGCTTGCTCTAATACCAATGCAAGAGACTAGGGTTGGCCACTCAAAGCATGTAGTGATAACATGGGTGTGGAACACCATCCTAGGGCAATACCCAAGAAGGCCATGAAATATTGGGCAAGAGCACCAAGAAGACATGAATGTCTACAGAGTGAATATGATCAAAAGGGTATAATGTCCATGAACCCTATGCCTGATATAGCCCAAGGCCCCCAAAAGTACACATGTAAATGTCTCGAAGCCCAAGTACCTAGGCTCCATTGCACATGTGCATGTGCACCCAAACCTACTTCATTACAGCTGCTGCATGAATGCCCGAATTAAGCCCTTGGACAAACCAATTAGCAACAATTTGCATAGAGGGTCGGTTTTTTTCTACCACTCTCTCCCTCAAGCTTAGCAGCTTTGTTGCATAGGCTTCTACAACCATGTTCTCTTGTCGGAGCTCTCTCATTTGATCACAAAGTTGAGTTGCAGATTTTATATTGGGAAATCTTGCCAGAAAAGCAGTCATGACCTCTTCATAGGTCTGGAAATGGTTGTCTTGATATCTTGACACCCACTCCATGACTCTGTCTTTGAGGGTATTCATGAAAGCATCTCTACGGATTTCAGTCAGCTCTGGCTCTTCCACACCCTGAGGTTGGGCTACTTTTTAGTATTGCTCAAACCTCCTCACATGCATATCTGCATCTTCCCCTTTCTCTCCTGAGAACACTAGGAAATTTTTGGCTAATGACGCCATGCCTCCCATGAACCTTTTCCGGGGGTTTTGTTGTGGTTGTTCTTCCAAGTTTTGTTGCTTCACCCTTTTTAGGCTTTTGGACCTGGACTGTGCACGGATTTTCTCTCTTGGCACTCCTTTTCTTGGTCCAAATTGTGTCTGTATTCTGACAGTTCCTCTTTCTCGTGCGGGATTGTAGAAGTTTATGCACCTGACTTCTTGATTAACGATACAAAGCACTCCCAACTCCAAGCTTCCAAGAGGATCTCTTGGAAGGCATTACTTTTCACCATCCTTAGATTCTTGTACATGTAGAAAGCATGCCTAAATCTGGTTGGGTTGTGTGGTAAAAGGTTCTACCCACCACTGACTTTTCCAAAATGTTCCTTCCATGTTATGGTTTCTCCGTCGCCGCAGATGTGTTTTAAGTGGACCCACAACTTTCCTTCACCTTCTTAAGGTGTGGAATGCTACTCAACAGAGGTTTCTTTCTTCACTGCAATTTCCTCAACTTGAAAGTTTTCCACCCAGAATGCTGTAGATTTTCTTCCGCATGAAGTTTCCTCGTGGAGTTGCAGTAGCAATCTAGTAGAGTTGCATAAGGGTTTCCCTCAGCACAATTCTCAGTAGGAAGTTTTTTCCAAGAGGAAATTTATTTTCCCTAGCAGAATGTTTGAAATCCCCAACATGATTGCTAGGTTTTTCTCGTTGTTGATTTCCTTCTCAGCAGAATGACAAGATAGCAGTATGGCGTGATAGACTAGTCAGGCAATGCCGTGGAAGACGTGTACAGTCACCACCAGCAGTCAGAGTTTCTAGATATGAACACCAACTCTTAAGTGGTCATGGGGACACACAGAACACTACTCTACTATATGCAAACCTTCACTCACAGGCAATGCCGTGGAAGACGTGTACAGTCACCAGCAGTCAGAGTTTCTAGATATGACCACCAACTCTTAAGTGGTCATGGGGACACACAGAACACTACTCTACTATGCAAACCTTCACTCACACTCTCTTAGTTCTCACTGTGCAACCCTCCACTGCATATCTCACTCACTCTCTCATTCATACGCAACATGTTTAATAAAATAGAAACACATTATACTTAATCCACACAGTGGAGAGAGTAACACAGAAATATGATGGAATGGAAACATTGCTCTTGATTACTTTCCAAAAGTATTGCAGACTATTGCCTGACACAAGCTATCACTTCCTGAGTCCTATCTCTATAACACGCTTCATAACACAGACTTTCAACTACTAGATGAGAGCATATTATAACTGCACCCTTCATACATTCCTTCTCTCTGAGTGTATGTCTCTCTCTATATCTCTAAATAGTGATTAGTCGCCCTTTTAACCTAAGACTTCTTGTTCTTTGCAACGTAACTCTAATGTATCGTAACATCTATAAACTTTCAATTCTTACATAATCGAGTCGAAATAAAGGTTCAGTAAAAAGATTCGTGTAAAGTTCAGTAAGATATAAGCTTTGAAAGTCGTTCTTACTCACCACCCTTCCGTAGACAAAGTCACCCTTGCGTAGACAAAGTCGTTCTTACTCACCTGACTTCCGTAGACAAAGTCGTTCTTACTCACTTGACTTTCGTAGACAAAGTAACACAGACTTTCAACTACTAGATGAGAGCATATTATAACTGCACCCTTCATACATTCCTTCTCTCTGAGTGTATGTCTCTCTCTATATCTCTCAGTAGTGATTCTAGTCTCCCTTTTAAGCTAAGACTTCTTGTTTTTTGCAATCATTTGGATTGAGGTCTACATGGCCTATTATTGTTGTGAATTACAATATTCCTCCATGGACGTCCATTAGGAAGGGTCATGTGATGCTTGCGCCTCTTGTGCTCCAGGAAGCATAACGTAAAGAATATGGATATATACCTTGAGCCCTTGATTGATGATCTCGAGCAATTATGGAGAGGCATAAGGGTGCATGTTGTTTCTTGTCCAATTTCATGTCGTAATGCAATGGTCAAAGGAATCTTGATGTGGACTATGCATGATTTTTTGGGCTATACGAAGTGCTCAGGTACGTCATTACTCATCATAAAGTGATTCTTATCTAAGCATGCATGAATGATTCATTTTTAACTCTAATGTATCGTAATATCTATTAACTTTCAATTCTTACATAACTGAGTGGAAATAAAGGAACCACACGCACACGGATACAGATGCACGATCGCGTGCCACAGAGTTCGCTTTGGATATAATCCACTCGCTCGCTCGCTCCGAGTCGCTCGCTTTGATTCTTAAATAACCAGTAGAGGAGGGCCACAAAGTCATGAAGGGGGTCCTTCGCTCTGATAACACATAGTCCTCTTTTTGCATAAGAAAATAATGATAAATACTCTCCCTTTTTTGAAGAAAGGTAGTAGGATGGAATGAATTTTGTATGTACATGAATTATATAGTATGTGTGCAAGTCATGACTTACATGACTTATTTAAAAGTGATGAAAAGCATAGTAAGTATGACACAACTCTTAGTAGACTTCTGGAAAGTTAAGCAAAAAAGCAAGGCACCCTACGCGCCTTTTAATATGTTCTAACTTCTCAGTGAATTCTCCATAACATTACAATGGTTTAGAAAGAATGCATGGAAGATTTCAAACTCCTTTGTGTCTAGCTTTTATGAAATTCGTTTAAATGTATACGTCTTTCGGTTAGCCTGGAACTTGTTCAACTTTAGGAAAAACCTTTTCACAAATATGAGGGAAAAAAAGTCTTCAAAATTTAAAGATTTAGTAATATTTTTGAGAAAATATAAAAAAATACCTTGTTAAAATTGATAATTTCCTGCTCAGGGCAAAAAGGATTCATGTAAGGTTCAGTAAAAAGATTCGTGTAAAGTTCAGTAATATATAAGCTTTGAAAGTCGTTCTTGACTTCCGTAGACAAAGTCGTTCTTACTCACCTGACTTTTAAACCGTGGAACCACACCATATAATCCCCTCGCTCTCTCTCTCTCTCTCTCTCTCTCTCTCTCTCTCTCTCTCTCTCTCTCTCTCTCTACGTTCTCGCTTTCGCTCCCCCGCCCCAGCCAATTTCCGAAATGGGCAATAGCGCTTCTACGAACGAAGATCGCAAAGCCTGGCACCCAAGGGTGCAATAAAGGAAAAACTTACATAAGCAATAAAAACAAAAAGAGAGCTTACCGCTTCTTTGTGAAGTCGAAAGAGATGATTAGTGCAAGAGATACAAAACAAAAGAGGCAACAAAATAATTACTAGATTAAACATAAGCTTTATGCAAGCCTGTGCATAGAGCTTGCAAGAAACCTATGTATAGAGCTTGCAAGAAACCTATGTAAGCTCTATGCATAAGCTTCATGCAACATTGTAAGAAGCCTATGTATAAAGTTTGCAAGAAGCCTATGCAAGCTTTATGCATAAGCTCTATGCATAAATTCTATGCAAGCCTATGCATAAAGCTTGCAAAGAAGCCTATGCAAGCTTTATGCATAAATCTTACAAGAAGCCTATGCAAGCTTTATGCATAAGATCTATGCATAAGATTTATGCATAAACTCTATGCAAGCGTGTGCATAAATCTTGTAAGAATCCTATTGAAGCTTTATGCATAAGATCTATGCATAAGATTTACGCATAAACTCTATGCAAGCCTATGCATATATACCTTGATCCCTTGATTGATGAGCTCGAGCAATTATGGAGAGGCATAAGGGTGCATGTTGTTTCTTGTCCAATTTCATGTCGACGTAATGCAATGGTCAAAGGAATCTTGATGTGGACTATGCATGATTTTTTGGGCTATACGAATTATATAGTATGTGAGCAAGTCATGACTTATTTAAAAGTGATGACAAGCATAGTAAGTATGACACAACTCTTAGTAGACTTCTGGGAAAGTTAAGCAAAAAAGCAAGGCACCCTACGCGCCTTTTAATATGTTCTAACTTCTCAGTCAATTCTCCATAACGTTACAATTGGTTTAGAAAGAATGCATGGAATATTTCAAACTCCTTTGTGTCTAACTTTTATCACGTTCCCATGTGATTCCCTTCAAAATTTTGACCGGTACCGAAGAATCATAAGACTCGGTCTTCATTTGAAGTATTGATTTCAGAATGAGCATATTTTATATCTTAAAATTGGTTCGTCATTGTGAACTCAAAAGTCCGTATCCTATGTGTCTAGTTCACAACCATAAGATTTGGGCACTTATGACAGTTTCTAACTTCTTAGTCAATTGTTCATAGAGTTACAATTGGTAGTGCATGGAATACTTTAGAGTCCTTTGTGTCTACCTTTTGTCACGTTCTCATATGATTCCTTTCAAAATTTTGACCGGTTCCAAAGAATCATAAGACTCGATCTTTATTTGAAGTATTGATTTCAAAATGAGCATATTTTATATCTTAAAATTTAATTGTTGAATTCGTTTAAATGTATACGTCTTTCGGTTAGCCTGGAACTTGTTCAACTTTAGGAAAAACCTTTTCACAATTATGAGAGGAAAAAAAAGTCTTCAAAAATTTAAAGATTTAGTTATATTTTTGAGAAAATATAAAAAAATACCTTGCTAAAATTGATAACTTCCTCCTCATGGCAAAAAGGATTCATGTAAGGTTCAGTAAAAAGATTCGTGTAAAGTTCAGTAAGATATAAGCTTTGAAAGTCGTTCTTACTCACCTGACTTCCGTAGACAAAGTAACCCTTTTAAACCGTGGAACCACACCATATAATCCCCTCGCTCGCTCGCTCTCGCGCGCGCTCTCTCTCTCGCTCTCTACGTTCTCGCTTTCGCTCCCCCGCCCCGGCCAATTTCGGAAATGGGCAATAGCGCTTCTACGAACGAAGATCGCAAAGCCTGCACGAAAGGGGGTCCCCTGGATTCAGCAACAAGGCTTGAGACAACCTATGCAGACATCTTGAAGGTGGAGGAGGTGAAGAGCGAGTTGAAAGACGTGTTCAAAGATCTGCGAATAGTGGTGGTGGGGAGATCGGGCTCAGGTAAGACCACCCTCATCCGGCTGATTATCGGCGACAACGGCCCGCCAAGCATCAGCGAAGGCACAGCAGGAGTGCAGGACATCAACGCAGAGTGGCCTCATCCCAATCCAGAGCTTCCCTTGATCTTTCACGACAGCAACGGCGTGGATATCATGGGTCCAGACAGGCTGAAAATCATCAAGAAGTTTCTTGACAAGCATCAGAAGAGCAGAGAATTCTCTCAAAAGATTCATCTGGTGTGGTATGTTTTCAGTGCTGCAGACACAAGGTTCCTCGACGATGGAGGTCTCGTGGAGCTGCTTGAAACTTACGAAATACCCTTGCTGCTGGTCATGACCTTCAACGATTGCGAGAAGATGGTCACGAAGCATGTGACCCCGTCCAACTTAGAGACATTGCTGGGCCACATCAAGGATGTGGACAAGAGGAAGAAGGTGAAGGAGGCGATGGTGAAAATCGGAAACGATGTACAGCTAGAAGGCCATACATTAACAGGTAAGAAGGATGTAGATGGCCTAAAGAATGTGATTGAGAGAAGGAAAGACACGATTGATAAGAAGCTCCAGTACACATGGATAGCTTGCCAGGTGGTTGACATGGATCATAAGCTGGGGGCGTCGGCCAAACTGATCGTTCGCTACAAGAAGGCAGAGGTGTTCAGCACGTGCGCGGTAGGTGCACTGCCGTTCGCACAGCAGCTTCAGCTGGCCTACATGTTCATGAAGGTGTTGACATGCTTGTGCAAGATATGGAGTGTGCCGGCCAACCTGGAGAAGGCACTGTTCAAGACGTTTTATATCGAGAAGGGAGGACATTGCCTGCTGCGGAACCTTTTCCACAACTTGGCTGCCGGTCTGGGGCTGGTAGTCTCTTTAGCGGCGTCCGTGCTCACCGTAGGAGCTGCCACTCCTGCCATCCTTGCGGTTATGGCCGCAGCTGGCTTTTCCCAGCTGAAAGCTACCCCCGTTCTCCTCATGTCCTACTCCTTCTTGATTTTGGGCGCCATCTTGTATGTCAAGTCCATGCAGATAACCATGGAGAGCTGGGAGGCGGACAAGTCCGTGGAAGCCTACGTCAAGTACTGCGAGGAGTTCGCTGCTTCCGATTACCCCAAAAAGCTGCAGAGCTTTGCGCAGGAGCGCTGGGGATATATTTCATGCGCTCCCCCTTGTCGTGTAGCGGGGGAGTGCATGACCACCTGGAACCCTCATGCCAGCTCAGCAGAACCACCTCGGATCCTGCCACGCCCGTAATTTCTCAAAACCTGTGTCTTTGGGGGGGGGAGCGTGGTACGTGATCCCAGAAGCGAAGCCCGAAAAAGCGCGTGGAAAGTTGACCTAGCCCTTCTCTCAGGGCTCACACCCCCATCTGCGCCATAGCCGGCTGCTGCCGGAGCTTCTTCTCTTGTCGCCGCGTCCATGGACTCATACCGGGTTTGAGTTGAATAGCTGTTTATCGAGTAGATCGCAAGGGACGCATATAAAATCTGTTTCCATTTTATTGGTCAGTGCCGTATCCAGGATCCTGCCTGTTGATAGTGGCTTCAATCTGCATACACTTCACTTGCACAATAATGGAGTGCTTCCAATGAAAGTGGCTGCGGTGATTGATTTGTGGCGGTGTACTGTTTGTTCGCATTGCAGGCAGCCCTACTCACCTACAATCTACGAGCCAGCTCACGTCCAGGCGTGGAAGCCTATAGTGGAGGCGGTGCACGCCAAGGGCGCCATTTTCATATGCATGTGGGTCGGGTTTCGAATTCGGGTGAGTCTGGTTACTGTAAAAAGCACACAATAATATATATTGTGAAACACGATTTTAATTTCCTTTGGGCAACGTACCAGCCCAACGGGGATTAATTTAATCACTTGGAATTTCGCCCTGAATTTTGGCAGGTGGGACTCTCCTAGGCACTTCAGCTCAAAACCTTGGAATGCTTATCTGGCCGAACTCTTGTAGGCTCTGTGTAGCACAGGTTTATCGCTGACAAGAAGCAAATCGCCAAGGCTACCGTCTCTATTTGTTCGAGTGCTAGTCTGTGTGTGCGCAGAATGGACACTAGGATCCACCTTCAATATCCACCGCTGGGTCCTTTCAATGCTAATCATCTACAATGGACCGATAAAAAGTGTGAAAAGTCTATATATGGATATGTTCGGGTAGCCTATTTTCACTGGGATCGCTTAACAGATTTTTTAAAAGGAGAAGAGTCTCTTACAGATGCAGAAACAAATTTTAGGCGGCAATCCGTGCGAAGGCATGAAAAGGGTAGCTTAAAGCAACCAACTCTTGATAGCTACTTAGAGGAGACTTTGTTTTGGTGTGCTTATGGTCCTAAAGATATGCGTGGAAAGGAGATCATAGTTCCTCACAATGAAAAGACACCAAAGACAGGGAAAGGAAGCCGTCCAGGTGGTGTAAAAGGCACTCGTATGTGTGGTTGTCAATGTCATTTCTTTGTAAAAAGATTGTATCTATTAGAAGATGTAGCTTGCATTCGCTATATTCAAATGCATCATGTTGATGAGAATGATGAGCTTTGTCACAAAGAAGGCATCAAGGCAACTTTGGGCCACAACCTATCCTTTGCACCATGGCTCTCTTTGGAAATAAAATCATGGGTCTTTGAAATGCTTTGCAAACGTTACACTCCAATGCAAGTGCATGAGGCACATATTCAAGTTGTTCACAAAAAAAAAGTGAACAATCCTAGCTATACATTGTCACGAGATGATTTCCTATCACTTAGAGACATCTTAAATATTGCTAGGAAGCATGCAAGTAGTACTCATGAGCTGCATTCTAGTGATGCCCAAAGTGTTCGCATGTGGACACAACAACACTCTCAAGATGTCTTCTACTATGAGGAGATGGATGCTACAAACAATAAGCCATTTGTGCTAGGTATTCAAACACATTGGCAACTTGAGAGGCTCAACACATATGGCAACAATGGGGTCATATCAATGGATTCAACGTTTGGAACAAACTTTTACAAGGTACGCATGTAGTATATATGTACTTTTTTTATGCTACTTTATATGTAGAAATGTTAAGATTCTATCTCATTGAATATTTTTTGTTTAGTTCCAACTCTACACTGTGCTAGTATTTGATAACTATCAAAATGGAGTCCCAGTTGCGTGGATCATAACATCAAGCTTTGATACGGACACTATTGTCCAATGGCTTACAAGTCTTCGCAATAAAATACTTGACTACAACAAATCATGGGATCCAAATGCCTTTCTTGTTGATGATGCAACCGCCGAGATAAATGCCATCAGGTAAATCATGTGCATGCCCACATTATTGCTCACGAAGTATTATCTCTTTCTCTTTGTCAAACTAGCTAACTTTTATTTCTAATTTATTGCAATCTTGAAAATAGGGTGGTATTCAACATACCAATTTATTTATGTTTATGGCACGTTCGTCGAAGTTGGTTGAAGCACTTAGTGAAGAAGGTACAAGATTGGAAAGTTAGAGCTATCATGTTTAGACGCCTAGGTGCAATCATGAACATGCGTGTCCAAGGGGGAGCTTCGGAGGCCATTGCCATAGACAATATAAAAGATAGTGTATTGGAGTTCTTGGCCGACTTTTCACATGAGGAGGCCTTTATTGAATATTTCCATACTTATTGGGTTTCAAAAGTTGGTAAGTTCAACCTTCTAAGCTTAAGAAGTTAAAAGTTTGATTGAAGCTTTAATACATCATTGGAACCTAATGTACTTTTTATGCATTAGTACTCACCTGGGCCTTATCTTTTTGTAGAGATGTGGGCAAGAAGCTTGAGGATGCTTCCACATGCAAATCAAGATACAAATGGAGATATCGAGTCATATCATGCTACTTTAAAGTCTCGTTTCTTATGTGGCAAGAAGTACATATGGGGACGTAGAATTGATTGGTACAAGCAAGGGACGAGCATGGAGCATTGCATCCTGCTGAGAATTTTCAGATTGTACAAGACTGTTTTGGAAATTCTATACAACGAGTAAGACCATTCATTGAGCGTCCTCTTGGGAGAAAAGCATATACAGAAAATAGTGCTCTTCCTTTTCCACGGCCCGCAGCTACCAAAAAACGCTCCATGCAAGCGACTTTGGATGCCAAAGCTTTGGATGGGGATGCAGAGTGATCATTGTAGCTAGTGACATGAAACACTTGGGCTTTATTTTGTTCTTCATTATGCTTATGTTAGTGCTTTTTTTTCAAGTAGCTTCCTTTTGATGGATATGAACTTTTTTGAACCATGTATAGCATTGATGCGTGTTGATCGAAAAGTCTTTCTTATAAAAAGCACCTTGGCGATTGTGTATTATGCCGATTGTGAATGTGGGCATGTGAACGAGACTCAATTGATTGTGTATTATAGTGTACTCATATATTTGTTGATTTGCATTCATGTGAAATTCAAGATGGAAGAAAACTCTTTTCTCAATTTTAAATTTTAGAGATACAAATTCAAAGCTTTAAAAAAAAAAGAGTAACCTCACTAAGAGCCTCCCTTCCTTGTCAGCTTGATGAAAGGTTTCCTTTATATAATTTGTAAAGAAGGTTGTCCGCCAAGTTGAAATAAGACAATGTTGAGAAAAAAGACACCGTCTTCATGTTTGTGTATGATCATTATTAGGAAAACAAGGCTAATGAGAGAAATGATCATGTTTGTGTATGATCATTATTTGCAAAACAAGGCTAATGAGAGAAATGATATATTCTTTTCGAGCTTGGGCTTGATGTTTTGACTTTGGAAATCTTTCTCTGTTTGGCACCAATTTTATTTATTTTTAACAGGAGATTTCAAAACTCAATTAAATTTGTTATAAAATTAAAATTAGATATAGCAACAAATTTAACCAAAAATAAACAATTACGGTGGTCGTCTGCTGACTCGGTTTCTTGCTGGCGGTCGCCTTCTTCTCCAGCTCTTTGTGGGGTCGCCTTCTTCTCCTCCAGCTCTTTGTGGGGTCACCTTCTTCTCCTCCAGCCATGCAATATATACCCCTTTTTTTCTCTCTCTTTTTTTCTTAGACTTTTCCCTTTTTCCCATGCATGGCATGCACACTGCAGCGAGAGATTATAGTACCTTTGAAAATAAATAAATAAAATGTGTCGAGACGCAAATAATTTGATATTTATTATCCCCCGCTAATTACAAAAATTCGAGTTGGATTATTCTAAAACAAATTCAAAAAATGTTCGGGGAATGAATCCCGCAGTTAATGGAGCCCGCTGAAAACATTTTCTATTATCTTGAGGCTGGCGAGAAATTACGGGCAGTGGCAGCATCCGAGGTGGTTCTCCTGAGCTGGCATGAGGGTTCCAGGTGGTCATGCACTCCCCCGCTACACGACAAGGGGGAGCGCATGAAATTTATAGCTCATCCTTAATTAATTCACGAGCTGTTGATAATTAAGGAAATGTACTGCTGGTCCCTGGACTGCTTTGGTCCGATTACAAAATCACGAGCTTATTAATCTATGCACTTGTTCGGCACAGTCTGGTGCAGCTGGCACCGGTGACAACAGCAGCGAAATACAACCTGACCAAGCTTCTACGTCGGTGGATTACCAGAGCGATGGTGGGATCAGTACCCTCGACTCATCATCCTGCAGAAGCACAGACATAATAACATAATAAGTTGGCAACAAATTGCTCAAAACCAAGGTGCCCCCAAGTGACTTCTTCCACCTTGTACCCAGCATTTTCATTTGCCCCCAAGTGACTTCTTCCACCTTGTACCCAGCATTTTCATTTGCAACTCCACTTGATTCATCTCGAAAGAAGACGAGTTCTGCATTAAAGGTCAACATGGCTGGCAATAGTTCATATGTCTTTATTTCCCAGCCAAAACATATAATTGTCCATTTGCATGACTTCACCAACAAGAAGAAGCCAAGTAAGTCCAAATGTATGTATCTTTTTTTTTCTTTCTTTCTTAATTACGTTTTCATTTCCGTTGGTTTCCTATGTTCACCTTAGATAACCTCAAATAATTGGGGCAATAAAAGGGACACAAAAGAAAAATGAGAATATGCATGTAAATTATTATGGACCTCAAAAGTTCCGAACCCCATGTGTCTAGTTTGAAACCACAAGATTCTAGGCCTTTTCGTATGTCCTTTCTAGTGCAAGAAGAAAACATTTCTCCCAAAAACGCTAATTAAAAGATGCCTTAGCCTTAGCTACTTTTCTCTTCAAAAATATACACCACAGCATATGGTTTCATAATTAATGAGTTTGTTCAAAACCTTGACCATTAATTTCAACAGAGGTCAAAAATTCGACTGTTTCTTTTTTCCCATTCCTGACTGTGGACAATGCAACATAAGATAGTTTGTCACTAGCACTATTATCATTTAGTATGTACTTTCAAAGGAAAATTGGTAGAATAGTTCAAAATCCTATGTGTGACCTAGCTTTTATCATGTTATCATCATTTCATGTTCTTTGATATTGCATTTGTAGGTTTAAAAGCCCATGACATAAGTTTCTTTTTCATTGGTAGTTTTCTTTGCAGAATCTAATGTCCTCTCTCTCTCTCTCTCTCTCTCTCTCTCTCTCTCTCTCTCTCTCTCTCTCTCTCTCTCTCTCTCGCTCGGCTCTATTTCCCTCTTCTAATTATTAAATAGGCAATGAGAAGGCCTTAAAGTCATGAAGGGGCCTCACTAGTAATGACATAGAGTTCTCTTTTTGCATAAGGAAATAATGAAAATACAATCCTTTTTTAAAGTCCCTTTGAAGGAAAGATACTAGGGTGGAATAACGTTTGTATTTACATGACTTGCCTACAAGTTAGGAAAAGCATAATAAGTATGCATTGGGTGTCACAGATCTAATTTTCTAGGAAAATAGAGTTTTAAAGAAACTTTGCAAGAATTGATTAAATCAAATAACTCATCAAATACAACATGATCAACATATTGAATAATCGAGTGAAACAAATAAAATTACTTAGCTCACAAAGCATGACTCCAAGATTGGGTGCAATCATCCCCCCTCATGTGTGTGAACTCTTCCCACACATGAGTATTTTCGAGATACTTTGTTCCAAATTAGACCATGGCCTCCAAAAATACAAAAAGGTGCGTTTCTTGCATGGCACTCTCTTATGCTCAAAATAGGGTGCCTTTAAATTGAGGCTAGGGTTTAAAGCA
Organism: Cibotium barometz; assembly: GCF_041138505.1. NCBI lineage: Eukaryota > Viridiplantae > Streptophyta > Polypodiopsida > Cyatheales > Cibotiaceae > Cibotium > Cibotium barometz. The sequence continues at coordinate 37,960,270 of NC_141093.1, read as the reverse complement.
TATCACGATTTACAAAAATATTAAAGATCAAGTCTATGCTTGATAAACTAAGGCTTTCCAATTAAATCAAATTATGCACAAGCTAGCATATGTAGATAGAAAGCTTGTTTACAAAAAATATGGTGTGTTAAGTAATAAATTTGTGCAATTCCTTCTCAATCTTTAGAATCCTCTTCACCTATAAAATAACCAACAGTAAATTGGTGAAAATATATTCCATAAGTATACAAACCATGTTCACACACATGTTTGCTAGGCGTAAGTAACCCAGGAATCACCCGTCTATACAAACCAACTGAAACAAACATCGGAGGCCCCAAACATACGTCAATATCCACCACATGTATTAATATTTATAATACCATCAACCATGACATTAACATAATTTGGCTTGACGCAAAAATAATTCAAGCGTCCCCGAATTATCTAATAGGGTTGAATAATATTTTTAAGAGGGCTTAAAATATATTCCCATAACATTCCCTCTTGCTTGAGTTTGTAATGGCCCTCAATTGCCGGTTTGTTGAAAGAACGGAGGATCTCAGGGAAAGCACGAAAATATTTCTCAGGCACCCATCTTGCATATTTTAATTTCCTTTGTGTCTACCTATTGTTATGTTGTCATATGATTCTCTTCAAAAAATTTACCGGTTCTAAAGAATCACAAGGCTCGGGCTTCCACATCCACATCAGGTCGTTGAGAATGGACATTTGTCAAATAAACTTATTTTGAGAATGAATTCAACTTACTCCTTTGCGTGCGTGTGCACACACATTCTACATACCTAACATAGCACATAAGTACATGAAGGGGTTTCATGACTTACATGCCATATACATGCAAGAGGGGGGTTACACAAATATTTGTTTAATGTAATTATTTATTTAGGTAGATTAGATCCATAGAGGTTTTGAATTTAAAATCCAAACATGGTATACATACAAGATTAGCTGCATGCTTACATGCACGTTCTATATGGGTTTTTGAACTCGCTCAGCTTACGCAAAGAATTAAATGAGGATGGTCCCTTTTTCTTTGACATTACTTCTCCTTTTCAAGAAAGTTTTGAAGTAAGGTACGAGTGTAAAACCCATATACTTTTGTATTTGCATGAATTAATAAAAAGTCATGTAAATGTTGGATAATGTGCATGGAATATGGCCCTTTTTTTGCATTCCCATTTCTTTCGGTCTCCAAAGAAGACATGCTATGCAATAAAGGGCCAATTTCCATGTAAAAGAAAAGATTGCATGGTTGATATGTCATTGTGAACTCAAAAGTTCATATCCTATGTATCTAGCACTTTTGGTAGTTTCTAACTTCTCAGTCAATTCTCCATAGAGTTACAATTGGTTTAGAAAATATGCATGGAATATTTTAAACTCCTTTGTGTCTAGCTTTTTTCATGTTCGCATGTGATTCCCTTCAAAATTTTGACCGGTTGCAAAGAGACCACCACTACACGCGTAGGCAAAAGTGATATTAACTATCTTGTGACTTTCAAGTATCATCCTATTAAAGATCCTAAATGGATGCCAGAAAAGTTTTTGTGTTCTTACCAAAATATTATCCACTCTTACCATCCATGCAATTGAGGTCAATTGCAACCTGAGCGAGAGGGAATGTTAGTCATAATCTCTATGGGGATTCCCATTATTTATGAATGTTATCAAGGATATTTTATTTTTTGATGTGCCTTATATTTATATCAGTTTTCAAGGTTAATGTGTTTAATCAGCTATGTACACCGACTTTACATGTGTCCTTAGTCAGGATTAATGTGTTTAATTGACTTTGTGTACCGACTCATATTATTTCAATATAGGCGATGCTTCAAGGGGTGGATCATTTGGTGGGCCACAATGGTATGATATAGTCAAGATTAATGTGTTTAATCGACTTTGTGTGTTGACTAATATTATTTTAATGTAGGCGATGATTGAATGAGTGTCAAACTATCTTTTAGTCGTCGCAGGTGTAACATTTGTTAGACCACAATGAGATATTTTGGAAGACATAAACACCTATTATGGTTATATATTTTGGCACTAATATTTTTGGAAGGAAAAGGCCTCAAACCTTTGTACATACCATTTAGTACTTATACTTTTGGTAGACCCAAGACTTGATAATTGTAGCTTGCTATATTTTTGGAAGACCTTGAATGCTCAAAAACTCAAAAGCTCTTTACCTTTATTTTTGGAGTTGTTATTTTGAAAAGCAAGCTTTTAATACATATAAATATAGATGAGTGGTATGACAGGCCACACTCATCTAGGGGAAGACGGTGATCTCTTTCTTATTTTCAAGCTCTTTTATTTATTTTATTTTGTTTATGTAAAGTTCATGCTTCTAATTTGTTTTAAGTCTATTTTTTGCTCTAATTTTCATGTTTGAGAAATCAATTTCTTCTCCAAGTGTCATAAAGGTCCTGAGAAAACAAGATAAGTTGGATAACAAAGAAATTGATGCCTCGTAGTTTCACTTGGAAATCCACCTTCTTTAGTCTTGAAAAAATACAAGTAAAGGTTAACATGATTGGCAACAATTTGCGTGTCTTTATTTCTTGACAAGAGCATTTGTGAATACATATACTTTTCTATTAGTATGCCTTCCCAAGAATGTAGCAAAGGTCAACATGACTGGCAACAGTTCATATGTCTTTATTTCTTGACAAGAGCATTTGTGAATACATATACTTTTCTATTTGCATGGCTTGCCACAAGAAGTCAAGTAAGTCTTGGAAAGCTCACCCATTTTCTTTAGTTTCCAATGTTTAAAGATAAGTTGAAGTTGGGCAATAAAGCGCCAATTCACACACAAAAGAAAAATGAGCATGCATGGAAAATTATTTTTGACCTTAACATGTGGCTAGTTTGCCACCACGATTTGGGGTCTTTTTATATGTTCTTATTAGTGTAAGAAAAAAATATTTCACACAAAAAGAAAAATTCAAAGATGGCTTAGCCTTAGCTATTTTTCTTTTCAAAAATATACACTTTATATGGTTTTATACCCATATTGTTCAAAACCATATACACATGATCAAAAGTCATTTAAGTAAAAAAAAGCAAGCCACCCCATGAATGATTTTGGATGATCTTGAACATTTATTGAATAAAAGTTTTTTGAAAATAAATTTAACATACTCCTCTCTATATGCATGTGCACAAGGGGTCACTTTCTACATACCTAATGTAGCACCTAAGTGCACGAACGGGTTACATGACTTACATGCCATATACATGTAATATAGGTATCATTTCATATGTATTTATTTCTTAAAACATTTGTGAATACTTATAGTTTTCTATTTGCATGACTTACCAACAAGAAGTCAAGTAAGTCTTGGAAACTCCACATGCATGTATCGCTTTCTTTTATTACATTTTCATTTCCTTTGGTTTTGAGTACTCACCTTAGATAAGTTGAATTAGGGGAAATAAAGGGACATAAAAGAAAAATGAACATGCATGGAAATTAGTGTGGACCACAAAATTTTAAAATCCCATGTGTCTAGTTTGCAACCATAAGATTTTGGGCCTTTTAATATATTCTATTTAGTGTAAGAAAAGAATATTTCTCCCAAAAAGGCTAATTAAAAAGATGCCTTAGCCTTAGCTACTTTTCTTTCTGGACATTTGTTGAATACACCTATTTTCAGAATGAATTTTACTTACTCCTTTGCATGCACGTGTGTGGAGTGGGTTATTACTTTCTACATAGCTACATAGCTATGTACTTTCTACATAGCTACATAGCTACATAGCACGTGTGTGGAGTGGGTTATTACTTTCTACATAGCTACATAGCTAACATATCACCGAAGTGCACGAAGGGTTTACATGACTTACATGCCATATACATGTATGTTTAATTAGCTCTGTGTGCCAACTAATATAGTCATGATTAAAGTGTTTAATCAACTTTGTGCGCCGACTAATATTATTTTAATGTAGGTGATGATTGAGTGGGTGGAACATTTGTTGGGCCACATTGGTATGATATTCAAGATGAATGTGTTTAATTGACTTTGTGCATTGACTAATATTAGTTTAATGTAAGCGATGATTGAGTGAATGACGGGCTATTTTGTTAGTCATGGCAGTGGAACATTTGTTGGACTATAATGAGATATTTTGGAAGACATGTGAACACCTATTATGGTCATATGTTTTGGCATTAATATTTTTAGAAGGTGAAGACCTCAAACCTTTGTACATACCAATTAGTATTTATACTTTTGGTAGACCCAAGACTTCATACATGTAGCTTGCTATATTTTTGGAAGAGCTTGAATGCTCAAAAACTTAAAAGCTCTTTACCTTTAGTTTGGAGTTATCTTTTTGAAAATCAATATTTTAATACATACAAATATAGATGAGTGGTACGACGGGCCACACTCATCCAAGGGAATTGAACGCGATCTTGTGTCGATGGTAATCTTTTTCTTATTTTCAATCTCTCTTGCTTATTTTGTTTTGTTTGTGTACGGTTCATGCTTTTAATTTGTTTTAAGTCTAATGTTTGCTCTAATTTTTATGTTTGAGAAATAGAATTCTTCTCCAAGTGTCATAAGAACCTGACAAAACAAGAAAAGTTGGATAACAAAGAAATTGATGGCTTGTGGTTTTGCTTGTGACTCCACTTCCTTTAGTCTCCAAAAAAGATAAGTAATAAAGTAAAGATCAACATGATTGGCAGCAGTTCGCATGTCTTTATTTCTTGACAAGAGCATTTGTGAATATATATACTTTTCTATTTGCGTGGTTCATGCTTTTAATTTGTTTTAAGTCTAATGTTTGCTCTAATTTTTATGTTTGAGAAATAGAATTCTTCTCCAAGTGTCATAAGAACCTGACAAAACAAGAAAAGTTGGATAACAAAGAAATTGATGGCTTGTGGTTTTGCTTGTGACTCCACTTCCTTTAGTCTCCAAAAAAGATAAGTAATAAAGTAAAGATCAACATGATTGGCAGCAGTTTGCATGTCTTTATTTCTTGACAAGAGCATTTGTGAATATATATACTTTTCTATTTGCGTGGCTTGCCACAAGAAGTCAAGTAATTCTTGGAAGCTTACCCATTTTCTATAGTTTCCAATGTTTATAGATAAGTTGAAGTTGGCAATAAAGTGCCAATTCACACACAAAAGAAAAATGAGCATGCATGGAAAATTATTTTGGACCTTCACATGTGGCTAGTTTGCAACCACAAGATTTGGGGTCTTTTAATATGTTCTTATTAGTGTAAGAAAACAACATTTCACACAAAAAGGAAAATTCAAAGATGCCATAGCCTTAGCTATTTTTCTTTTTAAAAAAGATACACTTTACATGGTTTTATAACCATATTGTTCAAAACCATGTACACATGAGACTGATAAAAAATAACAGTGCCACTATTTCACCTGCGCTCAACAGCGCTGATAATTTTCTTCGGGGCATTATTGACCCCATTCTAATATCATAATCTCTAACTCATGGGTCAACATGCACATCGAGGACGATGTGCATGTTTAGGAAGTTGTGCGCGGTTGCTATGGTATGAGGGTTGTCAAGGAGGCTGTGCACACCGAGGAGGATGTGCCCCCAAACGGGGCTACTACGGGGGTCGTCGAATCTCTCTGGGGAGGTATGCCTCAAAAGCAAGATCGTAAGCTAGTGCCAGTGTAGTCAGGAGCTCCCATGAGTCCCACAAGCTACTACTACAGTCCTCTTCCTCTCTTGATGTTAAGCTACTGCAATGGTCTGTGCCTGCCACTCTGCACATGCAAGCTACTCTTCTATAAGGAAATGCTACTCATGTGAAGTAGCACTATTGCCACCACCATCACTCGAGGTGCCACTAGGACTAACACTACCCACACACTTGTGTGATGTGAGCCAAATCTCATGAAGGATTCCCTAGTATCCATCAAACTCATGTGCACTCCACTTAGTCTCTGAGAAGGAACCTCAAGCTCTTGAACTGTGTCGTCAACAACATCAACTCTTAAGTCCTAAGTTGATGTAAAATCTAGAGGCCTACCAGTCCTAACATCGACTCAAGCAAAGTCTAGGTGAAGGTCATTAATGTCGAGAACTCTATATATGACTGTGCGCTTTTGTCGCACAGGTCGTAGCTGGGGACTTGCCAGACACCGTATGCGAGCCACGAATGGCTGCAAGCATACAACCAGGGAAGGAAGCTCAAACAGAATGCCAAAGGATGTGTCACTCACCGCTCAACCGCCGCCTTGAAGGATTCCCGCGTCGCAGCTGTGAAGGAGGAGCCGCCGTCGCCGCTCTACCGCCTCTCCGCCGCCGCCGTGCCGCTACACAGTGCTCGATCGCTCTCTCACTCACTCTCTCTCTCTCTCACAAACGCAGGAGAAGGAAACCAAAGAGATAAGGCAAGAGCACTCTTGTATTCACAACACATGAGAATGAGGATTTTAGGGTTACATTTGACTCATATAGGTGACTTTGCCGTTCACACTTGGGCGCCCATACATGGCCGGCCGACCCTAACCCTTATCCTACTCATATCCAAGGTGCGCCTCTCATCGGCGATCACCCAATCCCTTCATCCTTAACATATGGTGCCGACAAGCCCGGCCCATGACTCAGAATATTTAAATTAATGACGTAAAATATCGTACGTCGCCATGTCCGCCATGGGTTAACATGCCCCCCTTCCTGATGTAGATTCCGTCCTCGGAAGCTATGGTATGGTAAGCTCGAGAGGGTGTTGTGGTAGACCGTCTGCAAAACAGGGAAGTAGAGTGAAGGTATGCTAGAATTCAAAAGATATAAAGTGTATAAATTCAAGCATGTGAGACCACAATGGATGTTGCTATGAGAACTTAGTTTAAGGGTCACATGAGTGAGTTAGTGTAGCAAATTAATAGGAGTTTAAAATTATTGAAAGGAATTCAAGAGTTTGCAAGGTGTCAAAGGTTAATCAAGGTTTATAACTGGCCTAAGTCAAGGAAAATAACCAAGCTTAATAAATAAACAGATGACCACACTGTGTCTACTCTAAGAACAAGTTAATACCACGCGTCTAGGGACACAAGAAACATTAGAGTTACAGGAGCCTTTTGCCTTTATTTTTTTTATTTTTTTAATGCACATGACAATTTTTACACACAATGGCGACCTTCCTAAGGCAAAACTAACATCGATCCTGGTACCATGTTTAACACAAGGCATTATCCAGGAATCTATTAGCTCACTTTAGGCAAGGCTACCCCCTACCAACAAAGGCATCGGTCTGGAGTAGAATACTCCTCGCCTACCAAGTATCAATAAGGCGATAGGCCAACATTAAAGCACATTATAGACTTGTATTGCCATTTATTGTAGGCTTTTTTTTTTAATCTATTTCTTTTGCTCTTTGCTCCTGAACTATAATTTGTCTTGCATCCTTTCGACAAAGGGGTAATAGCTATGTCCTAGAGGTCAACACACACATGGCCAAGTGTCAAACATTAAGATGGTTTGACCCTAGACCTAAGACAATCGTATTCCAAGGTTAACTAAAGACGTCATGCTGCCTAGGAATATTTCCAATAAAGTTAAGCTCATTAATGATTTACACTAGCATGCAAGCAACTTCAAAAACTAAGTAATACATTGACAATTTCCATGTGGTCATGCCTTATAGTTTATGAAATTAATTGAACAGTAAAAACGAAAGAGAGTGGGTATGGAAGAATTACACCTGTAATTGGAGATCTCCTTGATTTGACGAGACAGCTTGCAATTTGATGTAGATATATTTTGATGAACGTTGCGACAGTCTCAGGACTTGAAAGCGAACCCACCTCAAACCTTTTAACCTGTACAATCAACTAACAAGCACTATACCTCGAGAGGCACATCAGTGTGGAAAATTTCAAGACTCGTTTAAGGGATCTAAACTAGAAAAAACCTGAAAACACTAACCTACCTACCAGTCACCACACTACTACTGAGGATACGGTAAGAGGATGTTGTAGAGTCCTGGCTCTAGCCCTAAGGCTAAGCCTCTATCCGCATCATCCAAATAAATAAAATCAACCTCAGTAGTGCCATGAGTTTCATCCGTCCATTCATCATTGTCAGATATTTCCTTTTCATTTTCCCATCCACATAGACTCATCAAGAATGTAACCATGCGAGGATAGTCGTCTTGTGGAAAAGGAAAGCATTGGGCTATCGGGTATATCTCCTCTACGGAGTAGGGGTCAGTCATGGTCAATAGGCGAATTAGCCATTCTAATTCCTCAATATTTTCCTCTCTGGCTAGTACATCTATATGATCCCATTCAGTTTCAATTACAGGATAGCACATGTGGAATATCTGAGAAAGGTACAGATGATACCTCTCACCAAAGGTAGGAGTGGATGAAGTGTATGATGATTGTGCATCTGCCATATCTGCAAACACAGATATAGCATCAGTAGGTTTGTGAGACAGGTCAATCTAGTTCTTGATTGTATACGGATATCTCTGCTTTTAACGTGCTCTTGCTCTTTTTACTATTTTTTGTTTTTCTTTTCTTTGTTTTTTTTTTTTAAAAAAATGTATGAAGCTATATATATACATCCCCTTGAATTTGGCAATTACATGGTCAGGGGAGAAGGTTATAAGGAGGAAGCATTAGAATGTCGAGCGTGAGTACATGCTCCCTCTTTCCTTGGGTAGATCATATTATTTGCAATGATGTTGCAGCCTCTTGGAACCAATTTGTCCAGCGGGTCATAGGTTGTGATGTGGGCAGATAGCTTTTTATGACCCTTGTGGCCACATCCAATTGTAGAGATGGTAGTGTACGCTCCCATTGAGACGAATGGAGGAAATGGTTTCCGATGATACTATTACAAGGGGAGACGTAGACTCATCGGTTTTTTGTTGGGTGTTGGCAAGAGTAGGTGTAGAGCATGTAGAAACTTCTATATCAACGTGTGCCTGGCATGAGGAGCTAGAAGCTTCATGTGGCTCCCCCCTTCCTGAGCTAGGTGGTAATGATCGATATCGTTTGGGAATCCAAACTAACTCTGGAAGAAGTGGTGTGGAGCACTCTGTTACCTTTCCCTTACCACGATCTTGAATTATCGTTGGGGTGGCAACAACTGGTTTGCAAGGTTTTACAGGTGATGTAGAGGGATTCAGCTTATGTTTAGGGACCCAAATCTGGTCATTTCCCTCGTAGTACCCTTGGGCTACTAATAACTTTTTAGGGATCCATCGCGATGTTACATTGCCCTTTCTCGGGTGGGTAGCTACTTTCCTTTTACGAGGCTTCTTGGTGGCTGAACGAGATTGAGCAGGGGAAGTAGCTGTTAACGAACCTTTAGGGACCCATTTGTATGTACTCTTTGGCATAGTAAGCGAAGCTTTAGGGACCACCTTGCCTGTTTTCACTCTTGGCGTTGAAGCGCTAGAGGGGTGGCCAACAATCGAAGATGGTTTTGCCACTGGACTTTGTGATTTTTCATTATCTAATATTTGAGTGGATGACTTAGGCGCAGGATTTTGAGCGGTCAGACCTAGTGTTGGTTCTTGCGTTGTGACTTGTCTGGTTGCCCAATCGATATTACACTTGGTGGCCATCATCCATTTGCGCCCTAAGATTACAGTCCCTTCCATGGTACCAGCAGGCATAACCAAAAAGCTTTGAATAATAGTTCCCTTGTCATAAGAAACCGGAGTGTGCAGAATTCCTGAGACAGGGGTTTTCTTCTTGTTGATTCCTTGAACTTGGATAGAACTCTTGGATAAAGGTGGTTTTCCCAGTTGACACCACACGCCATATGATAGCAAATTGTGTTGAGCTCCTGTATCCAATAATGCATTATACAGCACCTCCCCGTAAGGACTCTGTAACTCAATTGGGTATCTTAGAGGTGGGTCAGATTCCAATGCATCCTCCTCTGCTTCCTCGAAAAATACTTGCGTAATTCCCAAGTTGGCTTCTCGTTGTCTCCTAGCACGCTGTTGACGTTCTTTGGCTTCGACTCTTGCTTGTATCTTTTTAAGCTCAGCCTGTTCTTTAGCTGCCTTCTTTTGATGGATTGCGTGTAACTCCTCCTGGCTCAGGGGGTCATAGTATCTTTTGAATTTACTCCCATTAAGGAATCCAATGGTTTCAACTCCGTCGAGAGTCTCCACTCTGATGGTACCTTGCGGTGTAATTTCACATACTCTATACGGTCCCTTACCAGAATATTTGAGCTTCTTCTTTTCGTTTCGCACTCCATACATCAAGACTTTATCCCCAACCTTGATGTCCTTGTCCTTTAGATGGCGATCAAACCATTTTTTCCTTCTATCCTTCTCCACAAGGGCATTGTATATAGCCAATTGTCTTTCTTCGTTTAGCCGCTCAAGGATATATAGACGCTCTACTAAGGGATTACCATCCCAACCCTCTTGAGTAGCAACACGAAGACTAGGAATGACAAATTCCCATGGCATGACTGCTTCTTGGCCATATACCATTTTGAATGGTGTGCAATTAATAGCCACTTTGTACGCAGTACGATAGGCCCATAAAGCTGTCGTGAGCTTTAGATCCTAATCCGTGCGATGAGCTTCAACTGTCTTTGTCAAAACAGAGATTAATGTCTTGTTTGTACTCTCGGCTTGGCCATTCGCTTGCGGATAATAAGGAGTAGATTTATGATGGGATATCATGAAATTTGTTGTGAGCTCCTTAATCACTTCATTTATAAAATGCGTACCATTGTCGCTCACAAGTTCAAAAGGACAACCGAAGCGTGTGATTATATTTTCAAAGAGGAACTTGGCTGTTGTCCTCGCATCTGCCTTACGTGTCGCTTTCACTTCAGCCCATTTGGTCATATAGTCAGTGGCCACAATAATATAGCGAGATTGTGTGTTTCGGGCCGCTGGGCTAATTGGACCTACAAAGTCTAAACCCCACTTTTCAAATGGTTGGTTTACTTTGATTGGATGTAGGGGCATCTGATCTTTCTTCTGGGGTTTCTTATATCGTTGGCATTCATCGCAACCCTTCACAAAGAGTGATGCATCTTGGAACATAGTGGGCCACCAATACCCTGATTGTAAGATCTTTCGCGCAGTTAAGTCTCCTGAGAAGTGACCACCGGCTACGCCCATATGTGCCTCTTGCAAAATGTATAGATACTCATCCTCTCGGGCACAACGCCTAAGAACGTCATCCTTTCCTCTTTTATAAAGAGTCCCGGCTATCAGGCAATAGGGTTCGCATTCTTTGATCAGCTTCCGAGCTAGATCTTTACGAAGCTCCTTGGGTGGAAAGCCATTAACCAAAAAGTTAACAATTTTCTCACTCCATTCAGGCATTGTCTCCACCATGAACAGGGAAGTTTCAGGTAAGTCATCATCAACCCCCGTAGGAGCCTCACCATTAGGTATGCGAGACAAATGATCAGCCATAACATGTTTCTTGCTAGGTCTCACAACAACCGTGAAATCAAACTCAAGGAGAATCAATAGCCATCGTGTGATTCTTCCTGTGGAGCATGGTTTGTTTACCAGATACAATAATGCTTGATGATCCACATAGAAAACAAACTTGGTGGCAAGGAGGTAATAACGAAATTTCCTTACTGCATATATCATTGCCAACCCTTCTCGCTCCGTAGTGGTGTAGTTCATCTCAGCATCGTTCAACTGGATGGGGTAGTCTAGCTTATGTTCTCCAGGTTGAGTTAACACACACCCAATAGCAAAGTTTGATGCATCAATATGCACATGGAAGAGTAAATCCCAGTTAGGCATTCTCAAGATTGGAGCACTCGCCAAGGCCTTCTTTAATAGCTCATAGGCACGGTCACATTCTTCGGTCCAAATAAACTCGATGAGAAGTTTATACAATGGTCGAGCTATCTCGGCGAAGAATAGAATAAACCTTCGATAATAACCAACGTGGCCCATAAAGCGTTGGACTCCCTTGTAGTTGGTGGGTGGGGGTAATTCCAGAATGACCTTGATTTTACTCTCGTCAGTGGAAATCCCATTTTTAGACACTATATGCCCTAAGATAACTCCGTGTTTAACCCAGAATTGGCATTTGAAAGGATTCAAGGAGATGCGATATAATCTACACCTTTCAAATATTTTTCGTAAACACATCAAGTGCTCATCCCAAGTGGAATGAACACAAAGATCGTCTAAGAAAGCTTCACAGAAGTCCCTTAGATATTCCTTAAAGGCCGTGTTTATCAATCGTTGGAATGTTGCAGGTGCATTGGTCAAGCCAAAAGCCATGACGCGAAAGGCAAACACTCCAAACTCCGTGATAAATGCTGTTTTAGCTTGGTCCTCGTCTGCAATTGTGATCTGATTGTAACCCGAGTACCCATCTAAAAAGCTATATGCCTCCTTGCCTGCCACTCTTTCAAGCACATGTTCAGAATATGGCAAGGGGTAATGATCCCTTCTGGTGGCTGCATTAACCTTTTTGAGATCAACGCACACTCTGAGTTTCCCATTCTTCTTTGGTACGATGACTATCGGAGAAACCCATTCCGAGTGCTCAATTGGGTATATGAATCCACATTTTACCAGCTTTTCAATTTGCTCTTGTACAATCTTTGCGTACTTAGGATTCATTGGGTAGGGACGTTGCTGGACTGGTTTAGCAGTGCTAATCATTGGAATCGTGTGTTGCACCACCGAAGGTGGAACACCCTTCATATCATGATATGTCCAAGCAAATATATCCTTGAATTCTTTAAGAAGCTTCGTAAGTGCAGCTTCTTCCGCCTTGGTGAGGTCTTGAGCAATAAAAACTGGTTTAGACTCCTCACCCGGATCTGCTAAGTCTATCTCCTTAACTACTGCAGGGCCATCGTAGACACCGCTACTCCCATTGGTAGGCGTTCGTTGGGCTTTTGTGTAGACCACTTTACGTTCCCCTGTGGTGAATGATTTGAAATGCTCGGGTGCGGGGTGTAAGTCTACTGGTTCTTGTTGTGCCAGGCTTTTTTCTTTCAATTCCGCTTCCTTTTGTTGCTGAGCCAACTCTTGGTTTTGTCGCCTTCTTGCAGTACGACTTAGTTTTGGCTTCTCTTCGATTTCTAATTGGGCGATGTCATGAGGTTGCGGAATACACCACATGACACTTTGGAGATATTGTCCCCAATTATTAGCTATCTTTCGATGAGCATCAATGGCTCCTACATAACTGAGCCATTCTGCAATGGATCTTTCCTTGTTTATTGCCGTGCGTACATTAGCTCGATAGCGTTGGCGCTTATGTCTCGTTTTCTTCTTACCAAGTTTTTGATTTTTGTTTCTATCAGATTCGGACTCACTTGGTCGATCTTCACTTTCGGATGAACTGCAGGAGGCCACTGTCCTAGGCCTTGAGCACCTTGCTTCCACATTTGGGTGAATATTTGATTCATTTTTCCCATCAAGATCAGGGTCAGTTTCTTCTTGAGATTCATACTCGGAGTTGCATTGGTCAGAGTCTTCGCTACTTTCAGTGTCGGTGGAGTTTGCCACGTTCTCGCCATCAGGAGTCAAGTGCATAACACCTATCATGTTTATTGGCACTAACGGTGGCATATCTTGCCCCTCAGGTGTTACCCAACTTGTGCCTCTATTTCCCCATGTGTCTATGGTTGCCGCTAGGTGTACCCAATCCACGTTATCCGACTCAGTCATACCCGGTAGGACATCCATGTAAGGAGAATCCTTCCCATCATCAGTCTCTTTTTTGCATGTATAGCAATACCTTAATGGGGCGGAGTGAATAGTGGTATCCGATCGATTATCAATGATAACCTTGCTTCCTAAAGGATGTGCACGACCATTCTCAAGATCAACTCGAATGACAGAGTCCTGGAATTGTAGATAGACATGGTTTTTCGACCAGTCATGCACCATTTGTGCTTCCCTCATGAAAGGACGTCCTAAGATCATTTGATATGACATAGGATGCTTGGAGAAATCCATTACAATGAAGGTATGTCGTACCTTGTATCCCAGAACCTTGATCTTAAGGTCCCTTAACATTCCAATAGGTTTAGCTATGGTTCCGTTTGCCATCTTAACCACTATGTTTGTGACTTCGAGGTGAGGCCTTCCCATAGATTCCCAACAGTTTTTAGTCACAATGCTCACTCCAGCACCACCATCAAGGATTCCCTTTAGAGTTAATCCCTTGGTAGTAATGGGGAGGGTGGCATTAGATTCGTCACCTTCAAAGTACTGTCCCAACTTGTTCACAGGTATTTCAACGACCGAATCTTCATCTAGGTTGGGTTGTAGATCCCAATGCTCCCCTTCATCTTGAAGCGTGTCGGGTCTATCCATATTTGCAAATTGTGGTAACCCCGCCTTTAGTTCTCCATTGAGAAATGCCCGAAGAGCTAAGAATAGCTCAGGATCTCCGTATAATTTGGATATGATCGTGGTTCTGATTTCAGAGGACATGAAATCCATTAGCTTGGACACATTCAATGGTACTTTTCGAGATATCGCTCCTTGACTAGGAACTGGTGAAGATGGAATCACTCCCTCTTCGATGGGGTCAGGCATTCCCTCACTAAACATTCTTTCAAGCAAAAAGGGTGTTTGCCCACTTCCTGATGTCCTATCCTCACTTTCTTCTCGAATGATACTCGGTATAGCTAACGGTTTATGGTTCCTGTGAGGCTGAACTTGTGTAGAAAACACTGTGTCTGGAATTTTGATTTTTCTCGGGTTTGGCTCCAGTTCTCTTTGTGTTGCACTTGTTCAATCTCCTCAACTGGGTTTGGGTAAGTTCCAATCTTTTTCTTGAGGGTTTTTGGCCCACGTGGCTTGTCTTGGGGAGTCTCAGTCAGTTTGGGTGGTCGAGAGGGCATTAACTGACTTGGTTGTGGGGTCGAGGAAGTTTCCTTCTGTTTCCCCTTATTTTTGTACTCGCTTGATTCTCCTTCATTGAGCTCCCGAGTGGGTTCCTCTTTTAAGGTAGTGGCTTTGGTCCCCATGGTTTCTATTGAATCAGAATCATCTTCAGGATCATTCATATACACGGGGTCGTCTCCTGTCCCTATGTTGGTCTTTGAACTAGGCTTGGAGCTCGTGGCATTAAGCGATCTCTTCCGCCGTGTTTTCTTTTTCTTTGCCTGAGCGATTGATGCAGCATCCCTCTCTTCAAGAATGTAGTTTTGATTTTGAAGCATTGACCGTGTAACTACATTCGCGGGTACAACAGGTGTGGTTCTTCGTGCTTGGTTGGTGACTTCAACCATATTCAATGGTGTAATCTTGGGTGCATTAGGATTATGTGGACATTGAGCGATCAAATGATCTATGCCACAACGATTACATGTAAGTATCGGCATTCCCGATGTGCTCGCTTGATTTGGTTGCATCTGAGTAGAGATCTTCTGTAGCCTATTAGGGCACTCTGCTACACGATGTGGTCCACCACACTCGTAGCATTGAAGAGGTGGTCTTCTCGCCATGGTATTAAGGTTTTGCCCCCTTGTGGCGAGAGCAGCCGCTTGATATACAGGCTTAACTTGCCCGAAATGATCCTCCATGTAGTACTGGGGAATCATTTCAAACGTATCAATCCCGTATGGAATAGTGGGGTCTATCTCCTCTTCATAATCCCCACATGCACTATGTGACTCACAACCCATCTGGTTTACAGGGGTAATCCTTGGATGTGGAGGTTGTGGTCCTAGCACTGGCGGTGGTAACGGCACAGACTGAACTACATTCGGATTCCTTGGAACTATGTGCTGTGACGGTTGCTCGATAGGTTGTGCAGGCATTAGCGCGGGTACTTGAGGTGTGTTTGACCAAGCTAGTGGTGCCTGGTTTGCCAACATTCGCTTAAGTGTTAGGCAATCTTTAGATTGATGGCCATACTTACCACATGCATTGTAATTTCCATTGAATTTGACTCTAAATGTGGGACATTCACTCGTGCTATGTGGTCCTAAGCACACCGAACACCATTGTTGCTCTCTCCTTGGGTACATATGGCTATTCTGAGGAGCTCGATTACCCCTAAAGTATTCTTGGAGAGCCTTAGTAAGGTCGGTCACAGACATTTCAGATATCTTGGGCTCCTTGGCAATAGGTTTTACCGTCATTGGCTCGTGCCCAGATACTTGCGAACTGACGGATTTTGTTTCTGAAGACACCTTTTTACCTGCAATCATCAAGTTGTCTTCTAACTGGATTGCATTGGCAGTGACTGCTTCCCACGTTGTAAGACCTCTAATGACTAGGCCATTGTAAATGTCCTCGTGGCGCAATCCTCGGATGAATCTATCGAGGAGTTGGTTGTTATTGAAGCGTTCATCAGGAGTGCAGCGAGAATTTAGATGCTTCAATCGACTTATAAAGTCTCTCACTGACTCCCCTTCCTCGCGTTCAGCTTTTTGAAGTTGAGATGCTACCCCCCAAAGCACACCCTCGTGTATATATTCTTTCAAGAACAATCTCTTGAGAGTGGGGTAGTGAGTGTGCTCTTCAACCCTTAAGGTTCGATACCAATCTCCGGCCTTCCCACTCAAGGTTAAGCCTAAGGCTTTACACTTATGCAACTCATTGTGCTCTTCCAAGGAATCACACACGTGTTCAAAGACTTCAATGTGCTTCCTAACATCCTCGTTACCACTGAAGTTTTGAGTGAGCTTAGCCACTTGTACTGCCTTGCTTCTAGGTTCTCTCTCAGGCATGCCCCGCATGTTTTCCGCAATGGATCATCCGATCGTCTGAGCAAATGCTGCAAGATCACCTAAGTGAGCAGGCATAGTTGGTGGAGGCACTTCTGGGATAGCCTGGCTGATAGGAGTTGGCGTTGGTCTGAGTAAGTTGGCAAATGACGTAGGATATGATATGTGACTAGGCCTAGCTCCCCTTGGATAATGGTTATGATAAGGCGGTCGTGGAGCATACGCCATTGGCATACTAAGAGGCGTAGGAGCTACCTGAGCATGAGTAGCGATAGGTACATAGGGTCGATAGGTACTGGCACGCACTGTTGTAGGTACTGTTCCACTAGGTAGCGGTGTCGTACTAACTACAGCGATAACAGGTGCACTTTCAGCTATGCTCATCATTGGGGTAGGCATTGTGGATTCCTTAATGGAAAGTTGAGCCAAGGTTGGAAAACTAAAGTTACTGCTCGTGGGCTCAACCTGCATTGAGACTCCAGGCGAAACAACATACGAAGGGTCTATGGGACTCACCAAGGGAGTCTCCAATTGTGATAGGGTTGGTTGTTTGGCCTTGCCCGTATCCAAAAACCTCATAGGGCCAGTGGAAACTAGGTCCACTCCCCTATTTTGCCTCTCAATTTGGATAATTCTATGAATCACCTCACATATCATGTGTTGTTGCTCCTCTAGATTAGTGGCGCTAGATGTAGATTGTAGGACTTCTAACCAACCTACATGGTATGTGTAACTTGTGTATAGGTCCGTTAGAGTCTCTGTGGATATTCCCAATTTTCATTGAGAAATATCCCATCTAGACTTGGTGTGCCAAACGGTTCTCTTGAAGTGGACGCAATGTCACTTCTTATGGATTGGCTTCTAGGGACCTCTACTTTAGGAAGAGCATCGGAATGTGGTAGCTCAGTAGGGCCCTCATTAAACGAAGTGGGTAGAATATCCACATGGACACTCTTTGGGAGGGTAGGGTCTACATAAGATGTGAATGGCGAATCTACTACCCCTCCTTCCTCATTTACTTCGCTTGTCGCATGTTCAGAGCGTGTAGCTCTACTAAAGGTCTCCATTAGACAACTAAACATGCTAGATCCGGGTTGTGGGGCCCACACTGGCATGTTTTGGCTTGTCTCCTCAGGGTTCTTGGTAGGGTGTCCTTCCATGGCTTCTGAGTCAGAGGATGAGTCACTATCCACTATTCGTGGATCTTGGGTTGCACTCCCTTGGGTTCCAGCCGAAGGCCAAGATGCCAACGTGGAGGGATGGTGTGAGCCTGCGTAGACTGAAACGCTTTCTAGTGGTTCAGGCTCTAGCACCCGACCAGAACGTAGATGCATGTGACGAGGGTACCCTACGTGCGTTGGTAACTACCCTTGAGGCCCACACAAGTGGTTTCTTGGGTATTTTGCACCTCGTTTTTACTTGTTTTTAGATTGTTTTTAACTCGTTTTTGACCCCCTTACTTACGGTCGAACTTGGACTAGGGCGTGTGATAGCTCGAAACGAGCGTATCGTTTAAAGGGTCCTAGTGTGCTTTACAACACCGTGTTCGCCTATCTAGAGCTCCTGTAGTCCTCAAAATAGTCCGTTTCCTTTGGGGGGAAGGGGCAAAAGCCTATTTGCTTATGGAGGAAAGGGTGAGGGCTTTATCCCACATGCTCACTTTACTCCTTGGGGAGTGGGCTACATATAGGGCACGACTTCCCATAAGCTCTCACTTGAGAGAAAGCTATGGAGGCTCACTCTCCTATATATATATATCAAAAGACCAAGACCGAGACCGAGGCCGAGGCCGGGGTCGGGGTCGGGGTCGGGGTCATGGGTCAATTGGGGTTCTTTCTTTTCAAAAAAATTTTCTCCAATTAGAAAATCTTTCCTCTCCACATGTTTGGTTCTTTCTTTGAAAATAAAATTTAAATTTTTTCTTTTTTATTTTTTATAATTTTTTTTTTTGTGAGATAAGTTTTCTAGGGTTTCCTTAGGGTTCAGCCTTGGCCGCGGTGCAGTTCGCACACACAGCGCAGATCTGGGGATTCAAAAATCCCTCTCACACGCGGAAACCAGATAACAGAACGCACGCCCACACGCGGAGCAAGAATATAACAAAAGAAACAGAAATGCAACACAGAAACACCTTAACAACAAACACACAGTCGCTTTCCTACAGTGTAGATTAAACTTCACGCAGCAGTCGAGCTGCAAACTGGAGCTTGGTGCAGGGCAACTCCCCGGCAGCGGCGCCAAAAATGTGCGCTTTTGTCGCACAGGTCGTAGCTGGGGACTTGCCAGACACCGTATGCGAGCCACGAATGGCTGCAAGCATACAACCAGGGAAGGAAGCTCAAACAGAATGCCAAAGGATGTGTCACTCACCGCTCAACCGTCGCCTTGAAGGATTCCCGCGTCACAGCTGTGAAGGAGGAGCCGCCGTCGCCGCTCTACCGCCTCTCCGCCGCCGCCGTGCCGCTACACAGTGCTCGATCGCTCTCTCACTCACTCTCTCTCTCTCTCACAAACGCAGGAGAAGGAAACCAAAGAGATAAGGCAAGAGCACTCTTGTATTCACAACACATGAGAATGAGGATTTTAGGGTTACATTTGACTCATATAGGTGACTTGGCCGTTCACACTTGGGCGCCCATACATGGCCGGCCGACCCTAACCCTTATCCTACTGATATCCAAGGTGCGCCTCTCATCGGCGATCACCCAATCCCTTCATCCTTAACATATGGTGCCGACAAGCCTGGCCCATGACTCAGAATATTTAAATTAATGACGTAAAATATCGTACGTCGCCATGTCCGCCATGGGTTAACAATGACCAAGTCGACTCATGCTCAACAAGAGAGTTATGCTAAGAAACATACTAGCTCATGGGTGATGCAAGAAAAATGGGAATAATGTCCACATCCTAGACCATATCCATCGCAGGTACTATCTCTGTTCTCGAGGCATAGAGCGTAGCGAGCGTCATAGAGAAATGGTGGTGCATACTAAGGGAGAGGTCTCCAAAAAACCTTTGTGTAATAACAGGCCATGGATACAAGGGTAAGTAAGGCATTGTCACATCAGAAGACCTATAAAATACTCAAATATGCATGATCAACTTCTCTACCCTGTGCTGAGCAATCCTCTTCATGATTATATGTTGATGCCTTAGTTGTGTAGTACTCTCTACCCACCGCAGTCTTGGCCTACTCAAAACGTAATGCATACAAAAAATTTATTAGTATCTCTAATTAGATATAACTTAAAGAAATCATAATTTTAGACCTTAATTATTAATCTTTTAAATATAAAGAGAGAGAGACCTATGAGGTGGATTCCAATCTCTCTTGCCTGACGTGACGCTGTAGAGTGGCTGCCTTTACCATCTACAATGCTACTCTAATATGGTCAATCCCTTCTCTTGCCTCTAGAAACTCTTGTGTGAGTCTCTTGCTCGTAGATGTGGGACCCTACATGACATAATCAACCACCATTAATTTTAAAAACATAGAAAAGTAGATATAAAGATGTAAACAAAAAACTATGAAAAACCTAAAGAAGCAATGAATATGTATAAATACCTTCACATTTATCGACACATTGATCATGAAAAAAGATGCACCACATGCTGGATGCTCTCAATGGTACTACACACATCGATCCCCAACTGAGTGCCTCAACAGTAGACAAATGTACAAATGGAGGAGTATGTAGGGCTGGTGGAGGCCACCTCCCCTAGTCAACTTGCTCCCCGAAGACAAACTTTGCATATAATTTCTTTGCAAAGTAGATGGGGATTTGGTGGTTGTTTTGCATCCTCCCATATGTGGCAACATATCAACTATAGATATGTGCCACCATACAAGTGTCCGAACACTGCAAAATAGTAAGGGGCTTCCCTGCCCTAGGCCACATCCCACAACTATCAAGAAAAAGGTATAATTATGCTCCATATCTAATAGGACCAAGCTCACATACCTGACAATATGTCAAGCCATGTGATACTGGAGCAATACGATGATGTGCTATCCACTAATCTATGTAAACAACACTGTGAAGGATACAAAGGGATGAGAGCATCACCTCCAAGTTTGACACAATATGATGGTGTGTCTCTAGCACTCCTATGGATAACCGCTAACTCATGTTCTATCTCTACAATGAGGTCCAGAATAGAAGAGCGTCCCTCCTCACCTGACTCCATGCTAGAACTTAATCCTAACATAGACGGGTGGGCCAATGTGAAAGGTCCAATGCCTAGTGCTAAGAAAATACTAACCTAGAACTAATGAAGCTCTAAAACACCAAATGTTGGATTCGAAGCCCTATGATTACCCTTCAATCCAAGAGAGAAAACAAAGTGAAATAGGAAACATGATGTGAGAGAATAAGGGGGAAAAACTTGGGGGTTTTATCGAGGTGTCAAGTGGCATACATTTTAGGGTTTGTAAAGTGAACGACCCCAATGTATGCATGGTTTTAGATTTGTAAAACAAACGGCCCCAATATATGCATGATTTTAGGGTTGGTAAAATGAATGGCTTTGATTCATTGAGAGTATCTAAATCAAGATACATGGATGGCTTGGATTCTAACCACATATCTTGATCAAGATACAATTTACAGTTGGGATCGCATCTTGGTATGGAGGAAAATGGACAGATCGTATTTAACCATGTATCTTGAGCAAGATACATTTACATCTTAGATCACATCTTAATATCTTGATCGAGTTATATAAATGGGTGAGATCGCATCTCACTATCTCGATCGAGATATGTGCGGTTGAGATCACATTTCCATATCTCATTTGAGATACATGTGGATGGTCAAGATGACATCAATGTTTATATTGATGTACATCCGAGTGTTCATGTTGACCGAGATCCCCTGTGGAATCGATGTGGATCCTATTGGACTATCTTGATCGAGATATTGATGTATGTGTTATAGTGACATGGACCATGAAAACACTTTTGAGCCTACTGGCATGGTAGTTGTTGGTATCTTGATGGATATATCGAGATTTTGGCTTGGGGGGACATGTGCCACGTTATTTATTGATGCTGATATCTCAATTGAGATAACCCACCCAAGATTTTTTCTCCTTGCATTTATGTCTTCTCTATCCCCTTAAATGTGACATCTTTTTCTCCCTCATTTATTGCCGCCACTGCCCCACCAAATCACCCTCATTTAATGCCTCCAAATTATCCCATCACTTTCCACATCATCATTCTTGCAACAACTAGGTGGGGGCCAAAAATAGTGATTCTTTTTTTATCTTTTTTGAATTCTCCTGCTTTAAAACTTAACCCAAACCCATGTATGTATATATAATTCAATTTCCACCTAAAACTATCTCTACCCTACCTTTTTTCCTCCAAATCAGCCTCCCCCCCCTCTCTCTCTCTCTCTCTCTCTCTCTCTCTCTCTCTCTCTCTCTCTCTACTATGAGCTAATGGTCTACATACACACAGTGTCTCTCTCTACTATCAACTCCCTCCCTCCCTCCCTCTCTCTATACTATATGAACTTATGGCCTGCATACTCTCTCTCTCTCTCTCTCTCTCTCTCTCTCTCTCTCTCTCTCTCTCTCTCTCTCTCTCTATATATATATATATATATATATATATATATATATATAGTGATTTCATGCCATTCTCAATCTCTCTCTACTATGCTTTCATGGCTTAGCATCAACATAGAGCTATTAATCCAACATTACTTGGCCTATTAATTTTTTTCTCTACTTGGAGCTCATCCGGTTATGCGACTTGTCACCTAAGTAGAATCATGGCCTTGTGCAAAATTACCAATGCGAATGTGACATCGCAAATGATGTAAGGTGGATTTGCATGTTTGAGTGTTAGAAGAGTATGCATCTTTGGGCAAGGGTTATCTCACAGAACAAGAGAAGATTGCACGGAGGCAAGGTGGTCACACAAATGTGGATCTGTGGGTTGATGGAAATCTATACCCAATGAACCCTTCTACACGATATCCACCGACTTTCAAAGACTTTCCCTCATTTATTTAGTATGTGGGAGATGCTAACAATGGGATGCTTGGGTATTGCAAGAGATTATCAACAAGTGATGCTCTAGAGTATTCTACGTGTCCTCACAATTGCATGCTCTTCAAGGTACATTAGGTGGTTTGCACTAAGCCCTACTTCAGTTTCTCATGCCAAAGTTAAGGAGCTCAAGGATCTGAATCGAGAAGGTGCAACATGCACTGAATAGCTAAAGGCAGACCATCGACCACATGAAGAGCACCCCTGTTGTTGGAGCTAGGGAGCATAAGAGGCCACTCAACCACATTGAAACGCTTGTTGTGGGAGGGGCTGCTTGTAAGAGAAGAGTTCACGCAGAGTGCGGTATGGCTCTTAACCATTCCACTCGTAATGTCGATGCATTAGCAGTGCACTTGCAAGCTCAAAATATCAATGCTTTATTTTTGGTTTGTAGGGTATTCCTCCAAGATACTATAGGTGTTGATAAGTCTGGGGGCTATAATGAGATCTTGTGCTCGATCACAAGAAGGAACCATGTGCTTAAAATGATCCAGGATCCCCATGGTAAGAAGATACATTTGGCGGTGGCCAATGATATAATGTGCAAGGTAGCCCAAACTATTAGCAGTGCTGAAGTTGTCAATGCGTGTGATGAGGTAGGAATTAGCACCAAGGGCTATAAGGTACTTCATCAGTTGCTAGGAGACACCCTTTGCAAGAAAGATATCATGCACAACCTTTTCTTGCCACCTAATAGGGTATCATTAGCTAGGAATATACTAGATGTTGTGCATTTAGATGTATGGGGTCCTACGAAGACTATATCTATGGGGGGCTGGAGGTACTACATAACATTCATTGATGACCACATGAGAAAAGTGTGGGTGTATCTCATGAAGAAGAAGAGTGAAGTCTTCACTCATTTTTAAAATTTCAGAGTGATGGACTGAAAAACAGACAAGAAAGCATGTGAAGTGCCTAAGGTCAGATGGAGGGGGAGAATACGTCTTCAATGAATCCTCTGAATTCTTGCGAAAGAATGGCATTCATAGACAATTTACATGTAGATACACTCCACAACAAAATGGAGTTGGTGAGTGAAAAAATAGGCACATTGCAGAGATAGCATGAGCATTGATGGCAGAGAAGAATATGCCGCATAGCTATTGGGTTGAGGCTGTGTCTACAATAGTTTATATCATGAACATGACTCCTACTGCAGCCATACATGATGTAATGCTAGAGGAGAAGTTTACTAGCAAGAAACCTAATTTGTCTCACTTGAGAGTTTTTGGATGTATTGTATATGTGCATGTGCCAGTTGACTTGCATTCCAAGCTGGATCCAAAGGTAGAAAAATGTGTGTTTATTGGGTATTCCCTTGAGAAAAAGGGATATAGATGCTATAATCTTACTACACGTGAATTGAGGGTATGCAGGGATGTTGTATTTGATGAGATGAGTAGCTGGTATGTTGTTGAAAAAGATGCTTTTGGGGCTGATGTAAGTGAAAATGTGGTTGCACAAAATGCAAGTCAACAATCACAGTCATTGAGTGGACCACAAGAGTCCTCATCCCCCAATAGTTTTGTTGATAGAGTAGTAGGCTTCGTCATAATACCAGTCTTGGAAATGTTGGTGGTACATCACATAAAGGCAAAGAGAAAGTGGTTAAGCCCCTTGGTATGCCTGATATTTTTACAACGCATTCTTTTTATTGATGGAGAGTTTAGTGGCTCGGAGAAGAAGTGTATATGGATTAGCCACCTAGTTTTGAGGATATAGGTCACCCAAAGTATGTATGTAAGCTTCATAAGGCCTTGTATGGGTTGAAGCAAGATCCACGAGAATGGCATAACAAGATTGCGCTGAGTATCTTGTCACTATTGGTATTCATATGGCACATGCAGATCACTCTTCGTATGTGCACAAGAGTGATAAGGGTATTATGATCATCACCATCTATGTAGATGATCTTATTGTTGGGGTAACAACTTGGATGAGATTTAGCATGTGAAAAGTCTTCTCAAAAGGAAGTTTGAGATAGAGGATTTGGGAGATCTACACTAATTTTTGGGAATGGATGTCATTCGCACACTTGATGGTATTTGGATGTCAGAGAGACAGTATGTATTGGACATGTTGTCCAAGTATGGGATGGCTGATTGTAAGTCAATCTTGGTGCCATTAGATCAAAATGGCAAGCTTAATGCGGATGTGGGTTATGTTTTCCATGCACAGATGAAACACATTGAGGTACATTACCACTTTATCAGGGAGAGAGTCTTGGCACATAGGCAACATTGACTTGGCCTATGTCAACACAAAGGATCAGGTCGCTGACATCTTCACGAAGTCCTTGGGAGTTGAGAAGCTCTGCAAATTTTGAGATATGCTTGGAGTTCATGAGCTAGAGTTGAGCTTGAGAGGGGGAGTATTGAGATGTCAAGTTCAACATGAGCTGACACTCACGAGGTGCCTGCATGACCATTCGACATTTACATCACTAGCAAGTTTGGTAGCTGGCACCGACATATCTTTGCTAGAGATTCTATAATTGGATTACATCGACTAGTCCACACCTATCCACTCTACTTAGCGTGTTCACATTGTGGACTGCTTGTATATACTCTATTATGTGTATTAGTCACTTTATCTTCTTTGTATACCTCTTTTATTATATAAAGAAGAAGAATTTTCAGCCTCACCTTGTGTGTTCTCTTCTAGGATTTGTGTGAGTGTGTGTGTGCTTGCAAGATCTCAAGCTCTCTTCTCCCTTGTATCTTTTCAGTGAGTGGGGTTTGTAACATTATAATGTTTTTGTTTGTGTCCACATTTTTGCTAAGAGCATAACATTGTGTTTGTTTGTGAATTTTGTAGGTCAAACAGTCTCATTCACTTTGAAGTTCGATGAGTGTCAGATAGTGAAGGGAAGGAGGCTAGAGAGAGTGAGTATTACACTCATGAACTGCACTATGGCAGAGGCCTTTAAAGCTGGTGATAGTCATAAGGAGCTAGAGAGTGATGGAGATGGTGATGGGGAGATTAATGGAGCTAGTGTGATGAAGCTACTAATTGATGAAGCTAGTGATGTGAGTAGACAAACACTAACTTTTCATTTAGTGTTCAATCAGAGAAATAAGTATGGGGGTTGGGAGCCTTTGAGGTTCCCAAGGCGACACACGAGGTGCTAACATAGGTCTTTCAGAGATTGCCTTGGGTTGGTAATGTGATTAAGGCACAAATAGAGGGGGAGCACTTGGATGTTGAGGGTCTAGGAATTTTTGCCATTGATTGGCATCTGGGTGGGGACCTGAAGACAATCAAGTGTATGTTTGGTTGCACTCAAGGTGCAAATACTACTCATCTATGTCCTTGGTGCATGTGTGGAGTGAATCAAAAAGGCAAGAAGAAATGAAAGGGGAGGGACATAAGTAAAGAGGAATGTGATGAAATGGGCAATTGTGAGGGTGAATGGGATGGTGGTGTACTTTCATCACCTATGATGGCACCTCCAACGAGGGATTTATGAGATAATAGTTGGAACCCCATTCTTCCTTTTTCTCTCAAGAATGTTCACTTTTGTACTTTGCATGCTTTCATGCGTATCTTTGATAGCCTCTTAAAGTGTCACATAGACTATGCTTTCACTATGCCTCGTAAAGCTCGACAAGATCAGGTAATTACAAAAAGTAAAGAACATTCTCAATGAGATTGGTTGTCATGGTGGTAACATGGAGATTCTAGTGAACCAAAAGAACTCAGAAGGTTCTCATATGATTACGTAGAAGGTTTTAACGAGTGGTGCAAAGGCCAAAAGGTTTCTCCAGCAACTTGAAAACACGAGCAAGAAGGTTCTAGCAAATGCACATAGGGAAGGTGTGGAAATCATAACTCCAAAGAGATGGGAGCTAGAAAGATCTTTGTTCTTGCACTACCTTAGACTTCTTGGATGCAAATATTGTTGTCTTGCGTGAGCAGATGTGGGTAGATTTTAAACAAGGTCTTGCAATTCATGAATCTAGGTAGCACAATTGAGGAACAACCTAAACAATTTCAAGCAGAGTTGCAAAGCTTCATTAAAGTGGTGGTCAACACATGGAGTGAATTGAATATCATGCATTACATGGTATTCCATAGATTTCTAAGCTTTGCATTACATATATCTTCTATTAATGCATTTCATATATCTTCTATTAATGCATTTTACAGAAATGTGGTTTTGTTCTCTGACTACAACACATATTGTATGCTCATGGTGCATGGTTCATGAACACATATGGCTTCCTTGACATGTGGAGTACCCAAGGAATGGAGAAGAGTGATTACTATTCAAGAGGAGTGTACTTCAAGAACACATCACATGGAGGTGGTAAAACTCGCATCATAAACTATCTCAAGGAAATGTTTGATTGGTTCTTTTGATACACCTTTGGCAAAAACATTTCAAGGGAGAGGGCTCAAAGGTCCAAATTGGCCTAGCTTACCAAGCAAATAGGGAAGGGGAAGAAAGCACCATGGTGGAGGGTGGGGATAGGACCCGCACCGCGATACTGCAGGGAGGATAACACAAAGGAGAGTCGAAAAAGTTTGGGCCCCTATTGACGTCTAGGGTTTTGGTTATATGGTGTAGGGTCTAGGAATCAGGTTATATGGTTGGCTCTTCCAATGCTTATAAATAGCCTCCCCTGGGACCCCCCTCTCATTTTCCATTCTATTGCTTCTCTGAGTGCTCCTTGTCATAGAAAAACCATGAGAACTGAGAAGCTTGCACGAAATTTGCTTGACCTAGAGCTACCCATTCTAACTAAAGAGGAGGATGCCTCCCTATCCTAGGAAGCACGCTTAGAGAGAGGGACATTTCATTGCCACATCCACAATTTGCAAGACCTTGGGGGCCGCATTGGACATACTTCTTGGGTAAGTAATGTGTAAGAGCCTCAAAGCATCATTTGTTTCATGGTGTAAATTTTTTATGATTGAAAATTTTGTTTCATAGGTTTTCAATGTAGACCGAAGTGTATTCTGCCATGTCACAGGTGTGGCAGAGTCCCTAGTGACCCCGCAGAGCTGCAAGAAGACCAAAACTTGGCCTTGCGCTATGCCACAAACGTTGCATAACACCTGAAAGCTATGCTGCATAACGGTTCAAGCACTAGAGTCCCCTGCTGTTTCAAGCATAATTAAATCTAGTGTAGCTCTAAAGTTGCTTCAAATGATCTATTTCCCTAGTTAGGATCTTGTAAGCGATGGAATTTTGATGGCAAATTTTAGCTTGTAATACTCACTTCTACCCTCTATGTAATTTGATACCAATAAATGATAATTTTGTTTTTTGCCATATATGGATTCAAGTGTCATTTTGCCACAATTTTGTTTTTTATTTTTCCAACTATCATTTAATGTCAAAATTATGGATTATCAAGCAAGGGAGATTGTCAAGTATTGTAGAATTGAATTTTTTGGACAAAAAAATGTGGGCCAAAAGGGTGCAAAAATGCTCTGTGGTGCGAGGTGCCCGGACTAGGCATGTTCACACCCTGATGGCCCTTGTGAAACGCCTCCTAAAATTAGGATTTTTTCAAATGATGATGTTTTTTGAGCTCTATATAAGGAGATTTTTCTCTTTTGGCAATTTCATACATTCGAGAGCATACATCCTCTTTGGGCCATTCATACATTCTCAAGGCCATGGTGTGCTTTAAGGAGACTGTGAAGAAATTCACAGAAAAGGAGATGAGCAGGAAGGAAGCAGTTGCCAAGGACATCATGGAGGAATTTAATGCCTCCATCAGTAAAAGAAAAAGAGGGTGCTTGTGGATTATGATGGCACCAATAGTAGTAGTTAGTGACACCATGCACGGGAGTGACTCCAATTTGGAGACCAATTCAGAGAGGACTGAGTCAGACGATGACAGGCCTTTGGGGGTACCCACATGGGCTAGCATGGAGATTCTAGCACACCCAAAAGTAGCCTTGAAGACTCTTCCCAGAGGTCATGCCGCCCCGCCTAGGCAGCCAAAGGCCACTGAGACTCCCAAAGAGCCTGAATGGCCAAAGTCACCTCCGCAACAGTGCTGCCATAAGAGCAAGTTTTTCAAGCCCTCGTGCACGCATGGCTCGATCCCCCCAAGATCTTCCATGTGGTCCAGGATGCAGAACGTGCTCCGTCTTCAGAGTATTCTAAGAGATACACCATTACCAAAAGTCAACAAAGCGCTAATCTAAAGGGCTCCATTTGCACGAACATGCAAGGAAATTATATGGGAATACAAGATGTAATGTCGCATGCAGTCCATTGCCCTCAAAGCGTTGCAGCAGGAGGCAACGGAGGCCTACGTAGTCACTCTTTTTTAAGACACTAATTTCTTTGCAATTCATGCTAAAAGTGAGTGACCATCATGACAAAGGACATGCAGTTGGCGCGTGGTGAATTCACGGAGAAAAGGGCCACAAAAATAGACTGTCTAACTTTTAATGTAATTGGCCTATCAAGTACAAATGTAATATTTCTACAATTGTCAATGCAAGATAACTTTTTATCTTTGTTACATATTCTATGATTGAGTGATTGATGCGATAAATGCTATACTCAGTCTATGATTTTATAGTACAATCAATTGATGAATTTAGGGTATGGTCAGTCTAAGAGTTTACGCTACTCTCGATTGATAAATTTAAGCGGTTCTTGATCTATGAGTTCACTACATTCTTTTAAATGGAAGAACAACATACGTAGAAGATGGGCTAGAAGGGTGCAAAAAGGCTTGTGTGGGAGGCCTACACATGGCATTTTTAAACCCCTCTGGCCCCTTTGGATTTCAATGTTTTGTGCAATGTTTGTGGTTTTTTTGTGTAAATAGTGATGTTTACATTTAGTGATGTTTACTTAAAATTAGCTCATCTTAACTTAAAAAGTTCTTTGACATCTTCTTTCACATCATGGGCCAAAAGGGTGGGAAAAAGGCTTGTGCGAGAGGCCCGCATAGGGCATTTTCACACCCCTCTAGCCCCTTTGGATTTTGATGTTTTATGAAATATAAAAAGAGAACATATACAAAATCCACAAAAAAGAACATAAAAAGATGAATCATATACAAACTCCATGAAAGATAAATTACAATTTGAAAGAACCCATTTATATACATTGCAATAAAGTTCGACAACAATTCATAGAAAACATTTTGAAAGAGATCATTTACATAAGACTTTACATATTAAATGGTGGGATTCATCCTACAAGGTCTGTCCAACACTTTTTAGATATCAGTAGCTCCCCTGTTAAGATGGCTTTTGCTATGTGCTTGGGTGAGTTTTGGCCTACGAATTGTGTAATTCCTATTTGGGCCAACACCTTGCCTCTATAGTTGGTACCAAATGTAGTCATTACAAGAGACTTCTCAACTAATATCATATAGCTAACTAACTGAACTAAAGTGGCCATGCACAGCTGCTTTGGCAATGCTTTCAATGCAAAAAGTGGAAAAGTGGTAGATGGAGTGAAGTCCTTATGGATTATAACAAAATCATCCTTAGGAGAAGGGGAATATAATGGTTTAGGGATGGGTATGGGCTAGTGAAACTATGCGTCTCCCCACCTCGCGTGGCCCACTTGTCTACCTCCACCACAACTTCTTGCTTTTTATCTTCATCTTTGTTAGCTTTGCTTTCCAAATCAATATTGGAGCTGGTCTCATCCAAATCTGCCCTCTTTGGACTCCCGCCCACCACCCATCTCCCGGTATGGCATGACCAAAAGTTGGAGATTTTTATGGGCAGTCTGAAACTCCTCCTCAGGTAGAAGAGCTTATTATGCACTCTTCGTTGCCTCTAGCACGATCTCGCTACTATGTCCTCCATGGAATCTATCAATGGTGGCATGAGGTTATCCTGAAGGTTACCTGTACTCGAATCATCTATAGGGAATTCACATTTTACTTTGAGCATGCTACGGCACTCATCCATGTGGATCCCACAAGATTTTTTGATGTCCTTGAAAAAAGAGAAAGAGCTCCCCACAAACCACCACTGGACATAAAGTTTTGATTTCTATTCTGGAATGGGGGCAGAGTCATCTTTATCTTCAAATGGCCATGCCACTACCACTAGCCTTGAAGCAGTGAGGGGTCTCGGCTAACCCCAACGCACCATCGGGGAAGTCTCTTTGGATGATCACAGAGACCAGAAGCAGCTTCCATGTCTTGCTCACCCTTCTCCGTGAGACAAACCCCCGAAGGCATAGCTAGGGGAGCTCAACCTCACCTTCCTCCTCTCCTTCAAAAATGTGGAAGACAAAACATGCCAACCATGAGAGGAAGTGCTGGCCAATATTCCCTTTGTACGAGCTTGCAGACTTGTTTTTTTCAAGCTCTATGAAGTGATCTGAGAGTGCCACCATACCTTCAAATCTTTTAGGCTGTTTTTTAAAGGGTTTTTCATTGTGGGCTATGTGCTTGAGTAGTTTACATTGCACCCACAAGCCATGATCATCCCATAATGCCATTGAGAGCGGCCTAGGTGAGCCTCCATTTAGGTGAGCATGTCAACAAATAGATCTGAGTGCAATTGGATGGTGGAGGTCCAGTCAACCACACGAGTGAACATGGCATGAAGGTGTGTGGCCTCAGGGAAGTCACTCTCACATAGGAAGTCCATGAATTGCTCTAGGGGCATCATGTTGAAATATACAAGTGAATAGGGTGTGTGCGGGAACAAGCCCTTGGTCAGAGGCTGTAAAAGAGAATGTGTAAATGTGAAAGAACCTATGAAAAGGTGAGAAGAATCTACTGGGAGATAATACCAGCTTGTAGAGCATGCTTGAAAATCCCTGAGGCTAAGAGGAATTAGACCCATTTGATTTGATGAAGTAGAAATCATTGATTTGCTGTAGAAAAATGGAGCCCACTAATCAGCAAAAATCGGCTACATTTCTTGGCGGTTTGCACTTCTGATTAGCTTGGCTGGGGGTACAGAAGGCTTCTTGAAAATAACTAAAAAAAATTGATTATTTCTTAATTATCTACTAATCTTGATTAACTAGATAATGGGCTCATAAACTTGATGGATTCTAGGCTTGGCTTTGATACCATGTTAAAATTACAGCAATGTGATGAGCTATGGTGGATCAAATGCTAGAATCAACATCATTAACAAAGTGATTAGATGATAATTAAGATGTGATTAGTGAGTAATTAACTAATAGCTTAATGTAGGCATGGATAATCAAAAACCAGTAAGTTCTCATTAGGCCAATGCCTCAATTTATAGAGTTTACATCCAAGCATCTAATCCCACTGATTTCTCCTTGATTCACTCCACCTCTTTTGCTTGATTCTCTCCACCTCTCCCAGAATATCTCCACACCTCCTAAATCTTCTCATGCTACCCTTTATTTTCTCCCAATAGATTCTTCTCACCTTTTCACAGGTTCTCTCACATTTACAGCCTCTTGCCAAGGGCTTGTTCCCGCACACACCCTATTCACTTGTATATTTCAACAAAATTTGGTCCGCCATGGGGTAATGCATGTACTTCTTCATAGTCCATACCATGGCTAACCCCTCTCTTTGAGTGGTTGACATCCATAGCAAATTCATAGGAAAGCCCATGTTGTTCTCCCTCGTTATGCTAGTATGCATCCAATAGAAAATGATGAAGTGTCGATATGCAAATGGAAAATTAGATCCTGGTTAGGGGATCTCACGATGGGTGCACTTAAAAATGCCTTCTTCATTTATTTGTATACCCATTAGCATTTTTTGTCCATTTCAAAGGCAACTAATAGCTTATATAAGGGCCATATAAAGGCATGGCATATAAGAAGATACATCTTCTACTATAATACCCTATGTGCCCCATGAATCTATGCACCCCCCTGTAGTTGGTGGGTGGTGGAAACTCTAAGATCAAGTGGAGCTTATTCTCATCTATGGAGATGTCGTTCTTGGAGATGATGTGTGTCCAAGAAAGACATTGTTAGCTTTATAGTGCCTCCATTATTAGCCTTAAATTAACTCTCAAATCGCCTTGGCCTTGGACTAGATCTACATGGAATGTTTTAGTCATGATGTGTGTCCAAGAAAGACATCGTGAGCTTTATAGTGCCTCCATGATGTGTGTCCAAGAAAGACATCGTGAGCTTTATAGTGCCTCCATTATTAGCCTTAAATTAACTCTCAAATCGCCTTGGCCTTGGACTAGATCTACATGGAATGTTTTAGTCATGTGGTCATAAGATCCCATTGCTTTTAGAAGCATTTGAGAAAGTCTAGTCTAAAGAAGTTGAGGAGGCCTACTTTTTGTGGGAGCATGTTGGCATTCACGCGTCCTCAAGAACAAGCATATGGCATAATATGCTTCTCTATGTTTCCATCCTTAATATGCTTCTCTATGTTTCCATCCTTAATGTGAAACTTGCGCATGTACTCATTCACTCTTTCTAGCTCTTCCACTTTGAAGCACCCCACACTATCTATAATGATTTGATAAGGGATATAAGAAGGGAATCTCTCCTTGGGTGTGACAATCTGCTTCCTAGCAGGCCTACAGGTGATAGTCATCCTAATTCCCCTTTACACTAATGCAACAATCTAAATGCAATAGGTCTTCTTGGCAATCTTTGTAATAGCCTTGGCCTTTCAATCATATGTGCCCTAATTTCTATAGAGTTTCCCCTATTATTGGGCTTACCCCTTCTCACCTCAGCTAATAAGGAAGGAAACCTGCAAACCCTAATACTCACAGACACATTCTCCAAACCACACTAGTTGTGGTAGCTATGCCAAATGGAATCAATCTTTGCAAGAAGTGTGCCTGTAAATACCTTTCACAATTTGAATGTTGCACCCTGCTTGAGATGTGAATTAGTGACTTGAGCCTTGCAATTCTTCAATTGGTGATGCAAATTGTTGATGTGGTGTGCGCTAACGTTGCATGTGAGCAATTAAGTTGATTGGAATTGATTTTGGCAGAGGTTCTATAGTAGTAGAGTCTAGATCATCGGTGTGAAGATGGGTTCCCAAGTCAACGATCTGATTGAATGCGATCTGGCTTATTGATGGTTTGAATGAGAGAAATATGATCTAAAAGTTGAGGATTAAGAAATAAGCAATCTAGAAATGCATAATCCGATCCGAAAGTCGACCATTCAAACTCAAGGAAACCTAGATAGGAGATGATCTAAATGTGACAATGACAATATGATCAGATTGGGATTGGTGACAATCAAAGGTTGGAGCAATCTGGGATTTTGGGATCGACGATCAAAAGTAATGGCAATTTGAATGATAAAATACAGGATCAACGATTTGGATATTAAACTTAGGGATAGGTGAGCCGACTCGATGGACGATATGAAAAGGTACAATCTGAAGGTAGGATCGGAGAAGGTCAAGATTGATTAGGATAAGTGAATTGAGATCGGTGATCAAAAGTAAAGATTTTAGGATCATCGAGATCAGGATCAAACCTATTAGATATCACAAGAGATTACACATATACAGCTGTGAAGAGTGAAATATCATCATCATAGTGAGTATGTGGAGAGGGATGAAGCTTGAAGGAGAGAGAGGAGATGGAGGTTCAACCCATGGTAATGGTCTAGCAAGGGTCCAGAAGAAGGAGACAAAGAGCCACCCTTGGGTATATACAACTACTACTGATGAGCAACCAAAGGAGGCGTCCTTCTCCAAGAACTACCATAGTGAATGTAAACCAGCCCCTTAGGGAATGGAATTCCTAGACCTCAACACCAATGCTTATGAAATCACCACCACAACCATAAGAAGGCAACAAACACAAGGAGGAGGTGATATCCATTTGGTACTGATCAGAGAACCATGCCGAAGTGGGTGCACGACCCCTACCTTGTCATTTTAATGTTGCTAGTTTATTCTTTGAGGTAGAAGAAAGAGTGAAAGAGGGGATCCCTCCCACCTTCACAGATTCATGATTATAATAATGAAGCCATTTATAGGATTTCCAAAAATCTTCCTCGCCTACGAGCCCATTCATGGTATACACAGGCTTGAGGTTTCACTCATGCAACGCTTCAAATAGTGGTTGTAAAACATGCCCATTAAAGAGCACGGAGGATATAGAAGGCCAATAGATGATAGGGAAGCCATGCAGCTAAAGAAAGTTGCCAAGTGCCCACGCAAACCTAGACTTAGATGAGTCGACTAGGGAAAATATGGAAAAGGATCACCTGATCTTAGAGAGGTGGCAATCCGTGAGTAAGTCGAATTATCGAGCGATTGCGTTCGAGCGAGCCTAGAGTTTGAGTGATGCTTTTGAGAAACATTGTGTAAAATTCAATTCGGAATTGATTTTTACATATTATCTTCACATAAACAAAAGCATAGGATGATCATTGGTCCTTTCCATTCTCTCGTGGAAGTTTTGAATACGTATTCAATGAAGATTAATCCTCAAAATGAAAAAAAGCAAGTCATTATGGGTTGTTGCAAGATCAGGGTGTCCAGTTTTATCCAGTTTATGTTGGACTGGGACAATGCTTGGAGAGCAAGTTTTGGAGGGGGCAAGGTACTTAAAATGAGATCAAGCAAATAATAGAAAATACGCTTGCCCTTAAATTAACCCAATATAACTTAAATTAATATAAATTAGTCTAATTAATCAAAATTAATCAAAAATATGATGAAATGATAAAAAAAATGATCTTTCCATACTTAGAGTGATCCAATTTATTTTTTCATAGATGCACCATTACAAGCACACTAGTCCCTATAGGTTTTATATGATTCACATCAAAAATGTAATTTTACTAATTAGATTATTAATATTTGCAGGCCTTCTGATAGTCTGGAAGAATTTTGAAAAAGAGATCATTAAAAATCCAACCATTGGATTTGTAATTTTTACTAACCACCACATTCTACTAATTTCTCAGTATCTACCCACTCTTTTGATCTACAAGATTGAGGATTTTAAGTGGTAGCTATTGTGGGTACAAAAAGTGGTGTATATTATAACACTTTAAAGACCTTGAAATATTTAAAGAAAATAGATAAATATCTTAAAATTTTCTCAAAAAATCAAGTTAAGCTCCATATTATGTGAAGATCCAAGGTACAAAGTGGGAATCTCATATGAATTTATATGTAAAAGATATTAGCATTTTATGGAATCAGTTCAAATTTGGGACAGGGTGTATACATTGACTTTGTACCTAAGAAAATGAGGACTTTTGACTATCTAATGCTTAATCAAATTATGCAACTATATTTTCAACTTTGAATATAATGTTCCAACAAAAGAACTTGAAACAAAATTCCTTCATTTACTAGGAGAGAGGGGCCGTCTTCCTTCAATGCTTCCTCTAGATCTTCTTGTCGGTATGATTAAATGTTTTGCTGACAGTTCCTTTAGGTTTTTGATGTTTATATTGTGTCATTATGCAATGCCAACCCAAATCTATGCGGGAGGTCTTACCACAAGGGCAGTGTCTAATCCCATTTTTACACTGATGTAATGTACCCAATACATAATGCGTATAGCATTCATTATTATGCACATTCCCAAATGCGACTCTGGCTACAAGATGAGTGAGATTTACAGGCATTAACCAAGGGTTAAATGCAAAATGATGATTATCACAAATTTATCAGCACAATTTTACAAGAAATTACATTAAATCAAGGGTAACCAATTTATACGGAATGGTTAGAGTATCAAACCAACTCCAAATTGCAATATGAAGTTATAGGGATCTGTATCAGATACCTAATGGTTAATTTGAACCCTCAACTGCACCAAAATATAGTGATTGGCACTGATTAATCATTAATTAGCAAATTAATCCTCTGTTTTGTGTGCAGAAAACAGAGTCTAGGAGTCCAGATCTAATGCCTTAGACTTCAAATGAGCTCAAATGCTTTCAAGGCCATCAATAGCAAATGAGTATAGTAGAGGATTAAGCCAATAAACACAAGATTTGACCAAATATTGAATGCTTAATCTCTGTTTTACCAAAGTCACCCTGCAGATTTGATGAAGAGCTTGGATCTCACTGTAGACTTAATCAAATTGAATTTTGACTTCACCAGCTTGTAGAGCATGCTTGAAAACACTTGGGGCTAAGAGGAATTAGACCCATTTGAACTGATGAAGAAGAGATATGAGTTTTTCTCCCAGAAATAGGCGCCTGCTAAATTCACGATTTCTCCTTCGTCTGACAGCGGTTTGCTACGTCGTTTCGACTGGCTGGAGCATAAGGGTGTTGGTTATGTTGGGCTCAAAGCAATAGGCCTAATTTTGAGTGTGCAAGGAGCTAGAGCTCCTCCACCAATTGGGCGTACAGAGGTGAGTTGAAAAAAGAGGAAAATTTTATAATTTTCTACTAATCCTAATTAGCAAAATGATTAGCAAGATAATGGGCTCACAAAATGATGGATTCTAGGCATGGCTCTGATACCATGTTGAAATTACAACAATGTGATGAGCTATGGTGGATCAAATACTAGAATCAACATCATTAACAAAGTGATTAGTAAATAATTAAGATATGATTAGTGAGTAATTAACAAATAGCTTAATGTAGGCATGGATAATCAAAAACCAGCAAATTCTCATTAGGCCAATGCCTCAATTTATAGTGTTTACATCCAAGCATCAAATCCCACTGATTTCTCCTTGATTCACTCCAC
Source organism: Cibotium barometz (assembly GCF_041138505.1). Taxonomy (NCBI): domain Eukaryota; kingdom Viridiplantae; phylum Streptophyta; class Polypodiopsida; order Cyatheales; family Cibotiaceae; genus Cibotium; species Cibotium barometz. The sequence goes on along the minus strand of NC_141093.1, from coordinate 37,922,934 downwards.
CTCTTTTGCTTGATTCTCTCCACCTCTCCCAGAATATTTCCACACCTCCCAGAATATCTCCACACTTCCTAAATCTTCTCATGCTAAGAGAGAGTGTCAAGGACTATGAGTTTAGGGACTTGAGGCACTGGTCGCGGACTATCAAGTAAGAGAGAAACTTGGTATAGGGTCCAGGTGTGCTAAGTTTGTTCACTTGAGGGGAGGTGTGCTAGGCACTAGTCGACTATCAAGTAAGAGGGAAACTTGGTATAGGGTCCAGGTGTGCTAGGAGTATTCACTTGAGGGGAGGTGTTGAAATATACAAGTGAATAAGGTGTGTGCGGGAACAAGCCCTTGGCAAGAGGCTATAAAAGAGAATCTATAAATGTGAGAGAACCTGTGAAAAGGTGAGAAGAATCTACTGGGAGAGAATAAAGGGTAGCATGAGAAGATTTAGGAGGTGTGGAGATATTCTGGGAGAGGTGGAGAGAATCAAGCAAAAGAGGTAGAGTGAATCAAGGAGAAATCAGTGGGATTAGATGCTTGGATGTAAACTCTATAAATTGAGGCATTTGCCTAATGAGAACTTGCTAGTTTTTGATTATCCATGCCTAAATCAAGCTATTAGTTAATTACTCACTAATCACATCTTAATTATCATCTAATCACTTTGTTAATGATGTTGATTCTAGCATTTGATCCACCATAGCTCATCACATTGTTGCTGTAATTTTAACAAATTTAACTTCTTTATCAACCATCAAGCACTGTTAAATTTTATGGCACGGTGCATCACTAGATGGTTGTTTATTTTTTGGAGTTTGAATCACCACCATTCACCATGTAAAAAGGAGTCTATGCATCAACGAGATGACCACCTTTTCGGAATTCCAAATGGAGAACCCCCTCCAAGAGTGGAAGATGACTCCATTGTTCCACATTGATCACACACCATAATGGATTGAAGATATCACTCTTGATCAATAGATTTTCTATTCCGTTCCATAAAAGGGATAGAACCATATGCCGCAAGGTGGCCTAATATAAATTAATCTTAGGAATACTTTACAAAAAAGTTTAAGATGCCATCATGAGGAAATGCATTGATGAAGATGATTTTGTCACCATTCTTAAGTCGTTCCATTCTGACAGGTGGAGGACACTTTGCTGTGGGAATGACTGCCCGAAAGGTTGTCTAGGTCAGATTCTATTATACACTCTTTTTTAGAGACGCAGTTGAGTTTATCAAATGCTTCGATGAATGCCAAATTATCTTCTCAAAACCTATAAGCCTTTATCAATACTTTTCGTGGGGTCAAAATATATGTGCCTTAGAAAGATATTGATGTTATAAACAACTAGTTCACCAACTCGTTCACTAAGAGATGCTTTTGCAAGTCACTATGGATCGCTCTTATATATGAAGGGATGACACTAAGAGATGCTTGGCACTTCACATCTCATTATCTGTAATGAACTTATATAAAAGTTTTTCAAGATTTTTGATGTGTCTTTTTTTCAAATTTAAACTTGATTTAATATGCATGACATTCGTATTTCATTATCTTCAATAATGAACTCATGTAAGAGTTTTTCCACACATTATTAACATGTCTGTTTCTCAAATCAAAACTTGACTCAGTTTTTGTCAAATTGTTTTATTAAGTCCTTATATTTTAAGTAGAATTACCTTGATATGTATACAACAATTGGGTTGCACTTATAAAATTTATGCTCATCACCACCATGACTGGTCATGTGGTTAGAGGTGCCAGAATCCACATACCAAATATCTCCTGATTTTGACACATCTCTTGCATGGAACTGATAAGCATGTGCTATATTGTAAATAATTGCTCACTTCTATCATTACCCTATTTACTCGATGATGCATAGTTACCTTGCTCTGTAACTTTTCACTTTTGATATCATTTTGCTTTTTATAGTAGTCCTTTGTAATATTCCTTGGTTTGCCATAGTAATAGCACTTTATGCTATTTGCATTTTGATTTTTTTGCCAACTACCCTAGTATTTGTGGCTCTCCTTGCCTATAGAGTGGCCTCTTCCACCTATATGAGATTTATTTGTTGTTTTTTTTTTTCGCCTTTGGTTTCGATTTCCAAATCAACACCGCATCCTCTATATGATGATCTATCTCTACCTCTACATGTATCTAAGTAGAATGCTTGTTTATGTAAATTTTTGAAGGATGCACCTCTCCCAAGGTTCATCTCCTCAAACGAACAAGGAGAGCAATCAGTTCCTCAAAATTAGGAAAGTTCTCTTGAACTCCAATGGAGGTCTAAAATTGATTATATTCCTTACAAGATGATTCAAGGTCATTGATACCATATCTTCATTTACTAGTGATCTAATAGAAGTAAAGGAATTTGAAAGCCCTTTAACCTTCATCGAGTAATCATTTATACTCAAAATTTCTTATTAGCCTTTGGCCTCCAAGAATTTCTAGTGTGAATAGTCCTATACACGAGCACTTTTTACCCTGTGAGACGACAGGGGTTTTTTCCCCGTGTGAACACACTCTAATGTGTTGGGCACGTCAGCCCTACTAGGACTACAAGTATCTTATACTCCACTCATTTCTTATCATTGTATCGAGTACTTCCAGCTATCACATCTCATCTCTCTTGCTCTTTGAGCTTGATATGATTGTGTGATTGTGTGTGTGTGTGTGTGTGTGCAGAGCATCTACTCCCTTATCCAACATTGATATCAGAGCTTGGTTTCATTGCTTAGTTTAAGAGCTAATAGCTCTACGCCATTATTCTCTGAAGCGACGAAGCAAGTGGTACAATAGTATCATTATTTTACATTGTCATACATCTTAGGTAAGCTCTCTCACTTCTCAAAAAAGATCTAGGGTTTCAGCCTCCTTTTGTACATTGGTGTCATTCATTTATGTTGCATTACATTCTGGGCATGCCCTCACACTACACTTAGCTCAAGTAAGAAGACTTTCATGTCTGTCGATTTCTATTGGTTTTGTTGTTGCCTCTGCTGTTTTAGTACTGACTTTCATCTTTTGACATTGGACTTCTATGTCTGTTGGTTCTGGCTAGTCAGCCATTCTGCGTTCGGCTTTCAACTTTTGGCATTGGACTTTTGTGTCCATCGGTTTTGCATGTGGTCAGCTATTTAGCTGCGTTCGTTAAACTGTGCTTGGTCAGCCATTCAGCCTTTGACTTTCAGCTTATTGTATCAGACTTTTGTGTCCGTCAACTTTTTGCATTCAGCCATTCGGCTTTAGGCTTTCCGCATTTAGAATTTAAACATTCAGCATTTGCCTTTAGATTTGTGCATTTAGTAGTCATCTTTGAGTAGTCACCTTTCTGCCGCCCTTAGCTCTCCATATTCAATAGTATGTAGTCAACTTCTAGTATTTAGCTTTCTGAATTCAACAGTTGGTTGGGTTTACTTTCCTGTGGTGGCGGGGTTTACCCAAGGGTGGTCAACGGCCCAAAGTGTTCATCTTTCCACATTTAATAGTTGACTTTCCACATTCGATTTCGTTTTGGCACTCTGCATTCGGCATTCCACATTCAGCATTCAGATTTTGGACATCCGCATTCGGCATTTGGCTTTCCGAATTCAACAGTTGGTTGGGTTTACTTTCCTGTGGGCGGGGTTTACCCAAGGGTGGTCGACGGCCCAAAGCGTTCATCTTTCCACATTTAATAGTTGACTTTCCACATTCGATTTTGTTTTGGCACTCTGCATTCGGCATTCCACATTTAGCATTCAGATTTTGGACATCCGCATTCGGCATTTGGCATTTCGCCTATTGCCTTCGACATTTGGCATTTGGGTTGCAAATTCAGCGTCTGCCGCTTCCAACTGTAGATTTAGTATTAGCTATTTTTGCCATCATCAAACTTTGACCTATTGATGCTATGTCAGATTTTGATCTGCTGAATGCCACGTCAATTTTTGACCTGCTTATTCCACGTCAACTTCTGACCTGTCGATTCCACATTAGCTTTTGACCTGCTAATGCTACATTAGTGATGATTCCATGTTAGTTGATTCTGCCTCGAGCACCTACCGACGTTGATTCTACCTCAGATTCCAACCTGCAAATTGTTGGTTTGGTGAGTTTGCACATGAATTGAGCAGACATTTGAGGTACCTTGAGTCACGTTCAGCTACTACCTGTGCACATATACTTCACCTTGTGCTTTAATCTGCTATGCAAAATGTCTTGTTTGACATGTTGTCCATTGACCAAGTTGGATGGAACCAACTATCCCATGTGGACATACATGATAAAGCAAGTACTCGTGGTGGTGGAAAAGAATTTGTAGGTGTATGTATCCTAGTATTGACTTAAGGGATGATGGTTCCGCATCTATTGGTTCCACATCTACAACTAGAGAAGGACCAATACTACCCAATAGGAGGACAAACGGTCCAATCAATCACATTTGCTTTTCTATGGTGGCGAGAGATGCAACTGACTACATGTATCTAGCACAATATGGATTGCAACACCTCAAATCCACGTGTCGCATTTTTAGGCTTCTCCAATTGATATATCTGCTTGTCCAATGACACAGGGAACATCCGCTCAGGTGTACAACACTGGAAAGAAAAGCCTGGACCCAAGTGGGAATTTTATAAGAATTTGTGTGGCAAATTCATAGAGTGGGAATGCAATTATTGTCATAATCAAAAGGCGCCCCACATATTAGGGACTATTTTTTGGTAGTATTAAGAAATCGTGTAGAAAATGTGATTATTTGGTTGTAGTCGGTGCATCGAAATGACTAAGACAATTGATAGAGGAGAGTGACAAGAAAGACTCAAAGTGTCCTTTGCAAATTCTCATCTTCTTTCACATGCACCTCAACCTCCTTCTTAGGCTTCTTCATGGCCATTCTCTCAAAACGCTAGAGATGGAGTTGTAGAGCAAAAAGCTACAAATAAGAATGTATGTGGCTAGGATCAAAGAGAATGTAATAGAGGAATGGAGAGCACAACATCCTTGCAGCACTTTGGGCCATATGGTGGAAGTAGTAGTGTTTGTAACAAGAGACAAGCTTTGTTACAAGAATGCTTTCATGCAACGGTGCTAGAAGAGGCTCAACTATCGTTGGCCAATGCAATACATTTTACTAGAGCTTCAATGTTTATGGTCGATTGAGAGGAGTGGAAATTAGCATGGAAAAAGATAGGAGAGTATGTTGCTGGTTTTAGTCCTCCCTCATATCATCAAAAAAGAAATGCTTTAGTGGATAATGCTATGCAAGGTGTTAAAGAGAGGGTTGAATGATTAATATTGGATAATTAATCATTGCCTGGATGTACAATTATTAAAGTGAAAGTTTTATCAAGGTAGTGGATAATTGAGGTCAAATAAAATTTGGTGCATATATAGCTAAAGTTCTTGTACAAGTAATTGAAGATGTGGGTCTAACAAATGTTGTCAGGTTATCATGGGGATAATGCAAAAAATTATCGATCTACTAGCATAATTAGAATCTTGTTACACACACATACATGCATGCAGATGTAATACACACTCTTTGAATCTAAGTATTAAATTATTGATGTAAAAGTGCAAATATAATTTTGTTGAGAGAGATACTTGATGAATGTGAAATTTGTGCTTAAGTGTCAAAGAGTGCTCGATATTTTAAAGTGCATGTGACATGGATGCTAAAGTTGCCTGCAGGAAACAAGGTTTTGCATTCAATATTATACATTAGAATCTCTCCTCCAAAGTAAAGATGGGCTATAAGAGATGTTTACGTACGCTGCATTTTGAAAGTGGGAAGAAGTGTAGACATAGACGGTACGCTCGAAGGTTACAACCCTTCGTGGATTGCTCAAACAGAGCTCTTTGTGGCATGGAGTTGAAGATGCATACCATGTTATGATGCCCGTTATGTATGCTATTTGAGCTTTGGATAACGAGGTGCAAATATGGATAAAGTGTGGATGACATGGTGGATAGTTTAGCTGAGCTTGTTAAATCTAGAGGCCATCGTAGACTCCATTGTCACTAAATGGAGGGCACCATTTACTAAGAAATAATGACTAGTTTTACTGAGATACTTGAGTATTAGATGGGCTTCAGCTCATAGCCCCTTGCACAACATTGCTTTTTTATTGGACCCAGAATATTGGTCCATAAATATGGATGCCAAAGAAGAAGTATTGGATGATTTCCATGATGTTGTCAGTTCCGTGTATCCTCTCTACAGCCATGACAAGTTGTGTTCAATAATTTTTGAAATACAAGTTAAAAGGGAAAGTTCAACGGCTAGTTTGTTAAGGATCTAGCAAGAGATCAACTTACATGGAAGTTGTGGATTCTAAATGGGACATCTTGTGAATTTCTAAGATCCCTTGTAGTGAAAGTGCTTGCACAATGTGCAGCAAAGTCAGCCTCTGAAAGAAATCGGAGCACATACAAGTATGTGCATAGTACCATTCACAATCGACTCCTCGACGGATAGGGCAAAAAATTATGTATACATGTATTGCCAATGAGAAGATCTTGAAGCACTTTGAGAGTGAATATTACAAAGAAGATGTTCCAAGATGGATGTATGAATATCATAAAGAAAAACATATGAATTTACATGTAGAAAATTTACATAATGTAAAATGTTTCTTGCTACTCACATGGTGGTTGCAACCCGTAGCATAGTATTCTTATTCTTCTCTTGTGATGACTTCACCTTCCTTTTTGGCTTGCCCCATAGTTTTGTGAAGCCAATCCATCTCGCAAACCTTGGAAGAGGCTCTAGATGAGGAGGGTAAGCCATCCTCCTATCATGCTCTCTTGAAAGGTCTTCTCTCTTCTATTCTTCTCTTCTTTGTATCTCGTCATAGTTTGCAATCCACTATTATGGGATTATTCAAAAGACAACACTTAATCACCTTATTGAACATGGTCTCCTTCATCTTTAGAACTTTCTCTAATCACCTTATTGCACATGGTCTCATTCATCTTTAGAACTTTCTCCTTCCCTTGTGGTACATGCAATATCATTTGTGCATCTTCTTCATTATGCATAAGCCGTGGCATAGAAGGATCCAATCTTCAAGTCACATCCATCCCATCTCCAAGCCGGTGATGCCCCTTCACTTCAAAGATGTTAGGTTACTTGGGAGGGGTTTCTTCCAAGCGGACTTAATTGTTAAGGAAGTAGCCTCAGAGGTGCTAAAGGGAAGCCCATTCCCATTGTGCCTGAGGAAGATGTTCTTCCTACCCTACACTAACTATTTTGATCTTATTAAAGAATATTGGTATTGCTTTCCTCTTACACTTAACTTCCCAGGTCTTCCACACATGTATGGCCGATGTTGGAGGCCATTAGGTCAGCTTTTTAGCTGGTCCTATAGGTGCCCCCCTACAAGTATGCTCTATCCCTACCTTATCAACCTCTACTACCGAGGTGGTCACACTATCTCAGCGGACACTGGCCCCAGGGTTATGGTGCTCACTCTTGATAGTGAGCTTATTGAGGATTTTGTGTGGTGCTTTTGGGACCTAATGGTCCATTGAAGCAATGTAAATTACAAGTAATAGGAGACCTGACTAGTGTCGAGTCTATCACCAAGAGAGGCACTTTGCCAGGCTTTACCCTAGGGTTAGGGGTCGTAGGAGACGGTGCAATTGCACCTCTCCACTTGACACAACTGAAGGCTCCATCTCGGCCAATGTATCACTATCTCCTTAGATCCCAGACTATTGTCTACACTTAGAGTAGAGTTGTAAATAAATGAAAACGAGCTTTCTCATTTCATACTAATGAGGCCTTTTGGAAAATATAGGTAGCAAATGCAACAAACACTTCTTCCTTAGCACATGGGCCTACCCTAGAGCATGGAATGTGTGACTCATAGGGAGAGACTCAGACTGAGCCACATAACGTGAGTAGTATTTCATCACATAAGGTGAGGAGTATTCTCACATAACATGAGGAGTATTCCATCACATAAGGTGAGCAGTATTCTCACATAAGGTGAGGAGTATTGCATCAAATAAGATGATGAGTATTACATAAGGTGATGATGACTATTGATTTTTGCAAAGGTGAGGAGTATTGTATCAAATAAGGTGAGGACTATTGATTTTTGCAAAGGCCAAAAAAGCCCTGTTTGGAGGCCCATATCTCCTAAACCATGAATTTGATGAATGCGCTCTAGTGCTCATTGGAAAGTCAACATAACATCGAGCTCTTCGAAATTGGTCTTGAGCATCTGAGGGCAAAATCCATTATTTTGGCAGCAGCCTCAAAATTTAGCCTAGAAATCGAGGCAAAAAAAGGCCCTTAAAGCACTAAAAATTGCCCAAAACAGATTGCATATACCATATGCAGGCTACTTTTTAAGTGTCTAAATAACAAAATCATGAAAAAATCAGAGACAAAGTTGTAGTACTCCAAAAATACTACAACTCTCTCATACAAAGTTTTTCCTAATTTCTTTTGGAACACATTAAAAAACGGGCTGCGAAATAGGAAAAATCTATCCAAAAAAAAATTCATCTTGAGACGGATGGAAAACTGGTTTTGAGACATGTTCTTCCATCTGGGATGCTACTGGCATGCACTTTTTTTAGAAAGGTTCATCCTAAGAGGGTGCTCACATGCACTTTTGAGACCCCAACTTCAATTTGGGACACTAGGGGCACGCGATTTTTCCAAAATATATCTCTAAGAGGTCGTTCACGTGCGTGTAGCACCTAAGCTAATTAGAGCAAACGAACACTTTTTTAAACCAGCAAAGGGTACGCCAGGCCTCCTGAGGCTATATAACGGGTTGTAGGAAAACCTTTTTAAAAAACACACATGCTTGCTCATTAAGGAGTAATTGACAACGTCAAGATATGGCAATGAGATAGAGGGATTACTAGGGTCACATCCACACTGAACCCAATGGCTGATATCTTCGAGCCATTGAGATCCATGTCCCAAATGCATCTCCCAATTCCTTTTTCCATACTGACAATAAGCGTGTCATCGAGTTTTACATCCCATGTCACATGAATCCCTCGGTTTATCACATTGATGTCAGTGATCAAAACAAACTTTAGAACCTTGAAAATAACCTTTATCCACGGCTTTTCAAGACAAGATGATCGGTGGAGTAGTGCAGCAAAAGAACTTTATTCAATTGAGCATGAACAAAACAAAACCATTAGAGATTTTATCCTTTGGATAAAAATCTTAGACTCACGATGTGAGCCATGGAAGAAACTAAACGATGTTCAATTGAAAAGATATTTCATGATGGGCATAAAGAATAATAGCTTATACAACTTGATCATTATATCCAATCTGGAAACATTCGATCAATGTTGTAAAGAAGCAATACATTTAGATGATAACAATATGATGGAGGATGATCACGATACGAGAAGTTCCTCATCTAAACCAAGTGAAGTAATGGCTAAAGAAAAATTCATCTTAGAATTGTCATTCCCTAAATTCTATCCAGCCTTGCTTAAAAGCTTTAAACTAGAATCTCCAAAAGAGGAGGAGCCCCTTCAAAATCAAACATCCTTAATGCCTCTCAAAGTGATGGGTGAAATGCCTTGTGTTCATTGGTTGCAAAATGGGCAATTATCCATAGTACCCTTGAATGTTCTTACACGCCAGGCTAAGGCACGAGAAAAAGTCAAGAAGAATGCAAAAGAAAACACTTCGAAATGGGTAGAAGAGCGTGTTTTAAAGCAAAAACCAAAAGGTGAAACAAAACCTTCTAAACCTAAGAAAAAAAAAAGGGGTAACAAATTGTCAAAACCAAATTTGGACCCCAATAGAGCTAAAAGTTACACAGGATGCAAAAGCATCCACCTCAAAGGCTACCACTCAAACTACAAAATCGACGGGTAAGACAGAGAACATAAAAGCAAAAAATAAAAGTCATTCTCGTCACATCATGGGCAAACCTAATGGAACCCTAATGATCCAAGGAAAGTTAGAAGATGACACAAGTTCTAGTACGTCACTTAGTAAGGATGAAATAAGTTCCAATTCGTCACTTAGTGCACCTCATAGACTAATCAAGAAACTAGAACCCGCCCAACCACCCCAACTTGAAAAGCATGAACACATGACATATGCGGAATGCAAAAAGTGAGCTCAGGAGAGTATTCTTAGCATTGTTGAGTGTCATACAAGATCACTCGTTGTGATTGAACCTCATAATGTCAAACCTAAAAAGTAACTAAAATACAAAAATTAGAGAGGTATCGCTTCCCCTTTTAAGAGGAATACATACTCTCTACAGAAGAGGTAGATTGCACAAAAATTACAGGAGTATCGCTTCCCCTTTTAAGAGGAATACATACTCTCTAGAGAAGAGTCATTAGAGGTAGATTGCACAAATGATGCGGTTGAAAAAGCACATGAGGAATTCAATGAATCCCTTACAAAATTAAAGCAGTCCCTCAAATCCTCATTTGGAGGAGTGCTCTTCTCTTATGATGAAGCTAGCATAGCTTCAGCCTTTGCACCATTAAAGGCTAAACATGCGTTATACCAAGACATCAAGAGCTACATAGAACATGACTATAAGGATTCACAAGTTTTCAAACAGACCTCAATTAAAGTGGTCAAAGGACCAAGTGTACCATTGTACAGATTGGGCACTCTTGAAAAGGTTAAGAGCCAAGCAGAGGATGAAAGTGAATGGGAATATGAGACTAAAATAGGACCAAGTGTACCATTGTACAGATTGGGCACTCTTGAAAAGGTTAAGAGCCAAGCAGAGGATGAAAGTGAATGGGAATATGAGACTAAAACAAGATATGAAGCTGAAACAAAAATTGAAACATCCATGGTTCCTCTTAAAGATTCTATCATGGTGTGGTTAGATTTTCCTACAAGCAATGATGCTAAGCGTGAATGCACATTGATTAGCCCTTGAGCTAGTCATAACATCATGACTATAGACACTTGGGTGTCATTAGGATAACCTAAAATCATCCCTAAAGAGAAAACTCTACCACGACAACCAAAATCAAGGTATCTCAATGGTATTAGAATGTGGGTGGAGAAGCAATTACTTGTAGCTCAAGGCCACTATAAAGACGCAAGTCCAAATTAGGTGCCTCGACAATCAAAGCCTCTTCCTCAACGCAAAACTCAGAGGCCAAATAGGAATAAAAGTACTCCACAACATTGTCCACAAAAGACTAAGCAAGTTCCTCAAAGAACTCCGGAAAGTCAACAAGTGTGGGTACTAAAACGATTACTGCAAGCACAAGGGTACTACCAAGGTAATACCAAAGCTTGGATTCCCAAGCGCATTAAGAAATCACCCAAGCTTGCACAAAGAAAGAAACCTCAACACCAAAAGCATCAGCCCACCAATTCATAATGTTTATTAAAGATGGGTGCCTATGCACGTGCTTAAAGAACATGGGTATTATGATGGTAATCCCATCATATGGTTGCCAAGATCGAACAAAGGGAGGATGCTTCACCAACACCTTTAACCCCAACAGCTTCACCTAAAGTTTGACAAGAATGGAAGCCCAAGCAAAACCAAACAAGCCACTCAACCCCTCTCGTGTGTGCATACAACACATACACAAGAGGTTGTGTGTTCGGTCACCACAAATGGCAACCACCCAAAAGCTGTACCTACTGCCTAAACAACAATTGAGCCACAAATTCAAGAATCAATTCCCACGTCTACACTAGAGACTTATGAGTGCATCAAGGACAAACTAACAATGTTCTTTTCACCCCTCTGGATGAGAAGCATGAGTGCATAGGAACCTATTCTCTCAAAAAGGAGAGTAGCCACAAGAGCCTATTGTTTGCAAGGTGGTAACAAAAGTTAATGTGATACAAAAAAAAAACACGAATTAACACTTTACGCTTTAAGCTTTCACGGCTTAAGCCCTTCACGCCTTAAGCTTTGCTCACAGATTAAGCCTTTCACTCATGGGTTAATCCCTTCATGCCTTAACACTTCATGCTTTAAGCTTTCACGCTTGTTGCGCCCAATAACTCAGCAGCGGGGTAGAAGGCATAGTCAACCCACTCCACACGTCATGAGCACCATCTCGGTATCGCACGTGTGGAGGTGGCGGACTGTAACCATCAGAGAGCCATTTCCAAGAACAAGAAGCCTCAGTTTAAAAAGGTAACTGGTCATTATTGAGAGAGAGAGAGAGAGAGAGAGAGAGAGAGAGAGAGAGAGAGAGAGAGATAGAGATAGACACTCAGATAGAATGAATGCATAAAGGCGATGCTCTCAACTGGTAGTTGACAGTCTGTGTTATGAAGCTTGTTATGGAGCTAGCACTTAGGAAGTGATAGCTTGTATCGAGCAATTGCTCTGTAGTAGTTTGTAATACTTGTTGAAAGTAATCAAGAGAAATGTTTTCATTCCATTGTATCTCTGTGTTACTCTCAGCAATGTGTGGATTAAGTATGATGTGTCTCTCTTTTAATAAACATGATGTGTATCTGTGAGAGAGTGAGTGAGATATGCAATGGAGAGTTGCAGAGTGAGAACTGTGAGAGTGTGAGTGAAGGTTTGCATAGTGGAATGGTGTTCTATGTGTTCCAATGACCACTTGAGAGTTGGTGTTCATATCCAGAAACTCTGGTGGGTGACTACACCTCTCCCACGGCATTGCCTGACTGGTATGTCACACCAGATTGTTGTCTTGCCATTCCATTGAGAGGAAAATTAGCGAGAAACACCTGGCGATCCTGCTGGGGAATGTAAACATTTTTCTAGGGAAAATAAATTTCATGTTAGGATAAACTTCCTACTCTAAGAACTGTGCTGAGGAAAACTCATACCGAAACTCTACTGGACCACTACTGCAACTCTACAAGGAAACTTCCTGCGAAAGAAACTCTACAGCATCCTGGCTGGAAAACTCTCAAGTTGAGGAAATTACAGCAAAGTAGGAAAACCTTAGTTGAGTAGCATTCCGCACCTTTAGGCGAAAGAAAGTTGTGGGTCCACTTAAAACAAGTATGTGGAGAAGCCATAACATGGAAGGAACTTTCTGGAAAAGTCAGTGTGGAGAACCTTTTACCACACAACCCAACCAAATTCAGGCATGCTTTCCACGTGTTCAAGAATCTAAGGATGGTGAAAAGTAATGCCTTCCAAGAGATCCTCTAGGAATCTCATAGCTGGGAGTGCCTCACACCATTTTACAATCAAGAAGTCAGTGCGAAAACTTCTACAACCCCACACGAGCAAGAGGAAGTGTCAGAATTTAGGCACAATTTGGATTAATAAAAGGAGTGCCAAGAGCGAGAAGCCGTGCATAGACCAGGTCTGAAAAGCCCAAAAAGGGTGGAGTAATAAAACCAGGAAGAACAACCATAACAAAACTCTTGGAAAAGGTTCAAGGGAGCCATGGCGTCATTAGCCAAAAATTTCTCGGTGTTCTTATTAGAGGAAGGGAAAGATACAGATCTATATATGAGGAGGTTTGAGCAATACTGGAAAGTGGCCAGACCTTGGGATGTGGAATAGCCAGAGTTGAGTGAAATCTGCATAGATGCTTTCATGAATACCTTCAAAGATAGAGCCATGGAATGGGTGTCAAGATATCAAGGCAACCATTTCCAGACCTATGAAGAGGTCATGACTTCTTTTCTGGGAAGATTCCGCAAGATAAAGTCTGCAACTCAACTCTGTGTGATCAAATGAGAGAGCTCCAACAAGAGGACATGGATGTAGAAGCCTATGCAACAAAGCTGCTAAGCTTGAGGTAGAGAGTGGCAGAATAAACCCAACCCTTAATGCAAATTGTTGCTGATTGGTTTGTCCAAGGGCTTAAGCCAGCAGTCAGCACAAAGCAAGTGAAAACTGAAGAGGAGTTTGAGCTGGCCAAAATGGTAGAAAAAAGAAGTTGAGAAAGAAGACAAAAGAGGAAGCCCATGAAGAGTGTCACTGCTGAAGAGGACGATTCAAGTGACTCCTCACAAGACACTCCAGTGGTGGCGGTAAAGAAAAAGAAAGACAAGCCTCAGAGAATTGATGTTGTAGGTAAAGCAGCTGATGCAAGAAATGAAAAAGAGAAAATGCTCAGATTTTTGCAAAAATGTGTTCTCTTCCTAATGCAAACAGGAAGGTCACCTCCAAGAGGAATGCACTGTGCCACCAACTTGTACCATTTGTAATATATACAATTATAGTACATGGAACTGTAGATACAACATGAAAAATAGAACTCCCATGGTGAACGACATGGAAGGAGCAGAAAGAAGACCCCTAGGAATGGGAAGGTATGGAAATAGAGGTCACGAAAATTATTTAGGAAGAAGAGGCCAAGGATGAGCCAGTGGTTCTACAACCTTCACATGCTACTATTGTCAGCAGCCTATACACACCAAAGCGGAACGTGCCATGAAGAAAAAAGCATGATGAAGAAAGATAAGTAGAATTGATGTAGATTAAAGAAAACCCGCCAAGTGCCAACATGATGCAAGCAAATGATATACGGATGGAGGTTCATGACATCTTGGTAGTCACAAGGACTAAAGCTAATAAATCTGGTGTAGTAATAACTCCTCTAGATAATCAAGACTCACCCAAAGCATGCAAGAAGGTAGTTGTGGATTGGGAACAATAGTAAAAGGTGAGGATCCAAAGACAAGATAAGAAAAAAGAGGATGGCTCATGCAAAAGCATCGCAAATCTTCTAGAAACAAGTGGAAGCAAGCGTGCATAACACCTCAATGAGGAATGCTTGGAAGAAAGCTAGAATAATGCTGATTGGTTGTTGCAAACAAATGTAGTGTCAGGCTCAGATAGTGTTGGACTTATGTCCAAGATTCAAGGCCAAAATCCTGATGGCAGGCATTGAAGGATTGAGCAAGGAATTGAAGCACTCAGTAGAAGAAGAAACCCTAGAATGCAGCAATATCCAAGCCAAAGAACCCCCAGCATCTAGAGATGATGAAGCGGACAAAATCACAATATAACTTAGCAACGTACTCATCAATGATGTAGTGCTGGATGGAGGATCTGGAGTGAATGTCATCACTGAGGAAACTGCATTGGGATTGGGCCTCAAGTGGGAGCCCATTCCATTCAATATAAGACTGGCAGATAATAGGTTGGTGGTACCTAAAGGAATCATAAAAAAAATGTCCTAATGAAAATCAAACAAGTTGACTTCAAGGTCAACTTAGTGGTTATTACCATAGAAAACCACATAGAGTCTTACTAGGTGTTATTGGGAAGGCCCTGGTTGAGACATGGCAAGGTAAAGTAGGACTGGGGCAGGAACATAATCACCATAAAAAAGGAAAAGCAAAAAATTCATGTTGATCTTTATGATGCAAGGGGACCAGTCAAACCTACTTAGAGGCATTCAACATGTCAGAAGGCTTTGATGATGATGAAGAGAATAGAATACTCCGCGAACACTCGAACTTGGTGCCCTTGTACATGTTACATGTGGATGAAGTAATAGGGCATTATGCGGAAGCAAAGGGTGAAGACGTAGAAGTAGCATACAAACAAATGAAGAAAAAAGAAGCAGATTCTGCAAAAACAGAGGGCTCAAAACTGAGCAAAACCTTTCAGGAGAAAGCCTTAAAAGAAATTAAGTGAGCTCAGAATCTAGAGCAAGAAGAAGAGATTCGAGACAGGGTGCAAAAGCAAAAAGAGAACCAAGAAAACAATGCCGCAAATCGAAAAAACTATAGGAGGTAAATCTAGGGGATGGAAAAGAAGAAAAGCAGGTGAAGATCAGTCTGGAACTGGAAGAAAAATTCAAACAGGAGTTGGTGTCCTTGCTAAAGGAATACCAAGATGTCTTTGCTTGGTCATATGAAGACATGGAGGGCAATGACCCTAAATTCTTCCAGCACATCATCAACTGAAAAGAGGGAGCTATACCTGTCAGACAACAGAGGTACATAATGAACCCAAACTGTGCAAAGCAAGTCAAAGAGGAAATTGACATACTACTGAGGGTGGGTTTCATCGTGCTAGTGGAAAAAGCTGCATGGATATTCCCGATTGTAGTGGTTCCCAAATAGAACATGAAAATCAAAATCTGTGTGGACTACTGCAAGCTGAATGCCGCAACTAACTCATATTCCTTTCCACTTCTATTCATGAACTCCTTGCTGGATGAGGTATCCGGAAAGGTTTCAGCGGGTACAACCAGGTGAAGATGGATCTAGAAGACATGGAGAAGACCGCCTTCATCACTAAATGGGGTGTTGTAAGATTCCTCCTCATCCCTAAATAATGTATAAGCTTTTACCTCAATCCCCTGTAATCATCCCCTATTTTAGAATGCAAGAAAAATATCGTTTTCTCTTGTTTTGGCCTAGAAAGAGAAAATATTCTAGAGAGAGGTAATTCAAAATTGAGATATTTTTGGATATAAATTTCCTCCTAACATCTAAGATGAATTCCCCTGAAACAAAAGTTCAAAATGAATTTTCCAATGTGCATTAGGAATTAATTGAACATGTGTATTAAAGGCCTTAGCCTAAGGGTCCACATTTTCAGAAATTTTTGGATTAAGGTTCAAATAAGGTTCCGAGGGGCCAATAGGATTAATCCAAGTGTAGGAATGAGATAAATACAAAGAATAAAAGAAAATACCCCAAAAATGAGTAAATGCTCACATAACATGAAGAGTTGATTGAGTACAAGGTTTAGCAGTTAAAAATTAAGGTTTATTAGTAAAAAATTGAGATATTTAGGTGAAATGATGCATTTTTGACACCTCAGTAAGGAGGGAAAGCCACTTGAGGTAGGCACCTTCTTTATCATCATTGCTTGGGTTTTTTAATTTTTTAAAAATGTGATATTTTTATCTCTCCTCTCTCTTGGAGCAAACTGGATAATAAAAAAAAGAGCCAAACTGATCCAAATCTTGTCCGAATTCGGTCAAAGTGAAGCTGGAAGGCTCTAGAACCTAGTTGGACTTGGTTAGTGGCCTCCTTCACCTATAAATAGACCCTCAAATGTTCCTTTGTATTTTTATATTGGAGCATTACCATGCCAGTATTATCTCTAAATTAGCATATTTATATTATCCCTCTAATTCGCCTCTTCTCTTGAGAGCTTTCGAGCTTCTCTCCTCCATCCTCTCTTGGAGATTACTCTCCCCCTCTTGGTGGCCAAGGACTTGCTTGGGGGCTTCACTTCTAGCTAAAGAAACAAGCCCAAATCAAAGGTAAACCTAATCTAATGGTTTTTTTTTTAATTCTCTCAATTATTTTCTTCTTCTCAACCCCTCTAAAGCTTGAGAAGCTTTCAAATCAATGGCTTTTTCTTCAAATCAAGATTTCCAAAGATTCATAATGTTTAATTAGATTAAGGTTAATCTCTATGCTTAATTATAATATTTTCTTGAAGAAAATCTCTCTTTTGGAAAGATTAGTCATTCTTATCGCTAGATCCTTCGTAGAAGGTTGATTCTCAATTATAATCTCTTTATTTTAATCTAAACTCTAAGCTTGATAAGCTAGAGAAAGAGATTAGATATTTTCATGATTTTTAATCTAGCAAAAATGATGGTTAATTCTTTTTAGCTTGATTATGAGTAAGAAAAATCATATCAACTCATTCTAAATTGAAAGAGGGTTATGCTAACATTTTTAGAAATGAGGAATGGTTATTTTAGTTTAATCAAGAGAATTAATCATAATTATGGTTATAATTATGAGAAAAGGTTATTTTAGAAATGGGGAATGGTTATTTTAGTTTAATCAAGAGAATTAATCATAATTATGGTTATAATTATGCTATGTATGCATAATTTAATTTTAGTCTAAAAGAGAAGTTTCTATCATATTTTCATTACAAGTATTCATTTTAAAAGAGAAAATTGAATATTCTCAGAGTAATTGCAGCGAAGCTATGGTAAATTTTTTAGAAAAAAATATAAATCTTATTTTTATGCATAATCTTAATAAAGCTAAAAGAGGAATTCCTATCATATTCTAGATTTAGATATTTTATGCTAAAAGAATGATTTTTATCATATTTATGGAAAATACTTTTTTGTATTTATACATAATTATTTAATTAAGAGAAAAGACAAATTTTTTATATATTTATTTTCATGCATAAAAATTTAGATGTTAAAAGAGGAATTTTTGGCATATTCCAAATTATGGATATTTTTTTTTCTAAAAGAGGAATTTTCATTGTATTTAAGTAGAAAAATGTCTAAATTAATTTTGATGTTAAAAGAGGAGTTTTCACCATAATTTCACGTAGGAAGTTATGGTATCCTAATGATGAAGAACAAATTGATGGAAATAATATTTTAAAATATTTATATGCGGATTAATCAATAAATTGATGCATATTCATAATTGGATTATTTGGAAAAAGAGTTATTTTTATAAAATCACATTATTCTCAAATAGAACTATTTTTAAATCTATTATGGTCAAATAGAATGAATTTCTATAAAATTGGATTTTCTTTTATGGTTGGAAGTCACCGTTAATTTATCAGTTAATTTATCTGAAGAAAATCCTTAAGAATCAAAGTTAAAAGTAAACCGAAGAAATTTTGGTTAGACCACGACCATGAGAATGGCGGGCCAGTAAATAACTTGCCCATCTCTCAAATCTGAATCAAGCAAAAATCTCGTAATCGCATGCTTTGGAGATTTGACTACATGTTGTGTTTCCATTGGGTGTGGCTCAATCTAAATATAACGACATATATAAAATAAATTAACTTAAGTAAAATAAAAAATAAACATAATTAACAAGGAAACAACAGACATAAAAAACACTTTCGCAATCTCTTGTTGGCCATAAAATGATGTAGCCTTTGCTTTAATTTAATGTGGAGACATTACCATCTTCAAGAGGAAAAGGAAGCGGTACTTCTTCCACTTTGACATCTTCAATTGACATGCCAACATACCCAGATGGCAAGGAACTCCATGCATGGTATCAACAGTGGAGTTTACATGTAACACGGTGCCAGTAACTACTTTCGTATCATTGAGAACATTAAAAACACCCGTGTCCCTTTTTCGAGTTGAGGAGGAAACATATTCGAGAGAAAAGAAAGAGAAAAAAGCAAGAAATGAGAAATAAGAGGGAGAAGAGTAAGAGAAAGATAAATAAAATGAAAAGGAAGGAGATTGAAAGAGAAAGGAAAGAGGACAAGCAAATAAAGTGAACAATAATAGGGAGACCAAGTAAAAGAGAGATAAGAGAAAGATATAAAGAAAGAAAGGAGAAAGGCAAAGATAAAGAGAAAGATATAAATAGGAAAGCAAGATAAACTTTTAGGTTTTTTATAAAAGAGAGAACAATAAGAGAAAAAGAAGTTACTTATATAGACAAAAGACACAAAAGAAAGAGAAAGAGATAAGAAGGGAAAGAAAGAGGAAGAGAGAGAGAAAAGAGAAAGCAAAGAATAGCTTTTGAACAAGAAGGAAGGAAGGAGAAAGAGAAAGGCACATAAGAAGACAAGAAAAAGAGGAGGGAAAGTGAATGGAAGGCAAAAAGGAGGGGAGGCTAGAGAGGGAGGAGAGAAGGAGGGGAGGCAAGAGAGGGGAGCGAGCGAGGGGAGGAGAGAGAGAGAGAGAGAGAGAGAGAGAGAGAGAGAGAGGGGGGGGAGGGAGGGGAGCCTTAACATGGGTCGCCCCCTTAGTGAGGGTGATTAGTAAGGGCAACCTTACGAAGGTCACCCTCACTTTGGGTGACCTTACTAAGGTCGCCCTCACTTTGATCGCCCTTAGTAAGGGTAACCTGAGTAAGGTCAACCTCAGTAAGGGTAACCTTACTAAGGTTGCCCTTACTAAGGGTGACCTTAATCTTAAAGATTGTCTTTATTAAGGGCAACCTTAATCTTAGTAAGGTTGTCTTAAGGGTGACTTTAATGATGTTAATTTTATTTAATTAAAATTAAGGGTGGCTTTAATGATGTTAATTTTATTTAATTAAAATTAAGGGTGGCTTTAATGATGTTAATTTTATTTAATTAAAATTTTATTTAATCTTAGTAAGGGTGACTTTAATGATGTTAATTTTATTTAATTAAAATTATAGTAATTAAAGTTATTTAAATGAAATATGAAGGAATAGAATAATAAATAAAATAATAATATTTATAATTAAAATAATATATATATGAGAGTTAGTTATGTAAACATTTATTATCAAATATTCTTATTGAAAATAAATTTTAGACTTTGTATATTAATGACACTATTTATAATGATTACATACTATTTTTATGACTGTCAAAAATAATATATTTTTAAAAATATTTTTAATATGTATAGACTTAATGTTTAAAATTCAAATCTATTTTTTATAGTTTATTATGCATTTGTGAGTTATTTTGAGTTGTGTTTTGTCAGACATATAGTACTTTGCAAATAGAGATCTCTTTCTCTCCTATCTTCTTTAAGTCTAGGTTTTTGTTTACTGACATGGAGAACACAACATTTCACATTTTTTTAGGAGGTTTAGAGATTGTTTAGAGACTGATCCTATTGTTAAGATTGTAGAATGACTTTTTTATATTTCTAAACCTGATGATTATGTTTAGAGCTCATTCTGGATTGAAGATTTTTGCAATCAAAGCACAAAATGATGGTGTGGATAATCATATATCTATCCAATCAACATAATACCTTGTTCCGATAATAAGAGAGTCAAGTTTCCTAGAGTAGTCTAAAGGAGTTCTTATGGAGGATTGTATGAGTGTATTTATGCCTTGCGTGGAAGCAGGACTATGAACGGCACATCGAATACAACATCATGGATTGGTACACATATTATCTGTTGAAATATACAAGTGAATAGGGTGTGCGCGGGAATAAGCCCTTGGTTAGAGGCTGTAAAAGAGAATGTGTAAATGTGAAAGAACCTGTGAAAAGGTGAGAAGAATCTACTGGGAGAGAATAAAGGGTAGCATGAGAAGATTTAGGAAGTGTGGAGATATTCTGGGAAAGGTGAAGAGGTAGAGAGAATCAAGCAAAAGAGGTGGAGTGAATCAAGGAGAAATCAGTGGAATTAGATGCTTGGATGTAAACTCTATAAATTGAGGCATTGGCCTAATGAGAATTTGCTGGTTTTTTATTATCCATGCCTAAATTAAGCTATTTCTAATCTTTAATTATTTGCTAATCACTTTATTAATGATGTTGATTCTAGTATTTGATCCACCATAGCTCATCACATTGCTGTAATTTCAACATGGTATCAGAGCCAAGCCTAGAATCCATCATTTTATGAGCCCATTATCTTGCTAATCATTTTGCCAATTAGGATTAATAGCTAATTATAATTTTTTCCTCTTTTTTCAACTCACCTTTGTACCCCCAGCTGGTGGAGGAGCTCTAGCTCCTTACACACTCAACATTAGGCCAAACACTTCTAGCCCAACATAACCAGCATCTCCACGATCCAGCCCATCAAGAAAGAAGCGCAAACCGCCGGTGGATGCTGTAGAAATTGTGATTTTCTCAGGCGCCTGTTTTTGGGAGAAAAATAGAGATCTCTTCTTCATCAGTTCAAATGGGTCTGATTCCTCTTAGCCCCAAGTGTTTTCAAGCATGCTCTACAAGGTGGTGAAGTCAGAATTCAATTTGATCAAGTCTACAGTGAGATCCAAGCTCTTCATCAAATCTACAAGTGACTTTGGTAAAACAGAGATTAAGCATTCAATGTTTGGTCAAATCTTATGTTTCTTGGCTTAATCCTCTACTAGACTCATTGCTATTGATGTCCTTGAAAGCATTTGAGCTCATTTGAAGTCTAAGGCACCAGATCTGGACTCCCCGCATACTCTATTTTTTGCACACAAAATAGAGGATTAATTTGCTAATCAATGATTAATCAGTACTAATCACTGTATTTTGTTAAAATTGAGGGTTTAAATTAACCATTAGGTATCTGATACAGATGCCTATAACTTCAAATTGCAATTCGAAATTGGTTTGATACTCCAACCATTCCATACAAATCGGTTACCCTTGATTTAATGTAATTTCTGGTAAAATTATGCTGATAAATTTGTTGTAATCATCGCTTAAACACCAGATTAAGTTGTAAAAGGGTAGACACTGCCCTTGAATCTTGAAATTGGATCAAGAGGTAAGACCCCCTTCACATCATCATGAGTACAGCACAAGAAATAGCCAAATTTAATGGGGAGCAGTTTTACACATGGCAGACAAAAACCATGTATTTGCTCATGAGAAAAAATCTGTGGGGGCTAGTTGAGGGAAGAGATGAATGCCCAGATGCAAGAGGTGTAAATGAGTGGAAGAGCAAGAATTAAAAAGCATTGGGACTTATTGCACTCAGTTTAAATGATGAAATCATTCATCTCATCACAGGGATACAATGGGCAAAAGATGCATGGGATGAACTCAATAAATTATTTGGCACACAAGCTAAAAAATCAAAGATAAATATGTTAATGCAATTCTAAAAATTGGATATGAAGGAAAGTGAACCTTTAATCACACACTTGAGCAGATATAAAAGCATTAAGCAACAACTCGCAGCTATTGGCAAAAAGCATTAAGCAACAACTCACAGCTATTGGCAAAAAGGTAGAAGATGATGAGGCACTAGCAGTGCTTCTAAAGAGTGTGGACAAAGGTGAATATGAAAACATTGTAGCAACACTAAAGAATGTACCTAAATTGAAGCTACACGAGATAGAAGGAGCTTTACTAGAGCAAGAGAGCAGAGGCAAAGAGAAGAAATGGCTCGACTCAACAGCAGAAGAAGAAAAAGCATTCTTCACCCGAGGAGGATTCTCTCAAGGACGAGGACGAGGAAGAGGCAGAGTAGGAGGAAGGACCTTCACTTGCCACAACTGTGGAAAGCCAGGACACATGGCAAGAGACTGCTACAACAAACCCAGTGTGGAGAAGGAACAACATCGGCAAACTTCATGGAGGCTCCAAAGGAAGTGGAGTCGGATCATTTTTTCTGAGAGAGAGAGAGAGAGAGAGAGAGACCCCACAACCCAATGTAACCTGCCCCAACAAAGTAAAACCACCTCTGAGCCACCGATGATGTAGGCCACGTGGTAGATAGATGTATGTGTGAGCACTTTAGTCAAGGTCGCGGGCACTTGTAGTAGCCTTGGACACATAGAGAGAGAGAGTGTCAAGGACTATGAGTTTAGGGACTTGAGGCACTGGTCGCGGGCTATCAAGTAAGAGAGAAACTTGGTATAGGGTCCAGGTGTGCTAGGAGTATTCACTTGAGGGGAGGTGTTGAAATATACAAGTGAATAGGGTGTGTGCAGGAACAAGCCCTTGGTTAGAGGCTGTAAAAGAGAATGTGTAAATGTGAAAGAACCTGTGAAAAGGTGAGAAGAATCTACTAGGAGAGAATAAAGGGTAGCATGAGAAGATTTAGGAAGTGTGGAGATATTCTGGGAAAAGTGAAGAGGTGGAGAGAATCAAGCAAAAGAGGTGGAGTGAATCAAGGAGAAATCAGTGGGATTCTTAGCTCAATTTCAATAAACCTTGATTAATAAGAGTATTTATTAGAACTTTGTATTTCTTAAAATAATAGGCAAGCTCACACAGAAGCTTCCCTTGCTAGGCGTAACATCGAATGGATATGGCTCTCTGGCTTGTTTCTACTGTAAGATTAGACCTGTATGTAGAAGTATGTGTGGTGCTACAGTGTACTATTGTATGCCTGATGACCCACATATGACCATATTGATGATAGATTAAGTGGAACATTTGCATAAGGTGCAAAGGGGCACATCAGGGCAAGCATTGGAAAAGATAAGAGAACTTATGCAAGAGACAGTTTCAAAGGTGGCTACAAGTAGTCTAAGGAAGATACAAATGGATATCACCAAACAACTTGTATTGGATGTAGATTTTGAACTTCTTTACAAACTGTTATATGATGGCATGAAGCTTGCAAGAGCTTATGACAATTGCTTCTTGCAAGAGCTTATGACAATTGCTTCTTACAAAATAAAAGAAGAAGACACAATGGCACAAGTTTTATTCTAGGAGATGATTACCAATGTTTTGGTACACAAAGGCTTTCCCAAACCAGATTTTTTTGGCTTCATAAACTAAACATGCAAGTTGGTTAGCAGGAGAGGGTCTCAAGGGAACTATCAATTTATATGATGTTATTATTTTAGATCTCGCTAATGCCCTCTTGCAGTCCACAAAGAAGCATGCATTCATGCAAGGTAAATATCATGAAGCAAGCCCTAAAATAACAAAGTTGATGGAGAAGGCTAGATCATCAAAAGCTTCAAGCCCATCAACCACTGCAGATTGGTGGGGGAAGTAGTGAGTGGCACACCAATGCATGTGCAACCAAACTATATTGGTGATAACATTACAATTAACTAGCATCAAAAACCCACAATTATAAACCTTGAGGATGATAACTCATCACATCATCTGGAGTATGTCATAGAAAACTAGCCATGCAAGAAACAAGGTAGGAGATTAAACTTTCCACCCACTATTCCTATAGCTACATAAGGTGGTCAGCACAATGCAGAGGGATTTGCAACTAAAACTGAGGTGCAAGAAATTGTGGAGAATGACATACACGACTCAATGTGGGCTATACGTCAAACACCTCTACACAACAAGGTCACTTACCAAGGTGGCCAAGATGGCAAGTGTAAGAAGTGCATTAAGAAATGTGGGCAAGGTGTTACAACTCCATCTTTCTATGGTATGAGAGAGTGGTCAAGGGGCCAAAGGTTACAGCTCATGTGGTTTTGTAACAATAGCGTGGATCATACATGGAGAGTATGTAATACTATCTCTCAATCAATTACTAGACCCCCGGTTGTATGGCCAGTTGGATGAGGTAAAAACCTTACTGTGGATGAGATCCGAGCATTGAAGTTTGGTGGATTTGTGTTGCAAAAGGAACTACACCAAAAAGCAAATGATGTAGCCCATTGGTCAACAAAGTATAGAAGTGGCATATCGAATATGCAGCCAAGAGAATAGATTAAAGAATTTCAAACAAAGCTATGGTCTTTAAGCATTTGGTCATTAAGGCCGGGGAGATAAGTGTTTGTAATTGAGACCGAGGAATCACTACTGCATAGTGAAAAATACAAGGTGACAAAATGACAAAGAATCCATCATGCACATGTCCCAATTTTCAAATCAGGGTTAGGGGTTAGTAGACTATATTACGTATGCAAGCACCTTTATTTTGTTTATTTGAAAAAAAATCTTTATTTATTCTATATGCAAGCACCTTTATTTTGTTTATTTGCGTATTTTCGGGTTAGATGCAAACTGTAATATGTTTATACATCAACCCACTCTAAAAAAGGAGTACCTAAGAATGTTTAGCAATAGGAGAACAATCTGAAAAGGACCTCTAGGTTGATGACTATGTACTGTTGTTTTGAAAATCTCCTTGATTTTGTGATGATAAAATGTCCTTTATATCATGGTTCTATCAACTCTCTCTATGAAGGTCTATTTACTTTTCATTTTTTAATGGTGGTTGTATATCAATGGTTGGAATATCTTCATTTATTATTTTAAGTTCTTCTCAATGTTGATGTCAACATCGTTTTATACATTATCAATTATTGGAATTGATTTTCTTAAATATAGCATTTATTCATGTAATTACTTTTCGTACACAAACCACTTATCCATGCTATTACTTTTTTGAATTTAGGAAATATCCATGCAAATCACTTTTTACTTTTAGCATGTTCTATTTATATATATGACCCCTTGGCTCTTACTCTAACCCTCACTTCTATATATCATTGCATCCCTCTCTCTCTCACTATCATTCTCCCCTTCCCTATTTGTCCTTTTTTCCTTTACTCTCTCTCACCACATCATTCTCTACCTCACCTACCCTCATTCTCACCTTCTCTCTTATTCTCTATCTTTGTTGATCTCATCATGACTTCATCGAATGCCCCTAACTCTACTCTCAAGGATACCCTTGAAGCTATTTACAAGGATTTGTGCAAGAAGTTGAGTGGAGATGTGCAAGAACATATCAAAATTACAATAAAGGCCAGTAATCTTTGGAGCAAGCTTCTAGCAGATAAGCCCATTGATTTTGAAGATCTTTATGTGTGGAATACAAAGATTGGAGCTGCCATCTGCACTTGAGTTATGGCTACATTTGTGAAGTAAAGGAGGAGCCCCTGTAAAAGGAGTTGAAGAATAGAGTAGGCCATAAAAGCACATAGGTGTAAGAACACTTATGTAGTTATGTCAGGTTACCTTTAGTAAATAGTATTGTAGGCTGTAGGCCTTACAACTACTTAGTTGTAGAAACTTTTGTGGAGTAAAGTCTTCTTTTAACTACTTAGTTTCTACAACTACTTAGCTGTAGAAACTTTTCTGGAGTAAAGTCTTCTTTTAACTATAATCTACTTATCAAATTTTGCATTGTTTGTTGTTTTGAGGAAACAGTATGTGATCCCAATATAATTTCTTTTGGGGAATAAATTTTTTTGCCCACAATTGGCTACAAGATTATCCTTTTCAATTTTGGCTTGTTCATTGTTTTTTATAACATGAAGTCACTATGCATTATAAACCATGCAATGACATGCATATGTAACAACATCCTAATGCTATGCCATGCCATGCCATGTAATTCTTTATATTGCAATAGCTTATACATGCATTAGCATGCAGGATAGAGTAAGTAGAGAGAGAGAGAGAGATAAGAGAGAGAAAGTAAGACGAGGAGAAAGAGAGAGGAAGGATGGGAGAGTGAGAGAGAGTTAAAGAGGAGAGTGGGAGAGTGATAGGGAGAGGGAAAGGAAGGAGAGAAAGAGGGTGGAAGAGGGAGAAAAAAATGTAAGGAGATAGGGAGAGAGGAAAGGACAGAGTGAGAGGGAGGCTGGGACAAGGAGAAAGAGTGAGAGAGAGAGGGGGAAGGAGACATTATGCATAGGGAAGGTGCGAGAGGGAGAGGGCAAGGAAGGAGCAAGGAAAGAGGATGGGAGAGGAAGGGGAGAGAGAGGGTGGGAGAGGGAGAGGGAAGAGAGAGAGGGAAGAGGGTGGGAGTGGGAAAGAGAGAGAGGGAGGGAGAGAGAGAGGGTGGGTGGAAATGGGAAAGAGAGAGAGGGAGGGAGAGAAGGTGGGTGGGTAGGTGGGAAAGGGAGAAAGAGTGTGAGAGAGGGAAGGAGAGATTATGCATAGGAGGGTGAGGGAGAGGGAAGAGAGTGGGAGTGGGAGATTATTGTTGAAATTTGAGCATTGTGATGAGCTATGGTGGATCAAACACTAGAATCAACATCATTAACAAAGTGATTAGTAAATAATTAAGATATAATTAGTGGGTAATTAGCAAATAGATTAATGTAGGCATGGATACTCAAAAACCAGCAAATTCTCATTAGGGCTATGCCTCAATTTATAGAGTTTACATCAAGCATCAAATCCCATTGATTTCTCCATGATTCACTCCCAGAATATCTCCACCTCTTGCTTGATTCTCTCCACCTCTTCTCTTTTCCCTGAATATCTCCCAGAATAACTCCACACTTCCCAGAATATCTCCACACTTCCTAAATTCTCTCATGCTACCCTTTATTCTCTCCCAGTAGATTCTTCTCACCTTTTCACAAGTTCTTTCACATTTACACATTCTCTTTTACAGCCTCTAACCAAGGGCTTGTTCCCGCACACACCCTATTCACTTGTATATTTAACACCTCCCCTCAAGTGAATACTCCTAGTACACCTAGACCCTATACCAAGTTTGCCTCCCCTTACTTGATAGTCCGCGACTAGTGCCTAGCACACCTCCCCTCAAGTTATCTTAGCACACTTGGACCCTGTATCAAGTTTCTTTCTTACTTGACAGCCCATGACCAGTGCCTCAAGTCCCTAAACTCCATAGTCCTTGACACTCTCTCTCTCTATGTGTCCAAGGCTACTATAAGTGCCCGCGACCTTAACTAAAGTGCTCACACATACATCTACCACGTGGCCTACATCATCGGTGGCTCAGAGGTGGTTTTACTTTGTTGGGGCAGGTTACATTGGGTTGTGGGGTCTCTCTCTCTCTCTCTCTCAGAGATTTTCACATGGCTCCTCACTCTTTGGAGCCTCACATCTTCTCTTGTCTTTAGTCTTCTTGTCGTGGCAGCTTCTCTCCACGCGTCCATGTCTTCTTTCAGTCTTCTTGTGGCAGCTTCTCTTCTCGTGTAGCTTCAATTCAGGTACATTCTTTAGTGTTGCTACAATGTTTTCATAATCACCTTTGTCTACATTCTTCAGAAGTACAGCTAATGCTTCATCATCTTCTACCTTTTTGCCAATAGCTGCCAGCTATTGCTTAATGCTTTTATATTTGTTCAAGTGTGTGATTAAAGGTTCACTTTCCTTCATGTCCAATTTGTAGAATTGCATTAACAGATTTATCTTTGAATTTTTTGCTTGTGTACCAAATAATTTATTGAGTTCATCCCATGCATCTTTTGCCCATTGTATCCCTGTGATGTGATGAATGATTTCATCATTTAAACTGAGTACAATAAGTCCCAATGCTTTTTCATTCCTACTCTTCCACTCATTTTCTCCTCTCTCTGGGCATTCATCTCTTCCCTCAACTAATCCCCACAGATTTTTCCTCATGAGAAAATACATGGTTTTTGTCTGCCATGTATAAAATTGCTCCCCATTAAATTTGGCTATTTCTTATGCTGAACTCATGGTGATGCGAAGGGGGTCTTACCTCTTGATCCAATTTCAAGATTCAAGGGCAGTGTCTACCCTTTTACAACTCAATCTGATGTTTAATCACTGTATCAGATACCTAATGGTTAATTTGAACCCTCAATTGCACCAAAATACAGTGATTAGCACTGATTAATCACTGATTAGCAAATTAATGCTCTGTTTTGTGTGCAAGAAACAGAGTATGCGGGGAGTCCAAATCTGGTGCCTTAGACTTCAAATGAGCTCAAATGCTTTCAAAGGCATCAATAGCAATGAGTCTAGTAGAGGATCAAGCCAAGAAACACAAGATTTGACCAAATATTGAAAGCTTAATCTCTGTTTTACCAAAGTCACCTGCAGATTTGATGAAGAGCTTGGATCTCACTGTAGACTTGATGAAATTGAATTCTGTCTTCACCAACTTGTAGAGCATGCTTGAATACACCTTGGGCTAGGAGGAATTAGGAGCATTTGATTTGATGAAGAAGAGATCTGCAAATTACTCAGAAAAAACAGCGCTGACTAAAATCGTAAATTCTCCCAGATGCGCTGGCGGTTTGCTACGTTTCTTGCATAGGCTAGAGCTCCTTTGGGTTAGCTACCTTGGGCTAGAAGGGTTTGGCCAATGATTGAATATGCAAGGTGCTAGAGCTCCTCCACTAGCTAGGGGTGAAGGGGTGAAGTAAAAAATAACTAAAATTTTGATTATTTCTTAATTATCTACTAATCTTGATTAATTAAATAATGGGCTCATAAACCTGATGGATTCTAGGCATGGCTCTGATACCATGTTGAAATTTGAGCATTGTGATGAGCTATGGTGGATCAAACACTAGAATCAACATCATTAACAAAGTGATTAATAAATAATTAAGACGTAATTAATGGGTAATTAGCAAATAAATTAATGTAGGCATGGATACTCAAAAACCAGCAAATTCTCATTAGGGCTATGCCTCAATTTATAGAGTTTACATCAAGCATCAAATCCCATTGATTTCTCCATGATTCACTCCCAGAATATCTCCACCTCTTGCTTGATTCTCTCCACCTCTTCTCTTTTCCCTGAATATCTCCCAGAATAACTCCACACTTCCCAGAATATCTCCACACTTCCTAAATTCTCTCATGCTACCCTTTATTCTCTCCCAGTCGATTCTTCTCACCTTTTCACAGGTTCTTTCACATTTACACATTCTCTTTTACAGTCTCTAACCAAGGGCTTGTTCCCGCACACACCCTATTCACTTGTATATTTAACAATTATGCATATGAGAGAGGGAAGGAGAGAGGAAGGAGAGAGGGAAGAGAGTGGGAGTGGGAGTGGGAGTGGGAGAGTGGGAGAGTGGGAGAGAGAGGGCGGGAGGGAGAAAAAAAGGACAAGGTTGAGAGAAGGAGAGATAAAAGAGGAGAAGGATAGTGAAGGGGAGAGAGAAAGGGATGAGGTTGGGAGGGAGCGAGAGAGAGAGAGAGAGAGAGATAGAGGGAAGTAGAGATATTGAGAGGGAGGGTGGATAAGGGAGAAAGAGTGAGAGGGGGAAGATGGTGGGAGAGGGAGAGACAGAGGGAAGAGTGTGGCAGAGAGAGAGAGAGAGAGAG
Organism: Cibotium barometz; assembly: GCF_041138505.1. Taxonomy (NCBI): domain Eukaryota; kingdom Viridiplantae; phylum Streptophyta; class Polypodiopsida; order Cyatheales; family Cibotiaceae; genus Cibotium; species Cibotium barometz. The sequence goes on along the minus strand of NC_141093.1, from coordinate 37,892,704 downwards.
AGAGAGAGAGAGAGAGAGAGAGAGAGAAGGGAGGATCTAAGTTAGGCTAGAGGAGAGAAAGTGGGTTGGGGCTAAGAGGCAGTAATGGAGGTTGTAGGAGGAAGTGGTGCACTGGGTTGGAGGTAGTGGTGGAGGCACTGGAGAGAGAATGTCCACATTTTAAGAGATAAGAGTTGCCAGTTAAATCTCCCTCCACCAAGCTCCCTCAAAAAGCACACTCTCTAATTTGGATCTGCTAGTGCTTCCTCCAAGCCAATTAACCCTTGTACTTTCATTATTTCAGCCACCATCAAGGCTATATTAATAATTGAGTGGAGGCCTTTTTTTGCTCCTCTATTCTCTTAGATCTTTGAATAGTTGCTAGCTCTTCTATGACACCAAGCGAAGCTTTCCCATCTTAGAGTTACTTCACCCATTTAGAATATGGCCCCTTATGAGGTGTTCTAGGCTTCTATTCCTCATCATATGAAGAATCCACCTCTTGTAGAGTTGGTAATATCATTTGTGGTTGTGTCTACTATTGGGCTACTTCGTCATTTAAGGATAGTGTGGATGGAGCCCTATTCTCCCCCACTTGATATGAGGCTATTCCTTGAACACCACATCATAGCTAACAATTATCTTCTTTATCTCTATATCGTATAGTCGATAGCCCTTTGAATCCATACTATACCCCAAGAAGATATACTTTCTGCTCTTGGAATCTGTTGCACCCCCCCAGCGGATCAGTGGTGACAGAGCACTCAATCGGACCACCTTCCACATCGTGAGCACCACCTCGGTACGCATGTGAAGGTGGCGGGCTATAACCACCAGGCTAGTTGTTGCCAAGATCAAGAAGGCAAAGCTTAAAAGGATGGTTAATCACTACTGCAAGGAGTTCACAAGGTTGCAGGAGGTTGCATGCTGCAAATAGCTCACACCTAGTAGTTGTGAGACAGCCAGTAGGTGAGAAGTGAAACATGGTTATAGTCCTTAGGAAGTAGTAGTCTCTAAGTTGAGTAGTTGCTCTGTAATGATCCTGTAATGTTTCTGGAAGTAATACAGTAAACAAAGAGCAATGTTGACATTCATTATGTCTCTATGTTACTCTCTGCAATGTGTTGAATAAGAGTGTTGTGTCTTTGTTTTAATAAACATGTTGTGTCTTTGTTGAATAAGAGTGTTGTGTCTTTGTTTTAATAAACATGTTGTGCACGTGAAAGAGAGTGTGAGAGTTATGTAGTGGAGTGAGAGCAGAGTGAGAGTGTGTGGAGTTTAGCCCGCTATCTTGCCATTCTACAGAGAGGGAAATCGGTGAGAAACACCTAGTGATCTTGCTTGGGAAAACTCTATTGCAACTATGTTGGAAAACTTCCTACTAAGGGCAAACTCTACCGCATCTCCACTGGAAAACTTCCTATTGAGGAAAAACTCTACCACAACTTAACTGGAAAACTTCTTACTAAGGGAAACCTCTACCGCAACTAGGCTGAAAATCTTTCCTTTTTGGGAAATTATGATGAAGTAGAAAAGTCTCCACATTGAGTAGCATTTTGCACCTTCAGGGCAAAGGAAACTCTAGAAGGGAAAGTTCAGGTTCCACTCAAACTGACCTTACTAGAATTAGATCCCTAAAATAAGACTACGGAGAAGCCATAGCATGGAGGGGATTTTCTGGGCAAGTCAATGTGGAGAACCTTCCACCACATAAGCCAACCAACAAAAATGGAGCCAGGCATATCTTCCACATGATTGTGAACCTGAGGATGGAGAAAAGCAATGACTTCCAAGAAACCCTCTAGGAAGCTTGCAACAGCAACTGGGAGTGTTTCGCACCGTTCCAATCAGGAAGATAGTGTGGAAACTTCTACAACCCCACACGAGCAAGAGGGAGCGTAAGATTTCAAGCACAATTTGGACCAAGAAAAGGAGTGGCAGGTCTAGAAATCCCAAGAAGGGTGGAGCAATAAAACCAAGAAGAACAACCACAACAACAAAATCCTAAAAAAGATTCAAGGGAGCCATGGCATCATTAGCCAAAAAAAATTCGATGTTGTCAGGAGAGAAAGGGAAAGATGCAGATCTGCATGTAAGGAGGTTTGAGCAATACTAAAAAGTGGCCAGACCTCGGGATGTGGAAGAACCAAAGCTAAGTGAAATCCATAGAGATGTTTTCATCATGAACACCTTCAAAGACAGAGCCATGGAGTGGTATCAAGATACCAAGATAACTACTTCTAGACTTATGAGAGATCATGATTTCTTTTCTCGGGAGATTCCGAATGATAAAGTATGCAACTCAACTATGTGATCAGATGAGAGAACTCTAACAAGAAGACATGGATGTAGAGGCCTATGCAACAAAACTATGTGATCAGATGAGAGAACTCTAACAAGAAGACATGGATGTAGAGGCCTATGCAACAAAACTATTGAGCTTGAGGCAGAGAGTGATGGAACAAACCCGACCCTCAATGTAAATAGTTATAGATTGGTTTGTCCACCACGGGCTTAATCTGGACATCCATGTAGTAGTTAGCACGAAGCAGGTAGAAACTGAAGAGGAGTTCAAGGAACTGGTTGAACTGGCCAAAATGGTAGAAAAAAGAAGCCAAGAAAGAAGACAAAAGAGGAAGCCTAGGAAAAGTGTCACAACTGAGAAGGATGATTCAAGTGACACCTCACAAGACACTCCAGTGGCAATAAAGAAAAGGAAGGACAAAAAGAAGAAAACCGCGAGAAGGCACAAATAAGCCTCGAAGAACTTGTGTTGTAGGTGAAGCAGCTAATGCAAGAGATGAAAAAGAGAAAAAGCTCAAAATTTCACAAAAATGTGTTCTGCTCTCAATGCAAACAGGAAGACCATCTCAAGGAGAAATGCACTATGCCACCAACGTGTACCATTTGTAACGTGTACAATCATAGTACATGGAATTGCAGATATAACTTGGTGAACAGTATGGAAGGAGCACAAAGAAGACCCCTAGGGATGGGAAGGTATGGGAGCAGAGGCCACAAAAATTACTCATGTGAAGAAGAAGCCAAGGACATGCTGGTGGTTCTACAACCTTCACATGCTACTATTGTCAACAGCCTGGGCACACCAAGGTAGAATGTGCCATGAAGAAAAAACATGATGGAGAAAGACAGATGAAATTAATGAAACCCAAAGAAAAACTACCAAGTTCCAACATGATGCAAGTGACATACAGATGAAGGTTCAAGACATCTTGGTAGTCACAAGGGCAAAAGCAAATGAATCTAGTGTAGTAATCACTCCGCTACATAATTAGGGCTCACCCAAAGCCCGTCACAACAAGAAGGCAACTAGGAACATCAGGAACATCACGAAGAGGTGAGGATCCAAACCACCCAAGAAGGCAACAAGAAGGCAACTAGGGACTAGGAACATCAGGAAAAGGTGAGGATCCAAACCACTAAGGAAATAGAAAGGAGGCAAGGCAAGCAGAAGGAGGGTGGCTCACGCGAAGTCACTCGTAGATCACCAAGCAAGCAGAAGGAGGGTGGCTCATGCAAAGTCATCGCTCACAGATCACCAGGAAGCAGGTAAAAAATCTGCACAAGGTACGTGCAGAGCACAACAATGAAATATTCTTGGAAGAAAGCAAGAAGGATGTTAATTGGTTTTGCAAACCAATGTAGTATCAATGCTATTGGATAGACAAGTTCTACTGAGACAAGTGTTGGACTTATGTCCAAGGTTCAAGGCTAAAATCTTGATGGCATGCATTGAAGGACTAAGTAAGGAACTGGATCATTTAGAAGAAGAAGAAACCCCAGAATGCAGCAAAATGTAAGCTAAGGAACTCCCAGCATCCAGACATGATGAAGTGGTCGAAGTCACAATCCAACTAAACAACGTGCTCATCATGATGTAGTATTGGATGGTGGATCCAGAGTATATGTCATTACTGAGGAAACTATAGGGGAATTTGGGAGCCCATTCCATTCAACATAAGAATGCTAGATAATAGAATGGTGGTTCCCTAAAGGAGTTATCATCAAGAATGTCCAAATGAAAATCAAACAAGTAGACTTCAAGGTCAACTTGGTGGTCATAACCACTGAAAACCACACTGAGTCTTACCAGGTGTTATTAGAAAGGCCCTGGTTCAGACATGGTAAAGTAAAGCAAGACTAAGGCAGAAATAGAATCTCTATTAGAAAGGGGAAGCAGAAAGTTCATGTTGATCTTTTTGATGTAACGAGATTAGTAACACTTGCTCAAAGGCCAGTTCATGCGAAGACATTCAATATGTCAAAAGGCTTTGATGATGAAGAAGACAAAATACTCCGCGAACATAACAACCTAGTACCCTTGTACATGTTACATGTGGATGAAGTAATGGGGCAGTATGCAGAAGCAAAAGATGAAAACACGGAAGAAGCAGGTAAAGAAATGAAGAAAAAAGAATAAAATTTTGCAAAACCATTGAGGAGAACAAAATTAAGCAAAACCATGCAGGAGAAAGCCTCAAAAGAGATTGAATGGGCCGGGAATCTGGAGCAAGAGGAACATATTCAAGAGATCCGTGATTGGGTGCAGAAGAAAAAAGAGAACCAGAAGAAAAATGCCGTGAAAGTAAGCCCGGACAGATTACAAGAGGTGAATCTGGGAGATGAAAAAGAAGAAAAGCTTGTGGAGATTCGTCTGAACTAGAAGAAGAATTCAAAAAAGAGTTGGTGTTCTTACTAAAAGAATACCAAGATGTCTTTGCTTGGTCGTACGAGAACATGGAGGGCATTGACCCTAAATTCTTCCAGCACATCATCAATTTAAGAGAAGGAGCCATACCAGTCAGATAGAGGTATAGAATGAACCCCAACTATGCCAAACAAGTCAAAGAATAAATTGACAGACTACTAAGAGTAGGTTTCATTGTGCCAGTAGAGAGAAAGTTGCTTAGATATCCTCAATTATGGTAGTTCTCCCAAAAAGAACATGAAGATCAAAATCTATGTGGACTACCGCAAGATGAATGCAGTAACTATCTCGGATCCCTTTCCACTCCTATTTACAAACTCTTTGCTCGATGAGGTATATGGGAAGGAAATGTACTCATTTCTGGATGGATTCAGCGGTACAACCAAGTAAAAATGGTGCCAGAAGATAGGGAGAAAACAACCTTCATCACTGAGTGGGGTGTCTTCGTGGCGCGACTGTCATGATGTTCGGCTTGAAAAATACACCTACTACTTTTCAAAGAATGGTGCAAGAGATCTTCTATGATTACCTGACAGACTTCATGAAAGATTTTGTAGATGACTTCAGTGTGTCTAGATAAGGCAATGCACATCTATCATTTGAGGCTGTGTCTGCAGAAATGCAAAGATACCAAGCTTAAGCTAAATCCAGCCAAGTGTGCATTTGCAAACAATGAGATCAGGAACACTATTAGGACACATTGTGTCATCCCAAGGATTGGCCATAGATCTTGCTAAAGCCAAGGACATATCCAGAATATTAAGCAACTAGAGAGATTCCTTGGTAAGGTTAAGTGGCATGCTAGATTTTTAAAATATTTAGCACATGTGGCTAACCCATTGTATGCGCTTACCAAGAAAGATGAAAAGTATGAATGGAATCTAGAGTGTCAAAAAGCATTCCAATGGCTAAAGAGAATGGTGTCAACTGCACTAATAGTAACCACCCCAAATTGGAATGAAATGTTCCATGTGTATGTTGATGCTTTAGACAAAGCAGTGGGTAGTGCATTGATGTAAGAGAATCAAGAGGGGTACATGCAACCCATTCATTATGCTAGCAAAGCCCTCACAAGGGCGGAATGAAACTATAGCACAACAAAGTGGGAAGTTTTCTCAATGATTTATGCTGTGAACAAGTTCCGACAACACTACCTCTTGGGAAACAAGTTTGTTTTCCATGTGGACCATCAAGCCCTGATTTATCTAGTGAAAAAACCCTTTCTGGTAGGGAAGATGGCAAGGTGGATGCTTTTACTACAAGAGTTTGAGTTCACCATCTAGCACATGCCCACCAAAGAAAATGTGATTATGGACTTTCTGTCTAGACTAGATTTTGGATAACCTACTCTAGATGGATTAGATGACCAACTCCCAGACACCAACCTATTCACAATAGCAGATGCGAAAGTGGGAGAAAATCGGTATTATGATATGATGTAGTTTCTAGAGGATGGAACTTTCCTGGAAGGTTATACTGCTGATGACAAAAGAAAAGGATTGCCTTAACGAGCAAGAACTTCACTATGATTGCAGGGTAGCTCTACAAAAGAGGCATAGACCAGATCCTTCGCAGGTGTGTCACACGAACCATGATCAGCAACACAAGCAGTATTAAGAGAAGCACACTGTGGCATTACTGGAGGAAACATGGGCGAAGAAATCACAGCCTAAAAAATTTTGCAAACAGGCCTATGGTGGCCAACTGTCATCACGAGGGATACCAACATTAAAGCAAAGCAATGTGATGTCTATCAATGGATGGGTCAATCCAGTGATTCTGATAAATTGCCCATCTCTCCCATACTGCCGTTGTTTCCTTTCATGAAGTGGGGATTTTGTTGGCCTTATCAAGTTACCCACAAAAGGAAGCAAGTGTGAACACATCATTGTGGCAACTGATTATTTCACCAAATGGTCAGAAGCTAAAGCAGTGAAGAGCAATTCTGCAGAAGAGGTGGTGAAGTTCCTCTTCAAGGACATTATTGTTAGCCACCATGGATTGCCAGTGGAAATAGTGAGTGACCAAGGCACCCATTTCATAAACAAGGTGATGAAAGGATTGATTCAAAAGTACCTACTCAATCACAAAAAGTCCTCAACCTGTTACCCATAGTGCGATGGCCAGGAAAAATCTACCAAAAAGGTTTTGAACCAAATCCTGAAGAAGATTATAAATGCCAACAAGGATGATTGGGATCAAAAGCTACATGCAACCCTATGGGCATTCCACAAATCTTACAAAGTCACAACGGGGCAAACACCATTTAAACTAGTCTATGGGCTGGAGGTAGTAGCGCCCCATGGAATTTGCGGTGCCCAGTTTGAGAGTGGCAATCCAAGAAAAGCTACTAATGGAAGAATCCCAGGAGCATAGAATATAGGAGCTCCTAGCCTTAGAAGAAGAAAGACAACTTAGCTAACTACAGGCAAAGATAGTGCAACAGAGAAGAAAATCTTCAAGAAAAATCTCAAGCACAAAATTTTCAAGCAAGGAGACCTGGTATTAGTCTACAACTCCAAGTTGGGATCACACCTCGAAAAATTCAAAATCCAATGGATAGGACCATTCAGGGTGAAAAACTTGGTCATTCAAAATGCCTTCACATTAGAAAGCTTGGATGGTATGCCTTTTCCCAAAAACGTGAATGGCTTTATGATGAGGAAATACATGGGCCAACTGGTGGAAGTTACACTAGAAGAAGGACAAGCAAAGGACAAGGAGTTGGTCCGGAGCATCCGCTGTGGCATAATCTCACTAGCAGACAATGACGTAGAAAATCCAAGAGGCAATAGAGCCACATAAGAATTCCACAAGGGTGGCCAGTCTGCAGAAGAACACAATTTTGTAACAAATCAAGGCCAGGACAAAACCAAGTGACCAAGTGTACGCTAGCCAGATCCACGTCAGCAATGCTAATTGCCACGATGTCGGCATAAGTAACTGCATGAAGGACAACTGTCACAACATCATTAAATTCCACATACAATGGTAAGATGAGGAGGCAACGAGCAAAATTTAATGCCTTTACTCCATGACGGCGAGGATTATACGAATCAGGAGTCAAATCACATTGAGAAGGAGGAAGTCAAAAATGACAATGCCCCAAGAAAGGAAGGAAAAAGGAAAAAGCATCGCAAAAAAGAGCACAAGGAGCCAAAACGCGCACACTCTCAACCCACTTTCTTGCTCACAACTTTCTCACCAATTTGCAATGCTCTCTCAGAAGACAAATCCATGCCAAAGGTCAACAAGACTCTAAGGCTAGACAAGTGGCCAGAGAAAAGCCTCTGTATGCCTATGACGATTCCCAACATGAGGAAGAAACAACACCAGGAGTGGGCGAGGAAGTGTGTCTTTAAAAAGCTGCTTGATCGCGAGTGAGAGGATCTTGAGGACCCCGAGGGATGGGGGTAACCTTATCAACCAATTTCTTAAAATAAACATTATACATATGGAAGGGAAGGAACCCATCAAGATCTCGAAGCTCGCAGTGCACCATGCACTAGGGTTGTTGATGGATGAAGCATTGGACACAAGCATGAAGCCCAGAGTGGAGGAGGAGATTCCCAAAACAGGCAGCATGCATCAAGTCAATAATGTGGCAGATGAGAGCAGTTCGTCTTCTTTCTACATAATGTAATGTTCATGGGGAAACCAAAGGATATGTCAAACATATGAGAGCAGTAGAAGCAAAAGAAAAAATAAACTCGGCTGCCATCTACAAGGAGAATTTGGCAAAGACAGAGGTCACATGGGCCAAGGAAAAACAGCCAACAGTGGTGCATGCACACCTAAGAGCTATCACACAAGCTGCCACGTCCATGGATCTCTGGTCTGGAGAATCCTATGAGGAACGACCACACCGCGAAGCTAGAGGATCCTCAAAACCCACCAGAGTGACCTTTAGCTCCTTTGAAGATGATGTGGATGATGAAGAAGAGTGGCAAAAAATCGTCGAGAAGGCCAGCACAAGAAGAGGAAGCTCAAAGTAGACGAAGAGCTGCGGCCGGATCCTGGACGAGGTAAAGAAGCAAAAAGCAAAAGAAGAAAGAAAAGAACAACTGACAGAGAGATAGAAACATGAAGCCGCCCAATGGGCAAAAGCAGAAAAGAAGAAAAAGTTGGAAGAAGAGAAAAGGAAAAAGGAGTAAGAAGAAAAGAGAAGGAAGGAGGAGGAAGAGAGAAAGAGGAAGGAAGAGGAATAGTAGAAAAAGAGAGAAGAAGAAGTTCAAAACGGGAAGTTGTCCACCCACAGGGGCTGATCTGCCCATATCACCAAAACTGCAGCCTTGGGTGGTAGTCTTAGCACATACGATGTAGGAAGGACCAAGCCACAGCCCCAAACTACCCAAAGAACTGGAGGCACAACTGCCTACCCAGCAACTACACATGAATAAAGGGTTGATGACTATGGCCCAGAGCATCCTTTCCCATGCCCTTGCTTCCATAGAGGAATACGAGTCAAAGGCCCGGAGCACCATCAATCAAATGTGCACCCTGAATTAGCAACAACATGGACTGCTCAAAAATGTTGCAACAAAATCCAGGGACTTGGTGAGCAAAGCAAATATTATGGCTTAGCATAATGTGGAAATGCAAAACAAGCTTGCTCTGGCCTTAGTCCAATAGAAAGAGCTAAGTGAAGGGAAAATCAGAACCCTCACCAACAAGAAAAACATGCTCAAAGCTCAGTTGGACAAGCTCAGAGCAGAGTTAGCTAAAGCAAAAAAGCCAGCCAAGGTCTAGGGTGATGCCATCCAAGGGCTGAAAGAAGAAGTGTTAGAGAGCACAACAGCATTAGTGGTCGCCTAGACACAGATCCAAGCCCTGAAGACCCAAGAGAAAGAAGAGATCATGTGCCTTCCGCTTGATGCTAAAGCGGCAATTATTAAAACAACGAAGGCCAGACTCAGCAAAGGTCTGGGACCAAGCCCTATTTGAATATCAAGATGCTGAAAATACACAAAGCTCACTTCCAGAACATCCAGCAGAATACGGCTAAGCCACACAAGTCGAGTGGAGGCCTATCCCCATGGCAGAAAAAAAAATTCTAAAGCAGACTCCACTCCAACCTGTGGTAAGAATTTTTGACCTGCAAAGTCCATAGAATGACAACAAAGGTCTTGGGTGCTAAGAAGAACGGGCAACACAGTGGCTGAAGAGAATGCAAAAGCATGCCACCTACTCAGATAATGTATACATTCTAGTCCGAAAATGTTCATAAAGTTTTATTGTTGATAAATTTGTCAAGGGAACGGGTTTCGAAGCAAATACTCCAGCACCGAGCATGCCAGGTGTTGTGCCCAACGGGCTCAGTGGCAACAGAGTGCTTTGTCGAACCACCTTCCATGAGCACCACCTCGGTAGTGCACATGTGAAGGTGGCATGTTGTAACCACCAAAATAGCTGTTGCTAAGATCAAGAAGACAAAGCTTAAAAGGATGGATGATCACTATTGCAAGGAGTTCACGAGGTCGTAGGAGGTTACATGCTGCAAATAGCTTATAGCTAGTAGTTGACAGCCAGTAGTAGTGAGAAGTGAAACATGGTTATAGTCCTTAAGAAGTAGTAGTCTCTGAGTCGAGCGATTTCTCTGTAATGATTCTGGAAGTAATACAGTAAACAAAGAGCAATGTTGCCATTCATTATGTCTCTATGTTACTCTCTGCAATGTGTTAAATAAGAGTGATGTGTCTCTGTTTTTATAAACATGCTATGCACGTGAAAGAGAGTGTGAGACTTATGTAGCAAGTGAGAGCATAGTGAGAGTGTGGAGTTCTAAAGTGGAGCAGTGTTCTGAGTGTCCCCATGACCACTCTAGAGTTGGTGTTTGAATCTAGAAGCTCTAGGCAGATGGCTACACGCCTCACACGGCATTACCTGACTAGTCTGTTACTTCAGCCCACTGTCTTGCCATTCTGTCGAGAGAAAAATTATAAAGCAGAGCATTGTTCTAAGTGTCCCCTTGACCACTCTAGAGTTGGTTTTCAAATCCAGAAGCTCTAGCGGACAGGTGGCTACACGCCTCCCATGGCATAGCTTGACTGGTTTGTTACTTCAGACCGCTGTCTTACCATTCCGCCAAGAGGGAAATCGGCAACAAGAAACAGAATCCCACTTGGTTCTGGATGTGTCTAGAACATAGAAAAAATAGCACAACCAAATATCCTTAAATATGCAACTGAGGGTTTCTTACCTAAATAAGCTTCTTGAGGTGTCATACCCTTCATTCCTTTTTTGTAACTCCTATTAAAGATATACACTATAGTGTTCAACTACCTCGACCCAAAAATAATTTCATAATCCTTTACCTTTGAGCATAAGCCATGCCATCTCCAACATTGTACACTCTGTAACACCATTCTATTGCAGAGTATGAGCAACTCTCAAATCTATCTTAATCTCGTGCTCCTTGCAGTAGCATTAAACTCACTTAATGTGAATTCTCCTCCTTGATCTATTTAAAACTTCTCCAACCTTTTTTTTGTCTCATTCTCTACCAAGCTATGCCATAATTTAAACTTTCCAAAAGCTTTAGCCTTATCCCGAAGGAAATACACCCATATCTTTCTACTAAAGTCATCGATTAGTAATAAGAAGTAGGAAGAACCACCTATATCATCCTACTAAAGTCATCGATCAGCAAGAAGTAGGAAGAACCACCCAATGAAGTGGTTGGAATTTATCATAGAGATCTTCATGTACAAGCTCTAGAGGAGCCTTTGCTTGCTCGTTATACAAGCTTCACACATCTAACATCTTTGAAAATGCTGACCTAGATGTGCCGCAATCCCAAACCTTTTCATCTTTTTCAAGACTACAAAGCTTAGGTGCTCAAATATTTCATGTCATACCTTACTTGTCCCCACATTGGCTTAAGCTATAAATAGCTCATACAAGTTGTTGCATAGGATTCCTTTCCCATAACATTACCACCAGCATATGTGATGACTGCACCAGCCTTATCGAAGAGAACCTTCATGTCATGACCACTATAGACAATAGATTCTGCTTCTTTTTTGGAACATAAAGGATATCAGGATAACTTCTTAGTATCACCATTACTAGAAATAAAAGAAATGATACCTAAACCCATGGTTGGGCATTCGGTGTTGTTCTTGACCACTACCAAGGTGGACTCCCGCACAAGCTTGAAGGAGGTATACTAGCCCTTTTCACTCGTCATATGTTGGGATGCTCAACTATGGATGATCCATGAACCATTGGATGCTAAGGAATGTTTTTCTTTTGCACATATTTCTTATATTTCCACAAATAGCTCTAATTTTGCTTTAGCACTATTCTCAAACTCCTTCTTCCAAGGCTTTAAAGTGCCATTCTTCTCATCTACTTCCTTCAGTCTTTATACTTTGACCACATGACCAAGCTTGTCAAAATAGAAACACTTTTACTTTAGATTTCTTCTTCTTTTCTCAAAAATGTTAGGGGTATCAGAACCCTTCCCCTTGCCTTTCTTTGCATTTGTAGAAAATGCCACATTGCTACCATCTCTAGCTTTGAAACTCATCTCCTCCTCTACTAGCATTATGCCGAGTTATGCACTTACGAATTCAATGAAGTCACCAAACTATCAAACTTTGGGGACAACACTCTAATACACTTATGTGCCAGTTCTTCACTTATCTTAGTGATCTAACTTCCTATCACCAAAAGGTAGAGGATAGGTACGATCAGGTGTGTTATTTGTAGGTTGAACCATATTTCCAAATTTTCCTTCAAATAGCAAACTACCAAAAATAAGCTTTGCTTAGAGCCTGTGCTTTGATACTATGTAAAAATACACAATAGCAAAAGCTAAATCAACACAATACAAAGCAATGAATTACAGAAAGAAATAGAGAGTAAACAATATTACTCCTTTCAAAAACTTGATTACAAACTGGTGGTGTCTACACCCACCCATGTGCTTTGAGTAAGGAGCTTTGATGGCGATCTAGACAAGACTCTAGATGAAGGATTTCTTGCTTACAAGTGTGCTTGAACATAATAAACTCAATGATGAACTAGGTTCCTAAACTAGTCTATATATGGTACCCAAGGTCGACAGAGGCATCACGTTGGCTAACCCACGACTTGGTCTAAAATGACCAATTGACCACATCATCTAATTGGGACCATATTAGGCTACAAGAAAGTCCCATAGGGATTTGTTACAACTCCCATAGCCATCTAAGGCAGTATGAATTCTCAAACAGGCCGCGCAACCTGAGAACATTGTGGCCCTCCATATCAGTGTAAACAGAACGGTCTTTATCTTTTGGAGGCAGTGTGCAAAACAACTATAGAACGAGAAAAAGAAGATAGAAAAAATTTAGCCATCCATCTCTCTTGTATGCTTGTATACTCTTATGTGCTTATCTACAACTATAACATCTCTCTTTTCATGTTATAGTTGTAGAGAAGTAATAAGATATAAGAAAATTTAACCATCCATCTCTTTCTTGTATGCCTGTATACTCTTGTATGCTTATCCTCTCGTATGCTTATAAGGTCTTGTATGCTTGTATACTCTTGTGTGCTTATCTACTCACGCGCGCGTGCGTGTGTATGTGTGTGCGCGCGTGCGTGTGTGTATGTGTGTGCGCGCATGTGTGTGTGTGTAAAGAAGAAGAAATCACACACATGCGCGCATGTGTATGTGTGTGTGTGTGTAAAGAAGAAGAAATCTTGCAAGGAAGCTCAAGCTCACCCTCTATCCCACATTCTTCTCACACCATTGATAAAAGTTAACACCATTTTAGCCTTCATCTTGAAGGCCCCTAGTGTTGGGGAGCGAGTTTTTTTCCCCTTTTTAGGGGGTGTCATGGAGGACTAACAAAGGCCTTAACCTTCACCTTTATCGCAATAAATGCTTCTTCTCACCTCTTCTCCATGATAGTTCCTATAGGGATACAAAACTGCTCTATGAGTTGGGCAATGGCATTGGACAAATTTTACATTTTGATATTATCTTTACCTACACTCCACATTAAAATAGATGTATAGGAGGGTGGTGTTATATGTACATTATGTGTGCTATGTTATATGCACATTATGTGTGAATATACTAGGAGGCTAACCCACATTAAGCTTGTGAGCATAGGAGCATGGAAACAAGCTCTAGTGGAGCATGGGTTAGGACTAACCTTAAGGGTTAAGGTTAGGGTTAGACATCCAAGGGTCACACATGGGAAATGGAGAGTCCAGAGTCACTTGAGGACCCTTCTATATAATAGGGGCATGGGGCACACTAGGGAGCTTGGAGGCTTGGGAGTCTTGGGAGGCTTCGAGGCTTAGGCTATGGTCTCTTGTGTAGAGGTCCATATCTACTCACCTACCATTTCACACTATAGCTACATGCTATTGGATTGGAGTTATACCTCTTGGTATGGGACATCAAGGTAGAGGTATGATGTATTTTATTTATAATTCATGTGTGCATCCCTTGGGCTCGAGGGTGGTTGGGTGGATGAGTTTATGCCTAATTTATGCATGTTTATGCATAACAATTATCTAGAGAGATCTTAGGGTTTTAACAGTGGTATCAGAGCAATCTCTAGTTAATTGTTGTTGTTTTTTTTTAAGTAAATTTTAATATTTACTAAAAATGTTATTTTGCTGATTTGTGTTGATGATTTGCATGTGGATCGTCGATATGGTGATTGGAATGCATGTTACTACTATTCAATGGACGAATCGATGTTGCGGGGGAATTCCGTGAGTTTAATGCTATTTTTTTCTATTTTTTGTGGTTTAAAATAAGCATTAATGGAAATTTTTACGAAAATACCACATATTTTATTGTGGATATTTTGGGTAGAATGGATTCCCTAAATTTCTAAATTTTTTAGGAAATTTTTCTTAATTTTTTAGAGCATTTTTATAGTTAAAAATGTATTTTTTATACATTTTTGTGGGTTTTTCCATGGGTATACGATCAAATTTCTGTCGATTTTCTGCTAAAATGCAGTAGGGGACAGCATGTTGATGCATGAAATACTATCCCGTGTGCGTGGGACCCTCTCTGCCTCTCAATTCTGATTTTTTCGTATAAATTTCTCTTAAAAGGGATTTTTGAAATATTAATCATAATTAATGTTTAATTATGATTAGGATTATTTTAATTAAAAAAGATTAATTAAGACATAATCCACCTCCTCTCTAAACAGAGAAGGAGAGGGTGGAGAGAGAAGGTATTGGAGAAGGTGGAGAGGAGAGGAGTGAAGAGAGAGAAGGTATTGGAGAAGATGGAGAGGAGAGAAGAGTGAAGGGAGAATCATCTCTCTTCCTCTCTCCTTTTGGCGCACAGGGGGCAGGGGGGCTACGCAGCAGCCGCCGCCGGCGAAATTTGCCCCCTCCCCATAATACGTTATTTTTATAAGGTTTTTTTAAAAAAACCTTAGTTATTAAAGGTTTTTTTAGAGCTTAAAAAGCTTTTATTTTTTTTAAGAGTTTTTATTTTTTTTAAGGCATTTCAAAAAAGCTTGGAAAAAAGCCCAAAAAAGAGAGGAAATCCTAATTTTGAGAAAAAAATTTCTCTGAAAAATTTTAGAATTTATTTTCTTGAAAACTCTTGGCTTTCCGCATTCCCGTGAAACCTTTTGGCTTTTGCGAATTCCGAGAAATCTTTTGACCTTCCGTATTCCGGAAACTTTTGACCTTTCACATTCTGATTTTTTTTGTCTTTTCATTTTCCCAAAACTTTTGGCTTTCCGTATCCCAGAAAAACTGCTGGGATTCTGAAATTTTTTGTCCGTTCGTATTCTAAATGCGTTCGGGGTTAATTAAAAATTTTAAAAAATAACTGAAAATTAGTGAAAAATTAGACAAAGGTTATTTTAAATTTTGAAAAAATGTGGGGTTGGTTTTTGGCATGTGATGTGTCCATTCGGGCGCCCGTGACTATTCAAATTCCTTTAAAAAATATTTTTTTGACCCAAAAATTTTAAAAATCTATTTAAATTATAAATTTTTATTGGATTTGAGAATTGTCAGGCGGAATTGGAAATTTCATGAACGATGGGAATCTCACGAAAAATTAGGAAATTTCTAGAAATTACTTTTAGAAATCCTAAAAATTGGTATTTTTTAAAATATCAATGGTATTTTGGTAAAATTTAATTGCTAAATTTTTTTGGAAAAATATAGGTTTGGAATGCCATAAGATAGGTTTGGTGGAATTCAAAATCATCGTATTTTGAGGGCCTATTAAATTAAGAAAAATTAGAAAAAATTCATGATAATTCTTTTTCTTGAGAATTTAATATTTTTGAGGATTATTTAATGTTGAAGTACGTTTTCTCGTACTAACATTTGATAGATGCGAGTTATTCGCATATTATTAATACAATTGTACCTTGTATTAGTAGTTATATTGGATTAATTCTAAACGATGTTTTCATGATTTTTTACCATTGTTTAGCCTTTGTTTTGGACATGTTCCATACTTTTGATGGCTATAATTTTCATTCAAAGTGTGTTTCACCTTTGACACTTTTCCATGATAATTTTTTTTGCACTTGTTTAAGTGTGGTTTGTGCTTAATTTCTTAAGCCTAAGACAAATTCTATCATGCGGTAGTTGATCAGTTTCTTTTGGTGGATTTTATTGGATGTTTTTCAAGTTTTATATGGACTCATCAGGTTCTACCTAGATCACTTGTGTCTAGGGGTTTTTTATTGAGTGCTACACACGTGTTTCACTTACTTACTTTGGAGTTTTTCTTAAATGACACCACGTTCATATACTTCGGTTTGATGAGTTAACCACTAATTTTAATGCTTCTTTTGGCATGATTAATGTCCATTAGATGGTATGCATTGATTTTTATGATCAACTATGGTTTTCATGGATTCAAGGAGCTTCTATGCTTTTATCCATGGTTTTATAAGGATCTTTTGGTCTTTTGGATAATATCATGTGCTTTAATGTTCCCTATTCTATAGCAAATGTTATCTTCTGCTAGTCCTTTGGGTCTATGGATTCTTGGTTGTACCTGAAAAATCCATCTAAGAAGTTATAGGCTTCTTTTCCTGCCACTCTTTCAAGCATATGTTCGGTGTATAGCAATGGATAATGATCTCTACCATGGTGACTGCATTTACTTTTTTCAAGTTGACACACATGTAGATCTTACCGTTCTTCTTAGGCACAATCACAACTAGTGACATCTAGTCTCTGTGTGAATCTCGTAAATGAAACCTATATTGTCCTATTACCTTGACATATGGGATTTCACTGACGTGATTAAACGATAATATATTAATAACATATGTAAATAATATTTAAAAGTTATGTAAATAACGTTAGTATTTACACGCCAGTTTACAATTGACTTGGTGTGTAGGTTTGCCTGTTAGGATATATAGAAAACCCAACGGGCCCACCGAGATATGTAAAAAGCCCGACGGGCTTGTCGAGATATGTATAAACCTCAATGATGTCTTCGATGCCATTGTTATAAATAGAAAATGCCCATTCTCAATAGTCATTTTATTACATAGTAGGTGCTCTTCCTAGATAGGGTGCCCTTGTCTAGACTTAGGTGGGTGCTATCCCTAAGGAAATCTCAGTGTTTGCTTGTTGATTGGGCCATTAGTCCTATTATTAGGCTATGTTGGCTCTTGATATTGGCATCACAACCTGCATTGAGTGGATATTGTACTATATATTAATTGGACTAGTAGTCCTTTATTGTGTTTTGGTTGTCCTTGGTACCTTATCTGTGAACTCTTGAGCCTTACATCACAAATCCTTTTGGGTTTCATTGTGCTATAGATTGCACTAGCTGTCCTTCATTGGGGGCAGTGTTAGTTGACATAGTGTAATAGGGTTGCATATGTGATTGATTGAACCACTTATCCTACTTTGGGCAGTTATGGTTCTTTCTTGTGTTTGATTGCATCATGCGTTATCATTACATAGCATATTTAATTGGAACATCGATCCTTTAGTGGGTTGTATTATTCCTTTGGTATAAGCTACTTATTGAGTTTGTTTATATTGTGTTATTTGGACTACAAGTCCTTATATGTTTGCATAGAGAAGAGTATGCTTTTCATGTTGTGTGCATGAGTTGTGAGTTACTTTTCTATTTTGAAGTGAAATTCCTCAATCTTACATGGTTGGATTCCACATATTGACACATACAAAGGTATGTGTCAATATACTTGGTGACGATATATTCTTGTATTATTGTTTGTAAATTAGATATATTCTTTGCAGAATCTAGATGTTTGTGATTTTTTAATTAATTGATAAATATCAATGTGTTAAAAGTTGCTTAAAAATTAAAAATTATGTTGATTATATCCTATATTATTTATAAGATGTAAAATTTCAAGAACGATGAATTGAACGAGATCATAGCCTGTTTCATCACGTTAGAAGAAGGATTGCAACATACAAATGCTAATGTCTCAGATGCATCTGGATTGTGGTTCATGAAGCAAAGGATTTCTGACAGAAATAAACATTGACATTGAGTGACAATACAAATAACAATAGAAATATCACATTTTGATGACTATTTTAATGGCATATATAACATGTGTACTACACAAATAATGTTAGTATACATAAACATACATGCAATATACAAACAAGAGCAGCATACATGCATTGATAAATATAAAGGTTGTCCCATTTTTGAACATTTATATTACCTATTCTCAATAATATTGATTCTCTAAAATGATTTTCATACTTGAAAAGTTCAGTATACTTATGTTTGTAAATTTCAATATGCTTATACTCACCTATATTAATGTATATTAAATATATGGTGCCAAAATTCACCTAGATTCATTATAAAAAGTTATATCAAGTTTTTTGAAATGTATTTTAACCTATATCAAATTTATAGTACCCACTGCCAAACAACGAAAGAACACACACAATATACAAAGAATACACATATAATACAATCATTTTTTATGTAACACAAGACTTAAATTGTTAATGTTAGATGCATCATGCAATACGATGACAAGCATTGTTGAATCATACGATAACGTGTCAAAGTATAATGATTTGACATGCATATGTAATCCACAAATGACACATAATCTTTTTTTTAAATTTAAGAATTCAATTGTTAAATCTATATGTATCATGCAATACTACGATAGGCATTGTCGAATCATATGACAACGTATCAAAGTATATTGATTTTGGCTCTCCCCCCGGCTCCTTCTCAAGTGCCCATCCCTTGATCAAGTGCTTGGCAATATCGATACTACACTTGGCACATTTGTTCCCAAAAGCATTTGCCCCAAGGTAAAAAATAAGATGCCTCCATGAATATATATAAGTATAGGTGGGTTGGCGATTATTCCTCTTATATAAATCTAAATTTATAGAAAATGGGGCAAATGTTTTCAAAAAATGCCCTTAAATGTCCAAAATTGGGCAAATATTTTGTAAAACCCTTCAAAACGGCCAAAAGTTGGGCGAATGTTTTAAGATGCCAGGCGAATGTTTTTTTTGGAAAAACCTCAAAAATAGCCAATTGGTGAAGATTAGCCCTTATTTTTTTCCTTGAAATTTTCCCATTACACTATTAATTTGCGGTCACTCCCATCTCAAAATACCATCAGATTTTGTTTTAGTCTTTCCAAATAGGATGATATTACTACATCTCTTTATATGTGGTACCATCACAAAATGTTCTTCTTAATGGGCTTGCGTCCTTTATCGATGACATTCTACATGCATTCATCTCCATCTTATGCTCTCTTTTGCATCGATGTCAATCCATCCTATCAAAATAGCTCCTCAAGGCCAACCAAGTGAGAGCATCGGTGTGAGATAAATATCATGCGAGATGCACGTAATAGTATTAAATGAACACGCACGGATGTAAAACACATACATGCGTGCAATGCTCACACAATAACATGCTCCCGAGGCTCCCAAAAAAAAATGAAACATTGGTGTCCTATGTGAGGAAACTAGCCTGCTAGTGTGAACCTATATTTTCGGTTAGACTGGTGCCTTATCCATTGTGGGCTTCTATCAAGTGTTTTGTCTATCCCATTTTCTTTTCTTCTCCAAATGCAAACCATCTTATTCTTTGGCACTCTAGCCTTTTATGATATCCCATCATCCATCTTGTGATTCCCTAGAGCATCACCTTGAAATGGTACACTGTGTGTTTGCATGGCCCCTTTGGTTTCTCTCCCCAGGGCTAAAATTTGGCATGTTTCTAGGAAGTGCTAGGTCATGTAAAATTTTACTTTTCTTTGGCTCTTTCATAGCGCTAAGTTAGAGTGCAAAATTTGTACTCAAAATGGTTTTTTCTAGTTCATAAGCTTTAGCGAATGCATCTTCAAGTGCAAGCGGCTTAGCTAACCTCACATGAATTTGCAATGCTAGTTGTAAGCCTTGAATGAAGCTCTCTTCTATCATCCTCTTGTCAAAATTATGGGGATTACACAATGACTTGGAAGACCTTTCCACATAACTCTTTACTGGCTCATCATTTTGCCCTTCAAACAAACCTCCTAGCGTAATTAGGGCATTTAATGGCCTCATGGTAGGTGCAAAATGTTCAAGAAAGGCCCCTATTAGCCCCTCCTAGGTAGAAATTCTATGGGCTTCATGCTCCTCCTGGTCATAGAACCAATTTTTTGTTTTTTCGCTCAAAGTTATTGGGAACCATGCTTTCCACTCATTGGGATGCATGTATCCAGCTACCATACACTCAAGAATAAAATCTCTAACATGAGTGTGAGTTTCCTTGCTACCAACCCCATCATAAGGCTTTATATCAACCCTTCTATGTTTAAGAGGAATCTTAATTACATCATTATCTCCCTTACACACATTTTTTCCTTTACTCTCACAACAATCTCTTAGATCTCCAAAGCTTGGTCATCAACAAGGTTATCAAGAAACTTATCCCATATTCTTAGGAAACTAGCCTCATCGTCCCTGAGAAAATTTTGTGTTCTTTATCAACTTTTTAAATAGTTTAAGTTGCAAAATTTCTAGAACTCTTATGCTTTTGGGTGCTAGAGGTCCAATTGTACCACAAATATTGTACCACAAATCTAAAAGAAGAGCTAACAACCTAAAATAAAATTTTACTATGACCTCTATGAGAAAAAATTGTAGGTTCACATCACTGGACCACAATCTAAAGGAAAGGATCCCACTGATAGAAAATGTTATGGGACCGAAGCTCTAGAGCTAAACCCAAGCCCAAGAACACCTAGCAAAGAAAGCTACTCAAATGATAACTATCCTTGACTCCCAAGACCAAGCCCAACAATGAAAAAGAACAACGACCTATGGTGGCTGGAGTATGCAGCTAAATCACCATCTGCTAGGACTATCAATGCAATCTCTTGAAAAAACCTTTCCTCTCATATATGTAAGATGACATGCTCAACAACACTTGAATTTTTATGTGTTGTACAAAGGACCAACTTGAATCATGTTATAATATGGGATACTCACAAGACAATATTAACATTGTATGAGCTTTGTCATCACTTGCTAGACACAAATAAATGATATTATTCGCAACACTCGAGAGTGAGAGAGGTTGAACATGTATATCATCTTTTATTGTTATGTATCACAAAGAAAACATCAATGATTATCATTTGAAAAAGCAACTTCTTATGTGTTTTTGATCTCTCTTCTTGTTGCACAAGGTGTTGAAGACGGGCTCTCTTCTCTCTTTTTTATTATTGTTGATGTCATTTCTGATCTTGCTGATGTGAAAGGTGGTGATTACCTTCTTCTTTTTCTTATGTTACGCGGTGCTTTTTTTTAATGTCCCGGGCGCAAGGTGGTGAGCAGGGTTCATTTGCTCATGTTTTCTTTGGCTGAGCTTATGTACAAGGCCAAGGTGGTGGGCACAAGATTTCTTCTTTCTTTATTGATGCTTTTTCTTCTTCTTCTTTTGGTGTTACGTGCTGGCTTTTTTTTACTGCGCCTTCTATGCTTATGGTTGGTGATCTTTTGGTGGCCTATGTTATGTGCAGGGTTTTCCTTGCTATGCCTTCTTTGCTTTTGTCTTGCGCTCTAACACTAGCTTTACATGTATGCAATGCTCACACTATAACATGCTCCCAAGGCTCCAAAAAAAATTTGCAACATTGCAGAATCATAGGAAAACATGTCAAAGTATATTAAATGTATATACTAAGTTCTAACGCAAGGAACAACATATACAACAAGTAATATGACTAAGTGTTGAATCCTATATTCCCATCCACTGTAAGGCTGAGACAAATGACACACAATGGCTCAATAATACACCCAAATGTTAAACACAATTAACAAACAAGAGGAAGGTGTCACATCCATAACAACACTAACGATTGAATAATACGACCAAGTGTCAAAACGGCAGACATACCTATCTAACGGCACAAATAGTGGAACTCATCCGTCGACCAAGTGCTAAGAGATAAGCACCATGTGACTGCATGGCCTAGACACTAGAACTTAAAAAGCAGATGAAAAATTAGAGGATCGACGTATCATGCCGAAAGTATAATACTACGTCGATACATTACTCATCCAATATTTAGAGGAAAAAACAATACTCGTTAACTAGTCAGGCATTCAATATATTGTGCCAAAAATATGACACTACGTCGATGCCTAAGTAGAAAACAAATATATAAAAAAGAGAGAAGAAAAAGGCCAAACACTTGTAAAATCCTTAGAGCAAGAAACATGCATCAGTGATCTAGTGAGAAAAGTCTTATAAAGTATAAAAAGCCAATCTCTCATGATGTAAACACAATATTCTTCATTTATGCAATAGAGCTAGTGTTCTCTACACTTTGGCAACTCTAATTGAGATTATGTGGGATTGCTATAGGGTTTAGGAATCACCCTCATCTTTCTCCTTATCTCATCCCACTCTCTTGAGTGATAGGCATAGCGTAGCAAAGGTCATAAGGATTTCCCTACCAAGCCTTGTGGAGAATTGACCTTGTGTAAATAAGAAAATAAGAATCCCAAGCACCCGAGTAGTGTGTGACCAACAATTTGCAAATGTTTTTTTTGGTAACATATATATAAAGAAAAGAAAAGGATCGAGTACATATGTCTCCTCAACTGAGGCTAGTCCATAGAGAACATATAACATTTAAAACAAATTTATCATCCCGAAGTCTTTGCAAACTAGTCTTCTAGTTTAGCAATTGCCTTCATAAATTGTTGCTTGATGCTTATCACCAAATATGGTTAGAGAGAAGGGGTGACTCTAGTGGAGGTGGTATGTTCATAAATGTTAATTTTCTAGGTGTCTGTCACATCGATGTAGCCGCACACGCAGAGGAGGGAAGCTCTGGATCACCACCTAGCCTAAAAGGTATTGAGGAATCCTCCCCCCATTGTCGGGCATATACAGGGGCCTGCTTGCCCACATACTCAGCCACCTACAAAACTCCATCATGGGCACCCTTAGCCTTGAACCCCGGTTTGCTTGTTGCCGTTCACGCTCCAATGGACGACGGTTAGGCCTCCTGTACCGCTACGGGCTACGTAACATTACTCCCCCTTAAGAAGATTTTTTGTGGGAAAAGGAAGTTCTTGGATAGCATACTCAAGCACTCCCACGAAGAAGCCCCATCTTTTCCACTTAACAAGTGCCTCACGGTACACAGTATGCCTTGTGTCCTGATATCAAATCTAAGAATCCTCTCGGGTTCATGTGGAATAAATGATGGTTTTTTCAACTCCACCAAAATTCTTGGAGAAACTACGTTCTCCTAATGATCAACAGTTTTCAAAGTCTATTGACATGAAAAATAGGATGAACTTGAGAGCTCTCCGAACGACAACTCAAGTTCGAACGCTAATCCACCAACCTTCTTAAGGATTTTAAAGGGACTGCAGTGTCTAGGTGAAAGCTTTTCACACTTTCCCATCTTTAAAGGCTCCGACTTCGTAGGAGGGACTTTCAAAAATACAGAGTCACCTTCTTCAAAGGCCACTTCTCTATGACCCTTGTCCACACATGTCTTCGCACGATCTTGTGCGCTATGTACACAATCTTTTTCTTCATGTAGCATATCTTGCATGTCTTCAAGGAAATCCTTGACAGACTGCAACTTCTCCTTCTCTAGCCCTATGGCTATAGGAGATCTCGGCTAGAATCCATACATCAACATGAATGGACGAAATCTAGTCACAAAATGTTTTAAATTGTTATAAGCAAACTCTAAATACGGCAGGTACTCCTCCAAATTGGATTGCTTTTTACTAACATATGCATGGATCATGTCTTTTAACACTTGGTTGACTCTTTCTATCTGACCATTAGACTGCGGATGGTTTACTGTACTCATGCTCAGAAAGTGGCTATTGAAGACTTCCCTCCAAAAGTGGCTATTGAACTTCCTATCTCTATCAGAGACTATATCTACGGGCAGGCCATATAGTTTGTAGAAATATTTGATGAACAATGTAGCTAACTCAGGTGTTTTCACCCTCTTTTTAGTAGGTATAAACTTGACCATCTTGGTCGATCTATCAACCACTACCCAAATGGAATTATTCCCTCGATTCATTCTAGGTAGACTAGTGATAAAATCCATGGAAATACTTTCCCATTTCTCTTTAGAATATCCAATGGATGAAGCAAACCTCCAACCTTGAGGTTCTCATGCTCATTGACCTGATACTTCTTACATTTTAACATAAAGTCCCGGACATCCTTAAACAAACTAGGCCAATAAAATTATCTTTTGACTAGTGCATAGGTCTTCTATATCCTAGGATGACAAGCACTGGGACTATCGTGACTTTTTATAAGAATTTAGGCCCGAAAATCACCAATAGTTGATTTAGGCCCGAAAATCACCAATAGTTGGTACACAAACTCTACCCTTGTAGATCAGGTACTCATCGTCTATGGAATAGTGTCTATACTTTTCCCCCTGACAAACTTTATCACCCCCGAGTGAACTAGTGTCAAATGGTTGTGAAGGGTTCACCCTCGAGTTCTCTATCTTGGTAAATAACCCAAGAGACTCATCTAGTCGCTTTGGACTCGCACTTGCTCCTCTTCCCACGTAGAAACCTCGAGTAATCTCTCTAGACTAGTACTCCTTTCTGACAAGGGAGGTGGCTACTGTTGTATATAAGTGCAGCCATGTACAACATGCCATGCCTCTGAAAAAGATGAATCATGCCCACATAAACCACATAGTGACTCCAAAGAGTTCACTCTTGAAGGTGGTGAAGCTCAACTTGTTCACCATTGGCATGCGGCTCAATGCATCCTTACTACGTTATATTTACCTCTTTGGTAATGGAGTGTAAGGTCAAAATCCCATAGGATCTCTGCCCATGGAGCTTTTCTACCCTTAACTCACTCTGACTTGAAAGCCATTTGAGAGTTTCATGATCCGTCTAGACCTCAAACATAGCGCCATATAAATAATGTCACCACTTTTTGAGAGCATGAATAATAGCAAGTAACTCTTGCTCGTTTGTAAGCCAAGTAGCTACGTTGGGTACGGTTAAGCTTCTTGCTTTCAAATGCAACAGGGCATCCCCACCTTGAGCTTCTAAAAAGTTCTTCATTGAGAATCCCCTTAATGAATAGTTTTATCTTTTGTCCTCAAATCATCGGTTAAGGGGACTGCGATCTTCGCGTAGTCCTTTACATACTGACGGTAGAACCCTGACATACCTAGAAAAACTTGTAGTTCCTTGAGATTTCTAGGTTCTGGTTATCTGACAATAGCATCCAACTTGTTAGGATCCATCTGCGTACCTTTTCCATGAAGACAATATGGCCTAAATAGTGGATTTCCTTAGCAAAATTTGCACTTGGATTCCTTCCCAAATAGCTTATTTTTCCTAAGGAGTTTGAACACTAAGCGGCGCAAATGTTGTAAGTGTTCTTCTTTTGACTTACTATATATAAGTATGTTGTCAAGGAAAACTACTACAAATTTTCCCAAATATGGACATAAAAACTTGTCCATCAATGTCATAAATGTCGCTCGAGCGTTCGTAAATCCGAACAACATGACTAGGAACTCGTAATGTCCAAAACGGGTACTAAATGCGGTCTTGGGAACATCATGTTCCCTAATCCTGACCTAATGATACCCTGATGATCTAAGATCAATCTTGGAAAAATACTTCACACTATTGAATAGATTAAACAACTTGTCGATGCAGGGCATCGGATACGTGCTCTTAATCATTATCTGATTAAGAGCACGATAGTCTACACACATCCGCAGAGGCCCGTCTATTTTTTTTACCAAAAGAATGGGCAAAGCTCATGGTGGCGAAGAACTTAGGCGTATAAACCCTTTCTTCACATACTCAGCCAACTATTGTTCCACTTCCTTTACCTCGGAGTGGCTTAACCTGTGTAGGCTTGCTTATAGTTTTGACCATGGTAGCACATCAATGTATGGTCAAGCTCCCTAGACAGTGGAACACCATCTGGGAGATCATCGGGAAACACATCCTTAAACTCTCGCAATAAATCACTCAAAGCAACTTCATACTTTTGTTTTATTGTTTCGGTTTTAGCCTTGGTATGAACATTTTGTTCAAAAGAAGACAAAAATAGGTTTTGGAAAACAATGGTCTCGACCAAGGCCATTTAAGTTATCATAACTTAAATTAGTTTCAACTACGGAAACTTTATCAACCATATTTATTTCATCTACGAAAACAAACGAATGCAAGAGAGTATAAATGTATACCTATTATATGTCGTTGACATCGATGGCACGACACAACTCTAGGGACGAAATCATGGGTGCAGCTGGAACCTCCTGCTCACCTTGTAGCCTCACTACTCTCCCCTCATGCATATTCTAGGCTATTATTCTAGTAGCTACCACTCAGGGTAGGGCCAAGGTTATACAACCACTCCCTGCCTGGGTATATATCAGTTCTGACCAAGTGTATGACCTAAAAATCCAAATTGGTCTCATAGTCCTACATAACTAAAGGTACCTCCAAGACCACTATGTCCCATACAATCTTTTCGTAACCATTAGCCAATGATATAGTGTACTTATAGTCACCCTTGGTCTCTGGCAATCACAACTTCTTAACTAACACGTATATAAGGAAGTTGCGAGTGGCTCCATCATCAATCATGATAGTGACTCTACGGCCACCTAACCTACCATACAAGAGGACCAAATCATGTGGTCCCACTAATGGCTAACCACATTGCCTGGGTAACACAGCAAGCATGGGTACTATCCGTATGCTTGACAATTACCTCTCTGAACTCAGTGGAAACATCATTTCAAACTCTACCAGGTCCTCGGAAGTATAGCACTCTCAGCCAAACTCATCCACCATTTATATGCTTTGCTTGTCTCAACGACGACAGGCTCGCCTCTATGGGCCTCACCTTCGTTGGCGCCTTCCTCTGAGGTTGTGGATATTCAACCACTTTTGAAGAAAGATGTTCACCGAGTACTTGTTGTGTTCTTTCTCCTCTCCCCCAAAGCTCGGTGGCTTGAGGTCATGTTGAGGAGATTAGCAGTCACTACTGCTACAAACTGGTTCACAGGCACTCCAGCCCGCAATCCTACTCGTCGAGGCATTACGTCCTCGGTAGGAGGAAAATGCACCCTCCTGTGTGTAGATCTTGATGCCTACACGAGTAGCAGAACTAGCACATCCAAATGGTCATGAATACTCCTAAGCACAGACAAAATCTCGGTCTAGTTTCTCTCCAATGCATTGGTCCTTGCAAATAAATGGGCTAAGGACCCCCTCGAGATATCCATCTTAGCCTCTAAGTCCACATTTGTGGGTCGAGTATCATCTCCATAGGCATCCTCATCATCAAGAAGATCATCCTTGGAGTAATTCTTGTTAGTGTCGTCATCCTACAAGGGCTGATCGTCCACTAACTCCATGCTGTCCATCTACGAACGAACCTACGAGGTCATCTATGGACATGGAAACATTAGTGGAAGATCAACCTGTAAGGGCTTATTGTCCACTATCTCTATGTTGTCCGGGTCTGCGCGGACGGACATACGAGATCATCTATGGACATGGAGACATTAGGAGCTACATCAATGGGAACATTCCCTGTCCCTCTCGTGAGCCCGAAGGAGATCGCATCATCTCAGTATGGCGAGCGAGCAGTCTCATTGCCTAATGAATACATTTGAGAAACCCCCCTAATCCACCTAACGGTGGCGAACTACCACCGCTAGCCATGCTAGAATCAAAATTTTCAAGTCTGATTATTATTATTATTATTATTTTACATATAAATAACAAAATACGATAAATAAATAAATCATAGGGGAGAAATTGGAGCTAGCTACCCGAGTCTTAGAGTGTGCTAGCTGGCTCGAGATGCAGTCTCGTCGATATAAGAGAGAGAGAGAGATGGAGCTGTATCCAAGACTTGCTACTAATGCCAAGACTTTTGCTTCCTTGTGCAGTCGAGGTGGAACACAAATGCCTTCCACCTTTTTGCTGTATGTGACTGCCCACACAAGAGAAAGAAATCCCTACACCCTTCTCCTCCCAGCAGCATATATCGAGAGATAGATAGAGAGAGAGAGTTGCTTGGTGTTGTGCTTCTGTGGCTACCAGCTTCTCTCCCCCTTGGTTGTTTGCTCCTTGGAAAAAAAGGAGAAGGTACTTGTGTAACACCATCAAATAGAGAGAGCACCATATAGCTCTTGGGCAACAGTAAGAACCAATAGTACAACACTTGAAAGTCCACGTGGAGTAGCTCGTACAATTCTTCAGCACATGAGACGGCTTCAGGTCATACAATCTCTCAGTTATGTAGGTTAAGGTTCAATCTTTAGCGTAGGTTCTGTAGGTTGCAAGTACGCGTGTTGTGTGCGTTTTTCTCCATTTTCTGTGGTGCTTGGCGCTCTGCCACCTCATTGTTGCACATGTGGTGGCTTCTTCTCTCCAGTCGAAGAAAACACCTATGCGCTCTTCGCAGCCAACCGGGGAGACGAGAGGTAATAAGGCGAACTTGCGCTACACATGTTGGCCAGCTGTTGGGATGTTGTCGTAGCCAACCGAGGGAGACGAGAGATAACGTGGATGAACTTACGCTTATGCTTGTCAGGTACGCCTTATTGTGGATTCCCTCTAATGGCTATAGTGCCTCCTTCTCTCCCGTCCACACAGTCTTCTCTAATAACTATGGCGCCTCCTTCTCTCCTGTCCACACAGTCGTGTTCCCCCCAAGCTAAAGAGATGATGAGCTAGGAAGCCGCCTCCCTCCACACAGTTGAGATCTACTGGCCTGCAGATAAGATGGTGATTCCTTCGTTTGCTCCCATACGCTAGCCGGAAGAAGGGCATGAGAGTTAACAAGAGAAGAGTCCAAGAAGGCTATGGCTATGGCAATTTTCTTCTCCACCACACACAGTCGACCCTTTTTAATTTTTTTAAAAGATAAGATCCCCTTTCTTTGAATGGTTCACTAACCTTAGCATGGGCTTGGCCCCGGTCTGATACCAATGTCACAACAATGTAGCCGCGCACGCAGAGGAGGAAAGCCTTGGATCACCACCCAACCTGAGAGATAATGGGAGTCCTCCCGGCAGTGGGGAATCCTCCCCACTGCCGGGCATATATAGGGACGTGCCTACCCACACATGCCTGACTGCCCATGGAACTCCATCTTGGGTGCCCTCACCCCTGAACCCCGGCTCACTCTCCGTTCATGCTCCGATGGACGGTCTTGGAGGCAGTCGGCCTCCCGTACATAGCCGCTAAGGGCTACGTAACACTGTCCAATAGTTTTTCGCATGTAGTGGGGTTGCCTTGTGGACTGAAATACGGAGTTTAATCTTGGATCTTAATGGTATTTTGATAAAGGGTTGGAACACAATGCCTCTTCTCCTTTATGTTAGGAGGATTGGAAATGCCTAAGGTATAACCATAAGGTGTAAATGAGCAAGTGTGGGTGGGTCTCTCTTACCCTAGTGATACTAGCCCAATGGGCATCTTACCCTTGTGGCTATGTGACACTCTGTTTTTCAGGAGGGATCTACAGTTGGAAAGAGGCATCACAATCGGTAGTGAATTTGCACCGTCGGATTCTTAAGGAGAACTAGGGTTAAGTGAACTAAGGGTGAACTAGGATAAATGTTATCCAACAAAAATGAACTTGGAGTGAACTAGAGGAATAAACATGAGGTGAACTAGGGGATTGGAAGATTAGTTTCTTAGTAGAATAAAGTTTTTTGGCGATCCGAAGTTCTTGCTAGAAAGTATAGCATAGTGGTTAGACATTTCACTTCCCAAAATGTAGGTTTTGAGTTCAAATCCTCTTTTAGACTTTCTCAAAAATTTTATAAGTCCCAAACCCATCCCCCTCCTCCCTAGTTCACTCCTAGTTCACCTACAAGATCTCTTCCCTAGTTCACTTCCGACAGCAAATCAATGGTCCAAAATTGATGCGATTGCGACACCAGAAAGCCCTCCTGAAACATGGTGCGTTTTATAGTAAGGAGGGCGTCTTACCCCCTTTTCACATAGGCGTACACGCACATGTCCGGCTCCAGTTTAGGTTCATGGTTTCAGTTGACCACTCTTATAAATGGGCACTCCTTTTCCTGTCTGATCCGACGAAAATGGCTTCGTGGAGAGCCCATGCGTTTGTTATCGTTGGCACGCTTGCTGGTGGCTTATACGGCTTCTATGTTGCTCACCATGCCGAGCTCGCCTACAAGGTATGGAAAATAAAGCCCCTTAAAATCAGCAATCACTCGCATGTCCTGTAGACTCTTCTCTTTCTTTGGCTTAGTTTTGGGTTGAATTTCCCAGGAGAAAGTCAGGGAGGAAATAGCAAAACGTGACAGAGAGAGGCTTTTGGAGCAGCCATCTCTGCAGCAAGAGGATTGAGAAAAGCTTCTGTAAAGGTCATCTTCTTCCTTCCTTACTATGCACATCTATTCAGCACCTTCCAAATGCTTTTTGAAGAAGATGCACCCCCCCCCCTCCCTTCTTCCTCTCCTTTTTTGGGTCTCATGTATACAGTGTTTGAACTCAGGGCCCCTTCTGGCCAGTGACGTGCGATAGCCGCGCTCAGGCGAGCACCGGCCGACAAGGACAAAGATGCTTCCATGCCATTGTGTTCAAGGGAGACAGTAAAGGGTTCACCTTTTTTAGCTATTTACCAGAAAGAAATAGTTGAAGCCCTTTTTAGTCCTTAGTAGTGGTAGATGTCATCAATGAATTTTGCAATGGTGGATTCCAATGATATTGCTGATTATTTATCAATTAGTGGGGTTTTCAATCTTAATTAAGTTAGTAGCACTATACCTCAACTATACCTCAACATTTCTGAAATGCTGGACTGGCGTTAACTTGTCTTGATCCCAATTGTTCCATGTATAGACCACACATAACAATTGGAATCTCTCCCTTGTCTTTTCCTTCTTTTCCTCAAGTGCTACATTTCAAGGAAGAGAATCAAGTCTTTCATTGTCATTCTCCCTTCTCTATTTGTGCTTCAAAGTAGTTCAAAAATCATTCTATGTAGAACTTGAGTTAGAAAGATAACTTCATTTTTGGGGGATGAGATGAGACAAAAGTTTATTTATTACGCTTTTCAATCTAGCAAAGCCCTTATTCCTTGTTTCTCTTTTGATCTAATAAATGTGATGAAATGTTGAGGTCCTTTGAAATGTATGAGGAAGCAAGGCTCCCCATTGCTAGTCTTATCCGTTTCCATCCTTCCCTTGTCTTTGTCCTTCGAAGGCTGTTGCTGTTGTCCACCTTTCCAGGTCCCAAGTGTTATTGCCAAATGAAATGTCTTGGAGAAACTCCTTGGTTTGAGTGCATGAAGCAACATGTGCCAGGACAGTTCAAGCCATGACGTGCTCCTTGGTCTTGATTGTCTTGTGAAGCATGAACATCTTCCTTCAATGAGTAGGGCAATAGTAGTTAGCTTACCCACTAACCCTTACAATGACGAAACTCTCCTATACTTTCCACAAAGTGTGCTAGCAATCAGGGTGAACTTGTCAAAAACTACTCACCATCTTCTCACCATAGGAGCGTTGGTTCTTTTCTCGTAATACCATCTATTTTTTTAGGCATCATCCCCTACTTGCTGGCTTTCTATTTGGTGTCCTATTTTAGCCTCTATGGTTGACCATGTTAGTTTGAGGGGCTGGTCACCTCTCACATATATTTTTTCATTTTATGGAGTCTTGGGTATTTTCCCAGTCGTGTAGGCATTTTAGCTCCAGTCGGCTGCCTTCATGTAGATGTATATATAGCCGGTATGCCTCCCTCATATTTTGTTGAGAAAACGTGGTGCTCATGCTAGATCAAGTGTGTGGAGGAAAAGAGCTCATAAAATACAAGAACAATCTCTTGCTTATTAAGTTGTTTATGAATACAACTAGGCCTTGCTCAATTACAAAATGCCTCATAGCTCCACCTTTAAATAGGTGAGCAAGTGGACCTTAAGTCCATTCACACTCACACCCTTCTCTCACCCTTCTACATAACCTTAGTCCGTTAATACCCCCCCTCAATAGTAACTATGAAAGAATGGAATAGGTGGTATTGGACATAGGATGCCTTTATAACATTAGGCGTACAAGGTTTGGAATATAGGTGTGATTATTTAGGATTTACAACTATGTTCCTAGAGCCTTAGAGGCTAATACAATGTTGCCATTTAAGTCTTTATTTGTTGTCGATGAAGATGTACACCTCAATGATGGTGCACCCCACTCTTTGTGTTTGCTTGACTTCTTGTAGATGACATGCTTTAGACATACATGCCATTGCTTCCACCACATGCTTTCCACCTTGACCATTCTCACACAATGATCAAAACAAGGCTGCCACCATTGCTTAAGTGGTTTGCTTATAGATGTTCCTACAACATGCTTGATGCTTCCTTGAATACCATATCTCCTCCATGGGCAATGAGGTAGATTTTTTTTTTTTTCCGAGAAAAGATCCTTTCATTAGTTATGTAGAAAAAACGCCCGTAGGGCTACAAAAGAGATCTCTCCTGCTCCTAACAGAGAGAAGAGCAGTGAATACATCATGGCAGCCCGGGAGACTCTCCCTAGGTGCTGCAAAATACAAGCATCAGTCTAAAGGACTGAGCGGCTAAATCATACAATGGGGGGGGGGGAAGAGCCAAACAGGTGGCCTGTAGTGCCAACGGGGGGATCCCGTGTGTAGGGTGTAGAACGGGCCGCAGCGCCAAGTGGTATGAAAGGCCTGGCGCCGTAAAATCGCCTCATCCGAGTCTCCCCGGATGCGGTCGTACTGTCCTCGTAGGGTGTGGATCAACTCCTGCCAAATCCCCCGAACAGTCTCTGCTGGTGGCTCTAATCTCCCCTCAAAGGCCGTGAAGCACCGGGCCCTCCAGGTGAACCAGATGGTGAGGCTGCTGAGGAGCTCCCATCGTAAATCCCTCTCCTGTGTCCAGCTGTCGGACGAGAAATCCGGTGCCGGAACCAGGCGAGGCTGGCCCCTAATAAATCTGATGGCCTGACTGCCCTGCTCCATCTCATAGCCCATAGCAGGCCCTGACAAAGTCGACCAAGCAGCGGCACCCCACGTAAACATACCCTCTGGAGAGAGGGGGGCTAGAATACGCAGCATCCGCAGCCAGATCTGCTGTGCCTGAGGGCAGTCCCAAAGGCAATGTCTCTGTGTCTCCATAGGGTGGCCGCATCGGACGCAGGCCGCCGGAAGACCGCTATAAACAAGCCAAGTGCCAACTGCTGAGCCCCTGTGGGCGACCAGCCACTGAAAAGCCGAGATCCTGCGGGCCTGTCGACTAGCCCAGAGTCGAGCCCAGAAATCCTCCAGGAACTCCTGTGATAGTCCCTGCAATCGCCAATGCCCAGCTGCCGCTGGAGAAACCGTCCTCCTCGCCGTCAAAATATGCCGTCCCAGCCGAACAGTATACTGGAAAAAAGTGATCTCTGTGGCCTCAAGGGATGCATAAGGATCATGCCACTCGTACTCTCCGGGGTCCCACTGTAGCCGGGCCAAGGGGCGTGCTGCATATGCCCATATACGCCAATCCGGGAGCACGTCAGCAGGGTCGGGGTCAATATGCCACTTCCGAGAAGCGGCAGCTACTACCCGAATCCTCTGAAAGGTGCACTCTGCAACCAAGGGCGACTCCACCTCCACTCTCTGGAGTCGGCCCTCATCCTGAATCTCATAATAGAGGCATCTGCCATCCTCAGTGCTAGCTCTGACAGCAATCAGGATCTCCAACTGTGTGAAGGCACCCATCCACCGTGGGGCCACTGGCTCGAGAGGTGTGAACCACTCCTCTGAAAGTGCCTCCTGAATATCATCCCGCATAATCAACCCCCCTCTGAAGTGACTCAGCCTCTCCACCTGGGTCTCCTCTGGTAGACTGCAGAAAGCCTGCCAGTCTCCAAAACTACGAGCTGGGCCTGCCGCTAAAGGTCCCCAGGCTAGACGAGGCCGAGAACCCAGCATATGACCCTGCTCTGTACGAACCGCTGGGCTCCAGATGAGCGGCTGCCTGGCCCGCTCCTCAACACAAGACGGAGGCCGCTGAGAGAGCCCCGGTCTCAGCAACTCCCAAGCTCTCAGGATACTCAAAGCAAATCTGTCCTCCCATCCTCTACTGAGGCCTGTCCTCCTCATCTCTATGAATATCCAGCGAATCTCTGGTGCCCAAGTACCCCCTGCAGGAGGCGCCCGGGCCTGCAATCGCTGCAAGAGGAGCTCTTTCCAAGGCTCAGCGCCTGGAAGCAACCCCCGAACAATAAGCTTCCCCAATAAGGCTCTACTCTGATCAACTGGATCTATAATGCCCAAACCGCCCTGAGCCAGCGGGAGTGTAATAACTGCCCATGCAACCTTTGCCCGAGCTGGCTGACCGTCCCGCCCAGACCACAGAAAGTTCCTGATCAGCCTCTGTACCTGGCTGATGCAAGAGCTCGAAAAAATCCAGCAAGACGTAATGTACCACATGGTCGCTAACAGCACCTGATTTGCCACCACCACCCTCCCAGCCAAGGATAGTCGAGCTGTACTCCAATACAATAGCTTCTTCCGAATGCTCAGAAGAAGCGGGGCAATCTGCTGCTCAGGTGACAAATCGAGGCCAATCTGGCATCCCAAATACCGCACTGCTGTGCCGGGAGGAATCCATCTAAAACCGGGGTCCGGACTCCATGCCGGAGTGGGAGCACTACTGATCCAAAAGGCCACTGTCTTGCGCCAATTGATCAATGCTCCCGAAGCTGCACTAAAAACCTGGAGCGACTGCTCTGCCCGAATAAGATTGGCCTCTTGGCCATGCAAAAATAAGCCCGTGTCGTCTGCAAACTCAGCATCAAGCAAATCCTCCCCCCGGACTGGGAGCTGAAGTCCTCTCAAACCAACCTCCTCTGCCGTCAAATACATACTCATAGCCTCCGCAAAGAAGAGAAAAAGGAAAGGGGCGAGAGGACACCCCTGACGGACTGATCTGGTCAGCTCAAAACTCGGCCCCCGACCTCCTGCAATCAGCACCTGGCTGCGAGCTGTGGAATACAAAGCTGCCACCCCTCTGATCCATCCTGGCTCAAAGCCCAGGCGTAACATAGTGCCCTCTAAGAATCCCCAATCAACTCTATCGTATGCCTTCTCAAAATCGAGAAGCATCACGACCAAGTCCTCGCCAAGAAACCTAGCTCGGGCCGTCGCCTCCCAGAAAGTAAAGATGTTGTCAAGGATACTGCGCTCCTTGACAAATCCTGTCTGAGTAGCATGAATCAACTCCCCCAGGAAGGGCTGGATCCTCAAACTCAAGGCCTTTGCCAAGACCTTGTATACAGTATTGAGGATCGTAATAGGCCTCCAATGCCGAATGTCATCCGATACTCCCTCCCCCTTGGGGATAAGATAGATCAAGCCCTCTGAAAAGCTCTGCGGCATCACCCCAGTGTCCAAAACATGCTGAAAGCCCCTGCGGAGGCCTGGCCCCAAAAGGTCCCAATAGCGCATAAAAAAGGCCGGCGTCAGTCCGTCCTCCCCTGGGCAACTATGTCGCGGCAGGACCCTCAAGGCCTCGGCAAGCTCAATCTCTGACAGAGGCGCACCTAGAACTGTGCGCATATGGTCTGTGACCCTCCTCTGCACATGGGCCCACACAGTCTGTCTGCATACATCTCGATCCTCAGTGGCTGGCTCCGCTGAAAGCAAGTCACGATAAAAAGCAGTGGCAATGGCTCTGATCTCCCCGAGCTCAGTAGCTATCGATCCATCCGGTCTAGCAAGCTGGCGAACCCCTGCTCGCGCATGACGGGGTCCAGTGATCTCAAAAAACTCCCCAGTCACTCTATCACCAAGCTGCGTCCACTGAGAGGCCTGACGACGATAGTAAAACTCATGTCTCTGCTCCTCTGCCTCTCTAACCTCCTGGCGTGCCTGGCTCAGCTGGGACGCCACCCACTCACATGCAGGCTGCTGCTCCTGAAGGCGCTGTAGCGAAGCAAGGCTGCGTCTCAGCCGTTGCTCCCGCTCGCGAATCTCTCCCAGTCGTGTCAAAGCTGCAGCGTGTAGAAAAGAGCTAAGATCAATGAGTCCCTGGGCACACTGGCCCGCTGCATCCTGGTCAGAGCACTGACTATCATGCCAGATCCTCTCAATGTCCTCAGCGAGACTGGGGTCTGCAAGTACCCTCTCTGGGATCCTCAACTGCAAGCTGGGCTCCCGTGTCCCCTCCTCCAAAGTCAGTATAACTGGCGCATGATCTGAAAATGAGGTGCCAGCAAGAATGCCGACGGAGCCCCCTCGCTCCCCCAACCAATCGCCCACATAAAAGCGATCAATCCGAGATAGATTAGTCCCTCCCTGCCGGCGATCCGACCGAGAGAAACTAAGACTGTCCTGAGACCGGGAGAAAGCCCCATGCTGCCATGCATCAGTGATCCTCAGTGTCATACAAAACCGGTCCCAAGCTGCAAGCTCCGTGCCGTGCACTGTAACATGACTGCCTCCCACCCTATCTGCCGGGTCCTCAAGCATGTTGAAGTCTCCCCCAACACACCAATGTGCGGCCTCTGGCAATGCATCTGTAACCTGAGTCCAGAACTCTGCTCTGGCACTAGCATGATTGGGCGCATAGATGTTGAGCACACCCAATAGCTCATCATGCATCCTCAGAATGACATACTGTGCTCTACCAGGCACAATGATCCCTCGGTCCACAATGGCCTGCCGCCATGCATCTGCAATAACCATGCATACTCCTCCCTGTCCACCCAACGGACCAAACCCTGCAGACCAGAAAGTGTCCCATCTACCAGGCATCACCGAACCATATCTCCGGATCCTGCTCTCACCCAAGTGGTGCTCCTGCATCATCAGAATGTCAATGCTGCCACCAACCAGACATCTCTGTAGCTCCTGCCTCAAGCAGCCTCGATAGCGTATAAAGTGTGCTCCGCCAAGGCCCTGTACATTCCATGAGATGATCCTCATGGATGTCCTACTGAGGTGGATGCTGTCTCAGCCGTACGGCGGGCCTTCGCAAGCGGCTTGGATGGAGAGTAGTCCCCATCCGAACGGCTGCGAGTCTGCCCACCCGGTGTACTGCAAGAATCCCGGATCAGGCGCCAGTGGCTGTGACCCATGGCGACTGCCTCCTGCTCTGACATAGTAACCTCGTGAATGCTCACATATCCTGGGTCGCGCGCCAAATCTGCAACTATGCGCACGACCAAATGTCGAATCCCGGATGTATCCACACCCTCGGGATCCAAGACAAAATGAGCCAACTCCCAAAGTCGGCCTAGCACATCTGTAACCTCCAAATCGCTCATGTGATGTGAAAACTCAACTGCCTGAGTCTTCAACGTGCTGAGAGCGAGCTCTAGAGTCCACTCCCGGTCACAAGGTCCACATAGAGGGAACGAGAAGGCCACTGCTGAGTCTAGTGCCTCCTCCCCGCGGGCCGGAGGAATCACTACATGCACTCGGATGGGTGCTGGCTCATGGGGGCCCTCTGCTCCAAAAAGCCGTGTGAAGGTATAATCAAACGCCGCCGAGCGCTGTCGAATGCCGAGGCGACTCAGCCGACTACGAATAGAAGAAATCCGTGAGGCCCTAATCGGCATAGGTCTCCTCTGTGATGCTCGAGCGAGGTCAGTGCTCAGCGCCCTCCGGACTGCAGGTGAGCGCCAGGGAGCTGCCAGGATTTCCCGGGAAGGCGAGGCGGGCGGAGGGGGAGGAGGGGGAGGCGAGGGAGGAGGAGAGGGAGCCGCTGCCGAGACCGGAGCGGGGGCGGGAGGAGGCGATGGTGGAAGCGAGGCGGTGGGAGGGGATGGGTGTGGAGGAGGTGAAGGAGGGGGAGCTGGCATCTCCTGGTCCTCGGTCGCTGCAGGGGTCTCCTCCTGAAGGGGAGCAAATCTGTTCCTCACGGGAACCCAGTGAGGCTGAGACTGTGGCTGCTGCTGCAGCGGTACCTGGGCGTGCTGCGGTGGCTGTCTCCCTCGACGGCGCCCCTGTCCAGGCTGCCACTCCGAGGTCTCTGTGGCCTGAGCAGGTGTCCCTGAGGCAGCCTGCCGAGCCGAATCTGTGGGCGGGCCATCCGTGGCCTGCTGCTGTGGTGAGGGCCGAGGTCTCCTGCGAGGGCAGGCCTTGGCCAAATGACCGACCTGCCTGCAAATGAAGCACTGGTTCGGGAGCCCCGAGAACTCCACTCTCTGATCTATCCACCCCCCCCCTATCCTAGGTAGCTGAATGACCTTAGGAAGGGAGGAGATGTCAGATACTAACACTCTGACCGAAGGTAGCCCAGCTGCTCTGGCCACCACTGAAGCTGCTGAGGGGCCCGTCTCAAGAACCGAGCCCACCAGTGCTCCGAGCCTGGAGAGGAGCGGAAGATACTCCCGGCGGAGACCAGGGAAACAAACTGTAATGTGGAAGAGGCGCTCTCCCTGCTCCGCCGCAGCTGGGTCAAATCCATGCTGCCAAGGCCTGAAGAAAGCCCGAGCACCCCTGATATCCAGAGGACTCATGGCAATGACCTTGGCAACGCTCTGGGCGGCCTCGAACTCGATCTGATAATGTCCCCGGCCCAAGAGCTGTACATCAAGGATCTTGCCCACATCTGCAAGAAGGCGAGCCTGAAGTAGATCCCTGATCTCCCCTCTGCTGGGGCGAGTGCCGACTATACGGCAGATGGTGGAGTGAGCCTGAAGGCGTTCCACCTCTGCGGTGAGGCTCGCT
Source organism: Cibotium barometz (assembly GCF_041138505.1). Taxonomy (NCBI): domain Eukaryota; kingdom Viridiplantae; phylum Streptophyta; class Polypodiopsida; order Cyatheales; family Cibotiaceae; genus Cibotium; species Cibotium barometz. The sequence continues at coordinate 37,853,802 of NC_141093.1, read as the reverse complement.
TCCTCTTCCGGCGAAAGAGAAAGCCTGATGGGGAGGACCTCGGTGGCGGGCGAGGGGGCTGCGGAAGAGTCCCTCTGAGACGAGGCGGGAGGAGTCTCCATCAGAGTCTGAAGCTCAAGCGAAGGCGAGGCGAAAGCGGAAAACCTGCAAGAAGCGGGCTGCACACCAAGAGGCGGAAGGATGGAAGACGAAGAGGGAAAAAACACAAAAACCCCCAAGGGGTGAGAAGCAGGGAAGGGGGGGGCGGCGAAAAGAGGAAAGGCCCAGAGGGGGGGGGCGGCGACAACGCGAGGAGGAGGAGGGAGGCGGGGCGCTGCTGATAGGAGGCGGCGAGAGCAGGCGAAAAGGCGGGGGGGCGACCAGGCGGCAGCGGGGGGGGGGATGGCAACAGGCGACAGCGGGGGGGGGAAGGCGAACAGGCGGCAGCGGGGGGGAACAGGCGGCAGCGGGGGGGTGAGGCGAACAGGCGGCAGCGGGGGGAGGGTGGCGAAATGGCGAAGAGGGGGGGCAACGGCGAGGAAGGAGGGGGGGCGGCGCAGCAGCGAAGAAGGAGAGGGGGGGCGCAGCGGCGAGCAGAGGGAAGCAAGCGGGGGGCGGAAGGCAAACAGGCGCGAGGAGGGGGGGGGAGCGACGGTGCGCAGAGCAGGGTGAGGCGGGGAGCTTCAGCGAGCGAAAAATCTCATCGAAACTGCAGTATCATAGGGCAATGAGGTAGATTTAAATGGGAAAGGGAAAGGGAGGGTCTTACCACTTGCCCTATGAATTGGTCAAGGGCAGTGTCTACTCCACAATTACAACAACTTTTGTGCATGTTAGTTACATGATACCCATTAGGGTTTGAAGGTACAAGCTTAATGAAAGTGAGTAAGTGGTTGAGGTAAATGCTCAAACCAATAAGGTTCATCATCCTTGGCTCAAGAAGGAGAGGGCATGGCTTATAATGTTGCCAATGCCTCTTACAAAAACAATGCCAAAAGATGCTTAAAATCATGACAAACAACAAGGTAGAGCACTTAGGGATGCTATGCTCAACCTTACAATTCATCTTAGACGATGAAAATGTTGAATATGCAGTGGAATAACATGCCTTGGGCTTGGGAGCATACGGCTTATGACATGCCTATGCCTCTTACAAAAAAGAGCCTCAAGGGTAATACACAACAACATTGAAGATGAACACTTAGTGTACATGTGTTCAACTTTAAACCACTCAAATATTGAGTTTGTTGATAAAAAACCCAGAGATCTTCAACCTCTTTGGCTTATGAGATGAAGACAATTGGTTCATGGTTGTACCATTTCTCCTTGGAAGAAACGGGTTGACGATGAAGACTTGTAATGTGGCACTTATGGTGTGCGCCCGGCCTCCAATATTGATGAAGAAGAGCCTCCTTAGTGTAAAAGACCTCCTTCTTTGATCGTTAAGACCACCTTAGTGTTAAGCAACACTTTGGTTGGTGATTAAGATCACCATTAGTGTGTAGAGAACACAATTAGTGCGCTAAAAAGCACATTTTTAGTGTCAAATGACACTTATTTTGGTGATTAGTTTACCATTAGTGTTTAATAACACTATTAGTGTTTAAGAACACTTTAAAATTACTTCCCTTTGCTGGATTAACAGCTTAATTAGTGTTAAACAACACAATTAGTGCTTAAAAGCACACTTTGAACACTTTGAAAGCTTGAAAGTTGATGTTGATGTTGATGTTGAAGCTTGATGGGAATGAGGTTTATGGATACCTCATGTGGATGGACACCACTTCAAAATCAAGAGAAAAATCAGCAACAAACATTCACTTTATCACTTGAGTGATTAGAGCAAGGGAGTAGGTGATTAGAGCAAGAAAAAACACCAAGTTGAAGCTTTAATGGAAAGCTTGAATGGAGAAAGAGAGAGGCGACTGGTTTTTTGACTGTAGCAGACGATTCAGTGCATCAAATGAGCTAAGATTTGAGCTGTGAAGTCCTCATTGAGTGGACTACCAAAGCCCTCAAGCATCTTGACTTATGGTGGCCTGCAGAAGCTGCCGTATGGCTGTACGGCCAGCGTTGCACAGAAAACCGACGCCGACTTTTTGCAGGAGGAATGCCGCCGCGTGGAAGCGATGATTCAGTCAATTCGCCATACGAACTGATGCGCCCAGACCTTGTCTGCATCTTCCATGAAGAAATCTCCTCAAGATGAGGCCTCTACAAGCTGGTAGAAGGCCTCCAATGGCTGGGGGTTGAGCTCCACACAAGAAGAGATAAGGAAAAGTGAAGATTTTTGACCTATTCTACACCACAAGGGGTTCTAATCAACCAAGCTCTAGATACCATGTTGAGAAAACGTGGTGCTCATGCTAGATCAAGTGTGTGGAGGAAAAGAGCTCACAAAATACAAGAACAATCTCTTACTTATTAAGTTGTTTATGAATACAACTAGGCCTTGCTCAATTACAAAATGCCTCATAGCTCCACCTTTAAATAGGTGAGCAAGTGGACCTTAAGTCCATTCACACTCACATCCTTCTCTCACCCTTCTACATAACCTTAGTCCCTTAATATATTTCACTGCTTAGCATTGCTTGCCTTGCTTGTCTAGCTGCAGTTCCTCACTTACGAGGTTCTCCCCTCTTGCCCGGGACATGTATTCCTTTTGGTGATGATATTGAGAGCAGGTTCTCACCTGTGTTTCCTCTCCATCTCTCTCTCTCTCTCACTCTCTCTCCTGTGTTTCCACTTTCCCTTCTTCCGCTGCACATTCTATCATGGTATCAGAGCGCCAATGATTTTCAGCATTGGATGCTCCCTCCTCTACCTCTTCATATCTGCGTTTTTCCGCCCATGGACAGATTTGCGTTTTTTGTGTTCATGCGTTGAAGCTTGCGTTTCTTCAAGGGCTGATTGATACCCATTCAGTAGGCTGTAGTTTCCTCTCTTCAGGGCGTCAGTTTGCAGCTTCTAGGCAGCCTGACAGGGGCATTTTTTTGGACAGCATACCTGCCCAGCTTGGCAGCACCCTCCAGGGGTTCTCAGGCGTTTTTTTTTCAGGTCTAGACAGCAACATAGCTGTCCCAAACAGGCTGTGTTTTTGGCCTATTTGGGCTTGCTTTCCCAAGCCCTGATCTTGGAGCTCTCTGGGCTCCCTTTTGCCTATCCCTTCTGGTTATCTTGTGCCATCCCTCTCCCCCCTTGATTGTTCTCTGCAGCAGTTCTTGATCTGAGGCTTCAGTGTTTCCATATTCAGCCTGTTCTACAGTCCCTTATACCTCTGCGTTTTCAGATTGGCAGCCATGGTTGCTATGTTTTTCTCAACCGATCTTGCTAGTAGCTCTACCTTCACTTGGGGCTTCATCTGTTGGACCCGAAGGTACCTTCTCTTCAGTGTTTTTCCTCATAGGAGGTGTGGACTCTGGTTGACCTGAATTTTCAAGTTTGTAGCCATTGTTTGGCTGCGTTTTCTTCTCCAGTGGACACCAATCACTTGCAGAGGGGGTTTCTTGTTTGGATTGTGGCTTTGAAGGGAGTTTGGTACTTGAGGAGGATTCTGAATTTCAGATTTCAGTCAGCGCTTTACTGATTTTGGAGCATTTATACTTGTGTTTTGTTCCTGGCCTACACGGTTTTCCGGTTTCTACATGTTCCTTGCCTTCTGTTGGCAGTGGAGTGCTATTTTTTGTTGGATAGCAGTGTTTTGGTTGCGTTTTGCTTCCCACAGGAGTTTTCTACACTCAGAGGGAGCCTATCTCCAGCTACTTCACTTGAGGATCAGTTTTGGGAGCTGTTTTGTTTCTGTGGAGACTTTCTTCTATGACAGGAGTTTCCAGTTTTCTGGAGGAGAGCAGTGATCTTTTCAAAGATCCTGAGCAGAGTTTATTTCGTCCGAGCGTGTGTTCTTTGCAATATTTGCAGAACGAGGAGGGTGTTTTGCCCTTGCGGTGTGATCCTTTCACATGGATCCTTTATTTGTTGCTGATTCTTGGGATCTGGTTCTACTTCTGGAACAGTCTTCTGCTATCTGTGATGCTTTTGAGGACTTTGTTACCACTGCAGTTTATATTCCTGCTTCCCTTCCTCATTGTGAGGAGTCTATCTCTGCATCTCTTTGTGATGCTTCTGAGGATGCCTCTTCCCCTGCCCGTTCTGCAGGCTTGTTGTTTTGGAGGATGGTTTTTTTGACCTAGTGGGATGCTTTGGATCTGTGGTTGCTAACCGTGCCTGGGCACAGTGGTACTTCCAGAGTTTTTCTGATTTGGATTAGAATCAGGTTGGGCTTATATCAGTCCGACGATATTTTTTTTCAGAGGGGGATGTGGAGTCCTTTCATCTTGCGATGCCCACCTCAGTGGTGTGTACTTATGTACAACATTGGGCAACTCATGCTATGGAGTTTGAGCAGATGAACCCCATCTTTTCTACAGAGTCTTTACATCTTGCGATGCCGACCTTTTCAGAGGATGCTTTTGTACAGCATTTGGCTACTCTTTGTACAGAGTTGGAGGAGATTGACTCTATTTCTTTTGAGGTTTCCAGTGAGGAGCAGTTTGCTTCTCCCAAGATTGATTATATACAAGATCTGATCTTGGTTGGTTATGAGGTTTTTCATACCTTCTTCGGGCTGGATACACGACATTCGACTTCCAGGACTGTTCTTACACTTGGGTTTGGAATCATTATTTGGAGCAGCACGTTGCAGCCTATATGGTTGTTTTCTTCCAGAGGAGCGGTGTACCTGGCAGCTTGTTATGTTGCTTTTGTAGCTGAGTTGCTGAGGAGATTGCTTGTGGAGCTTTCTTGGTACATGTTTCTGCAGTCTTTCATCTTTGATCGAGGACGGCATCTCTGGCTTCTTGGAGTTTGCTCAGCACCCGGTGCTGAGAGGGGGTGTTAGACATCATCCCCTACTTGCTGGCTTCCTATTTGGTGTCCTATTTTAGCCTCTAGGGTTGACCATGTTAGTCTGAGGGGCTGGTCACCCCTCACATATATTTTCCCATATTTTTTTCCATTTTATGGAGTCCTGGGTATTTTCCCAGTCGTGTAGGTATTTTAGCTCTAGTTGGCTGCTTTCATGTAGAGGTATATATAGCCGGTATGTCTCCCTCATATTTCACTGCTTAGCATTGCTTGCCTAGCTTGTCTAGCTGTAGTCCCTCACTTACGAGGTTCTCCCCTCTTGCTCGGGACATGTATTCCTTTTGGTGATGATATTGAGAGCAGGTTCTCACCTGTGTTTCCTCTCCATCTCTCTCTCTCACTCTCTCTCTTGTGTTTCCATTTTCCCTTCTTCCGTTGCACATTCTATCACTATTGTGAGTACTTGATCAAATGGAAAGGATGGTTTGAGATCAAGGCTACATGGGAGTCAATACGTAGTCTGAAGATTTACTTCCCTGGATTCATTGCCGAGGATATTAATGGTTCTTAATGTTGGACATGTCATATTCAGCTCTCTTTTACTCCATTTTATCCCCTTTTTAGGGAGATATTTATCTGATATTTTTAGGGATTTTTTCTCATATTTCTTAGGCTATTTTAGGCATTTATATTAGTCGTGGACATTTGTCCTCTAGTGCTATTGGCCAATTGCTCTACGTGAGATGTATATAAGCATGGACATTGTGCCTTCATAATTCATTCAATGCATTCAATATTTTCAGTCTCTAGCTCAAGTGTTGGATCTCTCTTGGCTGTCTACTCTCTCTTGTGTGATCTCTATTTTCTTCCGCTTCATATTCACATATTCTCACATGGTGTCAGAGATCTTGTGCTTCCACAGATTAGCAAGAAGAGTTTTCAGCCAGCGTTTTCCTCTCCTTTGCCTCCTTGGTGGCTGCGTTTTAGAGATCTACTTCATTGCACAAATCAGCATTTTTCTGCTGCGTACCCTCTCCTAATTTTGTATTCTGTCCCTACCCTAGACTAGTGGTAGCACCATGCACTTGCTCCATTAGCCTCTCCCTCCCTTACTTCATCGCGCATCGGGTTGGCTCTCGTCGTCACACGTGTGCCTTGATCTCCAGTAAGAGTACAATTCTACATCTTTCTTTCATCTCCAGTAGGAGTACAATTCTACATCTTTCTTTCACCTCACCTAGCATCTAGGGAGGAGTGGGCCACCCTGGGTACCTACTTGTAGCCTTTCCGCTGTAAATTCAAGAGGAGGATTCCATGATTTCTACACTAATTGTCATCTCTTCATCCATTCCTCAACTTCCCAAGAAATCCATCTTAGATGGATCATGGAACCAATTATCTTGATTGGGCACTACAGATGAAGACTCTCCTTCGATATCATTGGCTATGGGGTATTGTTTCTGGTACTAATCCTCTCCCGATGCTACTTCTCCTCAGGCTGAGATTGATGCCTAGGCTGACAAAGATGCAAGGGCTCATGCCTTTATCTTCTTCAACATAAAACCCTCTATTGCTCATCAATTTGATCGCGATGATGAGGAAACTGTAGAAGAATTGTGGGATACCATTCAGAGGAGGTATCACTGTGAGAGCTCTACTCAAAAGGTAGCCTTGGAGAATCAGCTCTCCAACCTGAAGATCGCCGATATTGCTAACATCATGGATTTTGTTACGGAGTTCATAACCATTGAGAAGTAGTTGGTCTCTTTGGGGAGCAAAGCTACCGACGAGGACTTTGTCAATCGGCTCCTCACTAAATTGCTAGAGACTTTCTCTACTTTTTGTGATACTATATCACTTCTTCCTTCTACTCTTGATGTCACCGTTTGGTCCCTTCACCAGTCTTGATCAGTGTTTCACACACTGAGCATAGGTGTGAAGGGGGAACATTAAAACATTAACTTTTAATGTTTATTAAAGTTGCCCCTAGGCCTTAGTGGCCCTAGGGAACTTATTAAGTTGGGGCCCTAGGGATTAACTTGGGAAGGGAGTTTTCTCTCTCTTCACTCTCTCTCCTCCCTTTTTGGGAAGTCGTGTAGCAAAAGGAGAGGCTTCCTTCATGCGCTTGTGTACAATCGTGGGAAAGCTGAAGAGGAGGAGAAGGCGGCTGTTTTGCTGCAGACTGTTGCTGTTTTTCTGAAGAAACCAGCCGTACAGCACTGTACGGCCAGTGCTGGACTCTCTCTCTCTCTCTCTCTCTCTCTCCTCTGTTGCTGGCGGCGCACAGAGCAGCTGCTGGTGGCTGCGCAGAAGCCCTAAACAGGCTGTACAACCTGTTTTCCAGCCCAAACCCTACTGTACGACTGCCGTACAGTGTACGGGCAGTCAGGTACAGCAGGTACAGGTGCAGGCGGTGCTTCTCTGGTGCTGGACAGACCTGTGCAGGCTGATTCAGGCAGGTACAGAAGTGGACAGCAGGTTGTTTATGCAAGTACAACGCCTGGCACGCATCCCGAGGCGGTACAATCAAGTACAGTGCTGATTTTCAGATCTGTACTTTCAAGGACAGCATAGGAGTGAGCATCAGGAGGAAGATACAGGCAAGTGCAAACACACGTGTGAAGCAGGATTGTGGGTTCAAGTGCCTGCAGGCACAGATTAGTGCTGTTGCTTCCTCCAGAGTTGTTTCACGAGCTGAACTTGGTAAGTCTTGACTCTGTTCATCCATCTCTCTTTCTATTGCTTGATGTCTGCTACAGGTATGTGTTATCTGGCTCCTTGTGAGAGGAGGAGTTTGGCAGATTGACAAGAGATTAAGACAGGGATTGAACAGCATATGTATGTTGAGCTGAGAATATGTATCATGCTTATGAGTTATGCCAGATGTATGCCCATGGCTGGCCTGCTTTGTGAACTTGGCTGATCAGAGGGAGGCACAGTGTGTTGTTTGAAGACACAGATCTGTGTGCATAGATCCTCTGTGCTGAGAAGGATTTGTGGGCAGTCAGATTGGACTACAGGTGTAAACTCTTGGCTGGTTTTTGTTTTGTACTCAGCCATACACATTATTTTAATGGAATAAAGAAATACCGCAAGGGGCGCCAAGCTTTGGGGCCAACAGGTGTCGTTGTGTTTTCAGATTTGGGCACTCTAGCTCCAATCTGTGTTTTGTTTATCATCTAGACTACAAGTGGACGGGTGTTAGCTCTTACCGCACTCTGGTTTTCTATCAGAGGCCGGTTTCAGAAGAAGCATGAGGTGCAGGCTGGACAGCAGGCCATTTGGCACCTCAAACCCCAGGCCGAACCCATCTCTCCTTTGGTGGTCAACTAGCATCCCATGGCAGCCATGAAACTAGGCGCCCACAGACCGGTTCCTTTCCCTAGAAGGCGGCCAGAAGTGAGGCAGCCAGCTGTTGTCCACGCACGGCCAAAGGAGGGGGGCAGTGTGTGGCCCAGAAGGGGTGTTCATGAGCGGCCAGAGGTGAGGTGTGTGGGCGGCCAGAACGCGCATAGGGCTGGCCTGTCATGGATGATGAGGGCCGGTCAGACAGTCAGCTGCACAAGGAGAAGCACGCCTGAAAAAGCAGATCAGGCCAAGAAGCATTGCCAGGCTGATGCGCAAGGAATGCTGTGTGGTCAGGAGCGTGAGCATCTGCACAGTCGGCACGGGCAGCATGAGCAACCATGCAGATAGCGTAGGCAGCCATGCGGGCAGGTGTACTGGGCCCTGGCAGCGTGGACAGACCTAATTAGTGCGCAATGTGTGTGTGTGTGTGTGAGAGAGAGAGAGAGAGTGTGTGTGTGTGTGTGTGAGAGAGAGAGAGAGAGAGAGAGAGAGAGAGAGAGAGAGCAAGCACTTTTTTGGTGCATGCTAAGGCCAGCCAAGAATAGGGCGGCTAGCTTAATAATAATAAAAAAAAGGGGGCATCCTCCATATATGGATTGGGTGACCTCTTTCAAGTTAAAAAAGGGGTAGTGGAGTTTTTAAAATAGAAATAAGCATGTTAGTTATAAAAAAGAGGGACACCCTATTAGGGAGCAAGTTATTTTTAAAGCCTCTGCTTTTTCTTTCAGTCTCTCTATAAAAAAGCAAGTACAAGCCTCATACTTGACCATCAGAGCAACACACATGCAAGACAACTCTCGACAGTTTCCTCTCTCTACAGCATGTCTTCTATGAGCAAGCTTCACCGCACCCTTCTCATCCATCCTATAATCTTTTCTCTAACCTTTCACTTCCCCTCAGCTCATAATCTTTCTACCACCACTTTTCTTCAAGTAAGCATTCAAGTTTAGTGTGTAGTGGAGATACATGGAGTTAGTGGGCAGTCATTACATGGAGTCAGTTGGCAGTAAACAATGTGAAGTCGGTTACCAGTAACATGTGGAATCAGTCCAACAGCAATGAGTAAAGCCACCGGATTGGCTTGGACTATACCCTCTACCAGCCGTGATACTGGAAGGTGGTCGAAAAAGCATGGTTTAGGATCCCGTGAGGGATGATAGTGATGACTCCAAGGTTAACGAGCACTCCTTGTTTGCAGCAAAGGACGATTGTTTGGTTGTCAAGTGGTATCAGGCATGATATGTGGGATTCAAGCAAGAATCCGCACACCTATTGGTGGGTCCAAGAGTCGCCCAATAGTCTCGACTCCACAGACCTTGAGTGGTGATGCGAAATTTTCCGAGTACTTCTCGTGTCCTTTTGTAAAAAACCCTTGTTAAAGAAATTTAATATGCCAGGTCTCTTTGTAATTGCCAATAGTGATGGAATGATTTTTTTGCATGCTCTTACCCTTTCTCCATGAATGGAAGGGTCTTTCTAAGGGATGTGGAGTGAATAGTGAGATTCACCATAAACCCATAGTGTTATCCGGATAGCCACTGGGTGGTAGGTGATTTTGTGAAGATTGACATAACCAAGGATGTTGCGTAAGGTAGCCTTGTGGTAATAGTCACAGTTGCATAGAAACGCGTTTCGTACAGGTTTGAAACGTACGAAACGTTTCGTCCTGTACGAAACGCGTTTTTTTTCATCATGGATATTATAAAAAACCTACGCATCGAATCATTTCGTACGGTGTACCGTGTACCTTTTTCGTTCGCGTTTCCCAATGGTGGCCGCCTGTACGTTTTCGCCGTCTTGTGTGCTAGCTTGCCATCGCTCGTGTCAGCGACTCAGCCCGCCTGCTCCTTGGTGTCCTTGGGCCTTGTGGAGGTCTTCCAAAGGGGTAATGTCATGTTTCCACGGTCCACCCTTGCTCTATTGAGGCCTAACTTCTAAGGCTATCTACCTTCTCTTCCCCTTGCTCTATTGTTGGCCAAGATGACAGTTAAAAGCATGAATCATATAATGAGATTACTTTATGTTCTGTGTCGTACTTGCAAGGCCAACAATCTGCATTTATCCCCGCCTTGTAGGATGCCTCGAACAGTCGATTCTCTTTGGAACAATGTCACCTTCGAGTCTAGATATGGTGGCTCGGGCTCTGGAAAGTGGAAATGCAACTTTTGTGCTGATAAGCACCATGGCAGTGTCACCAGGCTGAAGGCACATTTGTCACAAACAAAGGGTTTTGGCATCGGGCCATGTAAGCATGTGCCACAAGAAATCTATGATAGCCTAAAGGCTTGGAAGGCCATGCAGCTAGGTATCCCCCTTGAGGATATCCCCAATCTGGAAGAGCTTGAAGCACGTCAAAGTGTCTCCAAGAGGACTCACAGTATCAGAGAGGAAGATACCAGTGGTGAGGTTGCAGGTGGTTCTAGCTCGGCACCTCGAGCCAAAAGAACTAGTCTTCCAGTGTTCAAGAAAGGACATGTGCAGGCAGGGATGCAAAAGGCTGCCATGAAAGAGGCAACGAGGGAGTTGATGAAGTTGTTTATTCAATGTGGATTATCCTTCCACATTGCCAAGTGAATCCAGATAAGATTGATATCATGAAGTGCAAGGAGATTCCCGACATTCCTCAAGAGGAGAGACACATCTATTCTATGCTCTATGAGGAGATCATGGCTCCAGCTCGCACTACACGATCTTCTCGCGAGGCTAGTACTAGTGGTGCACCTGCACCTCTAGAGGATGAGGCATTTGAGGACTTGGCTACCGGCAGTGATCTTGAGAGTGAGGCTGCAGAGGTCAGATGAGGATGAGCATGACGAGTTGAGGATGCAGATAGTAGCTAGCAGCTGCCAGCATCATTTTATTTGGACATGTTATTTAGTTTGAACTTTGGACATGTTGTTTATTTTGATCTTGGATTTTGAGTCATGACTCATCACCCACGTGGTGATCCTTTTGATTTCTGTTTAGTCATCAGTGATCACCCATGTGATTTGTGATATCATCATATCTTACATGTATTTTGTTTTTATTGAAATGAATTCAATGTGGTCTCTTATAAGTTATGTCAACAGTTTTTTCTTTTGTATATTTCAAGTTAAAATTATACATGCTTTTTCTATTTTGTATGAAACCTTTTTGTACCCGTTTCTTACCTTTTATGAAACGTTTCAAAACGTATGAAACCTGTTTCATACCTACCGTTTCAGAAACGCCTAGCAACACTGGTAATAGTCATAATTGAGGATGCCGAGGTTTCCAGACGGCTTGTAGATGGCTAGTTCAGCCTAACTGTGCGAAAGCTAAGGTTCTAGATGAAACTAACACCAAACAATTGGTCTATGACTAGCTTTGGCCGGAACAGGGACTAGGTGTACGTATGATGGTATTTTTCATCCTTAATTTTGCATGGATTAGGGAAGCGAAGTCTACTCGCACAAGTTTTATCAACGTAGCCACTTGTTATTTGTTCTAAATGGGCAAAGGCAAAAGCTACTGTCACAAGAGCAGGAGACAAGCTTTGGGAATGGGGGATTATCCAGTACAAAGAGCCAGGTGCCCAGAATTCGGTCTAGGCGCCCGAAACAATTCCCTAGACTCAGAGATGGTCACTTGTGCCGAGGTGTCGCGTGGGAAGCACGCTTGACAAACGCCCGAGAACTTGGGAAGGATTTAGTGTGAAAATAGTGTTGGGGTTATGTGTACTAGTGCAATATACATGTGTGATAGGGGAGTCACACACTCATTCCCATGAGTTGACTTATCCCCACAACTCTCTCTCTCTCTCTCTCCCTTCCTCTCTGTGTATGTCTCCCACATGAACTCTAACCCTAATTAACTCTCCCATTCAACTGGTATCAGAGCAGGGGTGCGTGTCCACAGGCATTTTGACGCTAACTGCAAGGGCCACTTCACTGCTCGCGTTCTTTGTGCATCTCTGTTGATGTACAAGCCTAAAGCCTGCGCGTTGCTGTACCTGCGTGACCTGAAGCTCTGCAGCAGCGCAAGGATGTGACTGCTATCAGCTGGCTTAAGCAGTGCTGCCCTCAGATCTCCCAGGCGCAGGTGGAGAAGAAGGCGAAGGCAGGGGTGTCAGCGCTGGGCAGCACACGTCCATACATTGGGCGGATAAGCGCATGCGAGGCGAAGGTGAGCTAGAGCGACTGGTGGCGTTGAGGCGTTTGGTCGCTAATCGGCTGGCTACAAGGCGTGTAGCGCTACTAGGCGGAGGCGGCGAAGGCAGCAATACGTGAGCGTGGAACGAACACGTGTCCCCGTGAAGGTCGATGCGCTGAGCTACCCATCTGCCTGCATACGCACATCCAGGTTGTCTTTCGTGCGCCTACCTCCAAGCGCCTGCATCTTAGGCGCCTACAGCAGCAGCAGCAGCCACGCTGCCCAACCAGGCAGCGCAGAGGGCTGCCCAGCCAACCAGGCGCAACTAGCGTTTCATAGCAGCAGCAGCCAGCCATCTGTACGCGCACAGCAACGAGCAAGCGCATCAGCATCAGACGTGCCCCCCCCCCTCTTTCTCCTGCAACAACAAATAAATTCAGCCTGCAAATCTCAGAGAATTTCAAAAATTAAGAGGTATTTGCCTTCAATTTTGGGAATTTCTTATCAATTCAATCAATTGAGCAGGTACAGGTGCTGAATTGCTCAATTTGTGAGCAAAATTGGCAAAATTGGGTGACATTGGTCACAATCAGGATCAATTTGCAGGAAATTGGATGTCGAAATTTGGGGCTTTTGATGCAATTGTGCAATTAAGCATTCATACATGCTGTATGATGTGAAAAATCGCACATTCGGGCAAAATTGCAGCAAATTGCATCGCAAATCAAGGGGCTTTTGTGCCGATTGGATTGATTTGCATGCAGGCAATCGCATTTGATGCTTTGGGCAATGTGTTGATGCCTGTCAAGCACTCAATGTGCCTGTCAATCAAGGGGCTTTTATGTACTGGATGTATATGTGGCCAGGGGGAAGCACTGTGAAGACTCTGGATGCCTTCATGTGCGTCAATGTACCATGTATGATCAGCAATTGATCTTAAATCAAGGGGCTTTTCAAGATCGTATGCTTGTTGAGCTTGGCAAAGCAGCAGGCAAGACATTTATGCCTTGAATCCTCAGAAATCAGCTTGCAGTCAAGGGGCTTTTGCCCAATTTCTGTTCGGGACTGTTGTATGCAGTGTTCAGGACTGTAAAAGTCTGATTTTCACTCATTTGGACAGCCAGGAGAGCATTTATTGCTACTGTACCTGCTGGTACAGATTTGGTACAGCTTTGTACAAGTTTTGGCATGGCTGCACATTGATTTGAGTGAGCAAAAATCTCAATTTCAGCTGCTGTACTTGCCGGTACAGGTTTGGTACATCACAGGTGAGCACTTGGTACTGTTGTACAGTACTTTGGAAGGGCAACAGAGCACATTTAAGGTGCTGTCCTAAATCTGCAGCAACCAGATTTTGGTGTTTTCATCACATACAGTGGGAGTAGAGTTGTATTTGTGCTTCCGCAGTGGGAGATAAAGCTTGGGAGAACAACTGTGAGCACTTTGTGTGCTTTTGGTGCAGTGTTTGCACATTTTGCAGGGAGTCAGGCATTGACAGGTTGCATATTGCTATGGCAACCCCACAGGTGAGAGCTCTTCATTGCTTCACATCAAGAAGCTTGAAGGCTCACATAACTATGATATTTGGCAAACCCAGTGCTATAATGTGTTGCTCCAGAAGAAGCAGCACAAGCCTATCAAAGAAAGGGGTGTAAAGCCCGCTTCTCTTACTGCTGAAGAGTGGGAAGATATGGATGAGCTGGCAAGATCTACTATCATGTTGTCTGTGTCAGACTCTTTACTTTTCAGCATTCGTGAAGAGAAGACAGCTTGGGGAATGTGGCAGAGATTGCAGGACTTGTATGCCCAACAAAGTGCCTCAAGCAAAGTGTATTGGTTGAAGAAACTCATAGGTCTTCAAATGAAGGAAGGGGCGTCTATGGCAGCCCATCTAAATGAGTTTAATGGTATTGTCAGCCAAGTTATAAATCAAAAGTTGGCAATGGACGATGAGTTCAAAGCCACTTTTCTCTTATGCACTTTGCCAGAGAGTTGGGACACATTCAGGACAGCCACTAGCAATTCGAATGCTATGCTGTCATATGCAGATGTTGAGGGTGCTCTTCTTCAAGAGGAGATGAACAGGAAAAACAACTCTGTTGGAAAGTCCAATGCAATGAATGCACGTGGGAGATCCGAGCAAAGGGGTAAAAGCCAAGAACGGGGAAGGAGCAAGTCCCGCTCCAAAAAGGACTTGAAATGCCATTATTGTGGCAAGAAGGGACACATCAAAAAGCAATGCTACAAATGGAAAAATGATCAAAAGGAAAAGGGAAAAGGCAAAGACAAAGACAAAGATGAAGCCAAAGATGTAAAGCCAAAGGGCAAAAGTGGAGTCAAGATTGAAGAAATCAATGTGTCACATGCAGGTGACAGTGAGGATGAGGTCCTATTCACGTCTTCACTTGATGCCCATTCACTTCTTACAGGAGATGGTCATGGTATGCACTCATGGATCATTGATTCAGGTGCCTCCTTTCATGTCACAGGTTGCAGAGACTTGTTTGTCAGGTACACCGCTGGCAATGAAGGAGTGGTTTATTTGGGTGATAACCATGCATGCAAGATTCTTGGCAGAGGTAATGTGAGGCTTGTGTTTTCAGATGGCTCACAGCTTATGCTCCATGATGTCAGGCATGTGCCTGAGATCAAGAAGAACCTGCTTTCTATTGGACAGCTTGATGATGCTGATTATGTTACCACATTTGGTCGTGGAAAGTGGAAGATTAGTAAGGGCTCACTGGTTGTTGCCAGAGGCTCTAAGGTGGACCCTCCTACTTCATGCATGCAGGTGTTTGTCACCATGCTAATGTAAATGCAACCGAGCTGCCGGAAATCTTTATGTGGCATAGCCGGTTGGGACACATGAGTGTCAAAGGAATGGAGCAATTGTCTCGTTTGGGTTACTTGCCTTCTCTAAAGTTTTCAAGTTTTCAGTTTTGTGAGCATTGTATATATGGCAGGCAACTCCAGTGCCCCCACAAGAAAGCTCTTGGACAGAAAGATGCTCAGTTAGAGCTTGTGCATACAGATGTATGTGAGATGCCTCAGCTTTCTTTGGGAGGGGCAAAATACTCTGTGTCTTTTATTGATGATGCCACACGCAAGGTGTGGGTTTATCCTCTTCGTTTGAAGAGTGATACATTCTCAGTGTTTCAGAAGTTTGTTGCTCGTGTTGAGAATCAAACTGGCAAAACACTGAAGGCTTTGCGTTCCGACAATGGTGGAGAGTATATGTCCAAACAGTTTCAGGACTTTTGTGATGCTAAAGGCATCAAGAGGGAGCTCTCTACTCCTTATGATCCTCCACAAAACAGGACAGCAGAGAGGATGAACAGGACCATTCAGGAGAAAGTCTGTCTATGTTGTCACATGCTGAATTACCTCATGGTTTTTGGGCTGAAGCTGTTATGACAGCCGTTCATCTTATAAACAGGTCACCTAACACGAGGCTTGGTGGGAAAGTGCCAGAAGAAGTATGGACAGGGAAGTCTCCGTCATATAAGCACTTGAGAGTGTTTGGTTGCGTTGCGTACGTGCACATACGCAGGGAAATGCGCACCAAACTTGATCCTAAGTCTCACAAATGCATATTCCTAGGATATGGTGACAGAGGTGAAATGGGGTATAGACTTTGGGATCCAGTGAATAGAAAGATTATACGCAGCAATGATGTCATTTTTGATGAAACATGCATGTATAAGGAGCCTGCAAGGCAACAGGAGCCTGGTAGAGTCATATTTGATGATGATGGACATCATGGACAACAACCAAGGGCTGTAAATCAGCCATTACAGCATCAAAACCAGCCCTTAAATGGTGCTGAAAATGGTCCAAATGGACAGCCAGAGATGGCAGAAAATATCCCTATGGATATTCCACAGTTAGAGGAGATACCGGGCATGATATTTCAGCCTTATGGCATGGAACAGGAGCCACCAATGGGTGATATGCAAGCTGGACAGCAACCTGCAAATGATGGTCATTGGGTACGGAGGTCCACAAGACCCTCCAGAGCCCCTGACAGGTTTGTTCCAGGGGTTGACTACTTATGCTTACTGACTGTGGGGAGCCCTCATGTTATAAGGAGGCTTTACAGAGGGCAGACAAGGCTCTTTGGGAGCGTGCCATGAAGTCAGAGATGGATTCTCTGCACAAAAATGAACATGGAAGTTGGTGCATTTGCCTGCAGGCAAGAAGGTTTTGCCATGCAAGTGGGTTTACAGGCTCAAAGTTGCACCTGATGCAAAGCCAAGATACAAAGCCAGGTTAGTGGCTAAGGGCTTCAAGCAGGAATATGGTGTGGACTTTGATGAGATCTTCTCTCCAGTGGTCAAAATGACCACACTTAGAGCTGTGTTAGCTTTGGTTGCACATGATGATCTGGACTTGATTCAGATGGATGTGAAGACTGCTTTTCTTCACGGTGATCTCCATGAGGAGATATATATGCAACAGCCAGAGGGTTATGCAGTGAGTGGAAAGAAGAAGCTTGTATGCAAGCTGAAAAAGAGTCTTTATGGGCTCAAACAGGCACCAAGGGAATGGTATCATAAATTTGATACATTCATGAAATCATAGAATTTCAGGAGAAGTGACATAGATCACTGCTTATACACCAAGAAAGCTTTGGATGGCAGTCTATTGATCCTCATCTTGTATGTTGATGATATGTTGATTGCCGGGAAATCTCGTAAGGAGATGGATGCCTTGAAGCAGAGGCTGCATCAAACCTTTGATATGAAGGATTTGGGTGATGCAAATCACATTTTGGGTATGCGGATACTTCGGGACAGAAATCAGCATGTGTTGTATTTGTCTCAGAAGGAATACATTGGCAAAGTTTTGCAGAGGTTCAATATGGACGGGGGGGAAGAAGACTAGTACTCCTTTGCCTCCATATGTGAAACTCAGTGCTATGGACAGCCCACAGTCAGATAGTGGCAGGGCTGATATGGCCAAGATTCCGTATGCTTCAGCTTGTGGCAGTCTCATGTATGCCATGGTTGCTACTAGGCCGGACATTGCATTTGCAGTAGGAGTGGTTTCTAGATACATGGCCAACCCTGGCAAGAAGCATTGGGAAGCAGTGAAAGGTGTCATGAGATACCTGAAGGGCACACAGGATATGTGCATTTGCTTTGGCAAACAGGATGCATTAGTGCATGGTTACACGGATTCGGATTATGCCGGTCATCCAGATAACCGGAAGTCTACTACCGGTTATGTGTTTACATTCACAGGAAGTGCTGTGTCATGGATATCCAGGATGCAGAAGTGCACAGCCTTATCTACTACAGAGGCCGAGTATATTGCAGCCACAGAGGCTTGCAAGGAGGCATTATGGCTATCTCGGTTAGTGATTGATTTGGGTTATACAGGGGATATTCCATTGTTGCATTGTGACAGTCGGAGTGTCATCCAGTTGGCAAAGAACCCTGTCTTTCATGCAAAGACGAAGCATGTGGATGTGAAGTATCACTTCATCAGAGAGGTGATAGAGAACAAGCAAATTCAGCTTGTTAAGATTCATACGGATGACAACCCGGCTGATCTGTTGACAAAGAGTTTGCCTCCGGAGCGGTTTGCTCATTGCAGACACTTGATGGGCATTGGATGAGGCCAGTTTCAGCCTTGTATATTATCATGTACATGCTGATTTTTTCTTTTTCTTCATTTAAGGGCACTTTGCCTTTAAGTGGGAGGTTGTTGGGGTAAAGGCATTATGCCCGCCCTTATAGTGTGCACAAGCCCATAAGTTATAGTACATAGTACACTTAGTACTTTTAATGTACTAAGTGCACTATGTGTACTAGTGCAATATACATGTGTGATAGGGGAGTCACACACTCATTCCCATGAGTTGACTTATCCCCACAACTCTCTCTCTCTCTCTCTCTCTCCCTTCCTCTCTGTGTATGTCTCCCACATGAACTCTAACCCTAATTAACTCTCCCATTCAAATAGGCCCTTATTTGGTTGTCCACACTTTACTGACAAGTTATTAAATGGGCACCCTGGTTTTCAAAGGCTTTCACATTCATTTTAATAGGGTGGGCATTTTATAAGTTGGGCATCTCGTGAGTACTAGGATTCACACTATTTATACAAATGGTTTGAGCATGCGAAGCCACATTTGTGGACAAGTGGCATTAAGTGTAGACACAATTTGGGGCAAGTGTGTATGCATGAGCCTACAAGTGGCATTATGAGGTGTAGACACACATTTGAGGTAAGTTTGGCATCTCTTCTTATTTATTTGACAAGCCCTCTCTCTCTCACACACATAAATGGATGGGCTCTCTATATACACTCATGCAGGGAACTAGAAATCAACCTTCTCCACCCCTTCTCTTGCACATCATTTATGCTCCTGGCTGCCTACAAGGTGTGCGGTAGCGATTCTTTTGCGAAGAAATGTTGGATCAAACTCCCTATTGTTGTACTGGTCTATGTATCCACTGTACAAACCTCTGTACTTGTTGTACCAGCCAACCTTTGTACCAGTCTATGTACTTGTACTGGTTGTATCAAATGCCCTAAATGCTGTAGCAATGTTGTACTTGGTATACCAGCTATACCTGATGCCCTAAGTGTTGTACCAACTATACCAGATACCATAAGTGCTGTACCAGCCTGTACGTTTTGTATTGGATCATGTACTGGCTTGGCTGTATCGTCTTCTTTAGGCTGAGGGTATGTGGATTTTCAATCATGGTTATTATGTGGCATACACAATTGATTATTGGAAAATGTTGGGCTATGTGCATTGTCAGGGAAAGAATCAGGATCTACGCATGATATTGGCCAGGTTTTATGAGACCAAGATTTATAGATTCATTGTATATGATTATGATGATATGGTATTGTATGTGGATAATCAGTTTTGACCTAAATCTAGGAAAACCCTCAAAGCTTGTACTTAGAATAAAAATACCTTTTCGAGGTGGGTCAACAGCCCATTTCCACCGTACTGTCGTGTCCACTATTCAAGTTCATATTTTCCATTGCGCAACTTCATATTTTCAGCTTTGTGGATTGTGGTTAAGTTGTTGTGGGCATTTTTAATGTTCAATACGCATGATAATATAATCTACATTTGAGCTCAAGCTTGGGAACTCCTTAATTCTTGCTTGTCATAATCTCTTCTTAATTCTTTCCCTCGAGGTTTCCATTCACACGTTCAATGTGCTTTCACGGGCTCTAGACTTTTAATGCACAAAAAGTTAGAAAATCTATCAGACAGTCGGCATCATAGGTAGTGACATGCTAGAAGTGCAATCGTTGGACAATCCATTCATCAAATACTCATCACTGCTTTCAATCGCTTCAGAAAGTGTAATCACTGTACGATCGATCGGATGCACGAGCAACTATAGGAGTCCAATCGTTGACTGCTAAATCCTACAATCATAGAGCAATCGTTAGATGACCACTCGTGTACGAGCATTTGTGTATGACCAGTCGTTGCTTGATCAATCGTTAAAATTCCAATCGCTAAGATAGTCTAGACATTAGTTATCTGAGGTCCGATCGTTGATTGATGAAGTTTAATCGTGTACTTGTCCAATTGTCAAAGGTGTAATCGTCATCATGGATTCAACCCGATAAGAGACCCTAGGGAGAAAATGTCCAGAACTCCCTAATATTGATTTTACAATTTCTCATATCTGCAAGAAACCCAAGGACCCTCGAAAGACCTGTTCTTCCTTAAGCACATAAAAATAAATCATTAAAAAACCCTTTAAAAAGTCCAAAATATTATAAAATTAAGAAAAATCCATAAAAAGAACCTATGCAAGTGACTCTTGTGTTGGACCAAGTGCTTATCCATTTACGTTCAGGCTGATTCGTTACATCATATTTGAACCCAACTTTTAAACATGAAACATTATCGTACACACAAATGCTAGGGTGTGGGACAAGACGAGTTGATTAAGTGGCTAGTGTGAGAGTATTACAAAAGTGCCAAAAACTTTATTACTTGTAGCACAAGTACTTTGAACACAACTCTGGTGATGAAAATAATTATTGGTGGAGCCCACCAAAGTTGTCCGCCTTGTTAACCCAAAAACTGATTAACATGCTTAAAAAACCTACTCGAGGTGGGCAAAAATTACCAATGACGAAAATGAATGGATTCGATGATACTTATCACTTGTTTTGCTTTGACGACCTTCTAAAACTTTTGTAGTTGGGCCTATCTAAGCTTTTCGCTCAATTAATTGTGTTGGATTGGTGGTTAACAACGGGTCCGCTACGAGTTCGTGGTCATGCATTTAATTGCATGATGATGCGGGTGTTCAGGGACTTGATTGGCGAGTGTTGTATCTTCTTGAATGACAGATTTTTTTAGCTGCAAAAGAGCAACATGACATTGATGTTGAGAAAGTGATGAAATTGTTGGAAAAGCAATGAGCTGTATGTTAATGAGAAAAAATCCCTATTCAAGGTTCATTACCTTGGATACATAATTAGTGTCGAAGGCATCAAATTAGATCCTACAAAAAGATGGCAGAAATCTTGAATTGGGAGGTCCGAGAAATCGTTTATGATATTCAGTCGTTTGGAGAATTTGCCAGGTATATTCCATGGATATTGACAAATTTTTTAACATCTCGATAGCAGCTAGCAATGTATTCACATGACTTCTCTTGGACAACGAACTTACAAGGATCTTAAGGTGGCATTATCTGAGGCTTCTTGCTTAGCACTAGCCCCATGGGATGACCCATTCCAAGTGATCACTTATGTGAGTAACATTGCTATTAAAGTGGTCTTACAAAATGAATTGGGCATCCAATCGCTTACATGTCTCATAAGCTATTTCTTGTCGAAAAAAACTACTTGATCTATGATCAGGAGCTCCTTGCGATGATACAAGCCCTAAAGCATTGGAAGCACTTCCTCTGTGGGTGCAACTTTGAGGTTCACACAAATCACCGGGCTTTACATTAGCTTTATAAGATGCCAAGTGTGAATTGGAGTGATCGATAGCACCTCTAAAGCCAAATTTTCTAGCAACTTGGCGGCAGCATTGCTTGATTTGTCAAAAGGTGAAAGCTTCTTGCTGGAAGAAAATAGGGTTGTTACAACCACCATTGCCAATTCTTGAAGGACCTTTCCAAGATATATCTTTGGATTTTGTAATGAATCTGCCTCCCAATTGGGTAAGCCTAATACGCAGTGTTTAATGACTATTGATTGCTTAAACAAGTTTGTTATGCTTATTTCTTGCAGAGCTAATGTTACTGCCGAGGATGTTGTCCTAAGATATTGCTAGATTGTTGCATTTGTACCCCATATGTGACATACCTAGGACCATTGTGTCAGATCGTGATGCCAAGTTTACCAGTCATTTTTTGAGACTTATTTAATGACTTTGGTACTAAGGTTAGTCATTTTCAGAGGGACTTGTTTAATAACTTTGGTACTAAGTTGAATGTCTCTAGTGCATTTCACCCACAGATAGACGACCTGACATAGATTGACAATCAATTAGCGTTAATGTACTCAGGTGTTATGTCCACGATCAACAAAGTAAATGGCATAGTTTTGTCTTTAGTTCAAGCTGTTTTGAATGACTATTTTTCTTTAGCTATTGGCAAGACTCCATATGAGGAAGCATTTGAAAAATTGTTCTAGTCTTTTTTTGACTAAGATGTCTTCTTTCAGTGCCTAGTGCCTAAAGCTAACAGATTGATGAAGTCTTACCAAGAGATTTGGGAACTCCTTGAGGCTGGGGAAACAAATCGTGACTGCGGGGTTGAAGTTATGGTGCCATCTAGCTGCGGGGTGATTGAATGCGGGGTTGAAGTTATGGTGCCATCTAGCGAAAAGACCAGGAGATTTAGGAACTCCTTCTTGTGGCCGGGGAAACAGACCATAACTAGGAAGTCAGAAACACTTGCAAGGCGGTCGAATGCGGGGTTGAAGCTATGGTGCCATCTAGCGAATGCTGAAAGAACCTGAAGAGGAAAGGTAGTAGACGCGGGCAGACAAGGGAAGGAGTAGGAGAGGGTCTCAAGAGGACGGGTAGGGGCTTTGATGGCAAAGGAGGGCTGGTGGAGAAAGGCGATAAGGAGGTTGGGGGGTGCAGAGTCGGCTCCAGCTCTGGAACTCCGGCAAAATGCAGCAAGCCAAGCCTTTGCCCTCTCTCAAGGCTTTGCTGAGTTTTGTCATGATTGTGTTACTGTTTTGCGGCTCGCTTTGTCAATTATTGAGCAGTATGAAGGTTTTTTTTTTTGGCCCGACATAGCTAGCTACGTCTTAGTGATACACCTAATCAGTGTTCTCCAATCTTAAAACTTGCAATTTTAAAATTTATAAGTTTTTCTTCAACATTTATAAGTTTTTTCACTAAAATGTCTAAAATTTTACGAATTCTAAAATTGCAAAAAAAGAAATTACAAGCGAGATTATGAATTTTGCAGGTGTATTGTAAGAGTTTGTGGGTTTTCTGTGAACGCTGCACCTAATCTCTAGCCAAAGCCACCAACTTCCATATTTTGCTTTTGGAGTGATCCCTAAGGGCACTATTGAGGCTAGTAGATTAAAAAAAGGTGATATGATTGGGGTCAGTAGGGAGATAAAGCTAGAGTAGAGCAATAAATAACCCTACTTTAGGCCTTAAAGCTAGTGGATAGAATGTGCACTTTTCCCTCTCTCCCATTGGTCTAAACTTGATCAAAAGGTCATTAAAATTAATCCTAAAAGGCTCTTTTTGTAGTCCATATTTTTCCTAATGTCACCAATGTAATTCGAGCTCAACCAAACTTTAGTAAGTACGATGGTAAGTGTGATCATTCTGCAGTCATGCAATTTATACATCAATTTATTGCATATTTTCCATTAGTAGCTCCACACCTCAATGGAGAAGCCTATACTTGTGGCAGCATTAGTTGAGACTTCATACAGATCCACAACCACAGACACGCCTCATTACGCATGAGATACTTTTGTGTCCGCCTCAAAGCTAGGTTTCTTCCACCCTAGTACATGACCAATTTGGAGGATGAGTTTTAAAAACTCTCACAGAGTAGGTCTCCCCTGTTGACCTATTCAAACAAGGTCATAACCATGGCACACCAGTTGGGGAAGTTGGATATGAATTCCTGTACGAAATTTCAAGCCTCTTTTATATGATCGGACTTTGGCCCATAATTAGGAGATGATGTTGAACGGAGGCAAGCCCAAGAAGATCCAATCAAGCCAAAAAGCCCAACAAGCAACAATAGTCTTCATCCCTATTGGGTAAGAGAATACATAACAGTAAAGACAATAACCACAAGTAGTAACAAAACAAGGTCAAAAAAGTACTTATCGTTGAGAGCAGAGCAGATCAGAGAGAGAGAGAGAGAGAGAGAGAGAGAGAGAGAGAGAGAGAGTACAAGGCTGCTCTTTAGGATACCTTATCACCCATTCCCACCCCACTCCTCACCAAGATGAGAGAGAGAGAGAGAGAGAGAGAGAGAGAGGGAGAGAGGAGTTGGGGCAGAATGGGGCAAGGTGGGAAGAAAGAAAGAAAGTCTTCAAAAGACCCAAAGGGTCTATGAGACCAAAATGATATGTGTACATATGAGGGAGATAGACAGGGTGGGGGGGAGAGAGAGAGAGAGAGAGAGAGAGAGAGAGAGAGAGAGAGAGAGATGCATTAATGTTTTTATGAAGGTCAAAATGGGCATAAGACCAAAGTAGTTGTTTGAAATATGAAAGCAAGAGCAAAACTAGAAATGAAACAAGAATAAATGAAAGACAAAGAGTTACCTTGAGATGAGTGTAGACAAGACACAAGATTGATACTTTCATTGATGTGACACCTACAATATATAGGTGAGAAGTACAAGAGACTTATGGGATAAATGTAGAGGTGCCACATGGCACTAGACTCAAGACACAAAAGACTTAAGTGAAACTAGACTAGAAATAGTACACCTAGTGTGCACTTATTTCCAACACCCTCCTTAAGTGGACACTAGGAGGAAGACAAAAAAGATAGACTAGAAGATAGACATAAAGACTGATAGACTGAGAGACAAGACATGAGAGACAAAAAGATCCTGAGACACCCCTCCTCAAGTGATATCCTCATATGGGTCCACAAGGGTAGGGACAAGATGGATCTAAAACAAGACACAGTCAGATTGATAGACAGATAGACAGACAACAGATAGATAGACAGACAAGACTAGATAGACAGAAGACTGACTGTAGAACTGACTGTAGACAAACAGATGGACCTTGAAGACATCCCTCCTCAAGGGCAATCTCTGCCTCTCAAGTAGGGACAAGAGAGAGGTCCTAAAGCAGAATGAGTAAGACATAGAACCCCTTGACCGACATCATCGGTGGTCAAAGTGGTAGACAAGAGGGGTGAAGTAATCAGAAAGCCCATTCCTCATCATAGGAATGAACAGCAAGATCTGCTGATGTAGATGTTGCAGCAACATGAGCTGAGGTAGATGCAGGGGCTGATGTAGAGGTTTTAGAGTAGCAGTCCTTCTCCCGGTGATTATCACGGCCACAAATGGTGCATGGATGAGCCTTGAAGCAGTCCTTCTCCAGGTGATTAGTTTTCCCACAATGGGTGCAAGGCTTTCTTACTTTAGAACCTCCTTTCTTTGCTAAGAATGCAGTGTCAGTTACCTTTTGTTGTTTTGTTCTTTCCTCTTCTTGGAGAGCATTGATGATACCTTCAAGAGTAGGATTATTGTGATACTTGAAGGTAGTGACAAGAGTAGCATAGATGTCAGGTAAGCTTTTGAGAAGCACAGCAATAGCAATATCTTCGGAGATGGGGGACTTTACTGATGCAAGCTGAACCATAAGACTGCGAAAATAATTGACATGAGAGGCTATAGTAGCTCCCTCCTGCATATATAGATCAAAGAATGAGATCATAAGTGCAATCTTAGAGTTTTTAGAGCGGGGTCCGAAAAGGGTATCCAAAGTGATCCATGCTCGAGAAGCAGACTGTATGTCGGAGATGTGATGAATGTAATCATCTCCAAGATCGAGCAGGATGATAGCATAGGCTTTGTCATTCTTGGCAGTGGGAGCATAAGTGATAACTTGCTCAATGTCGGAATCTTCGGGAGTAGCATGGTGAACAACTTCCCAAAGACCTTCTTTCATAAGATGGCACTTGATTTTGATTTGCCAAGTATGAAAGTTGGAGCCATTGAATTTGTCGATAGACATGAGAGAATGAGTAGAAGAGGCCATGTGGGAAGGTCTTACCTCTTGCTAAAATGCAAGGGCAGTGTCTATTGCCTTACAAGATTGCAAAAATGAATGAAAGAAGAGATCCAAACTGTTTTTAGAAGCCGGCTCTCTCACCACTTGTCAGGGCCATAGCATGTGACAGCCCATCGAAGCATGAGGAACTAGCAGTTTGCAGATATGAGGATAAGAAAAGGACTGACCAGCAAACTGAAGGAGACAATGCACAATACCTTGTGGATTCTTCAAGAGGAAGCGATGGCAGAACTGAACTGCCTTTAGATGATGCGTAGCCTGTAGATGAAGAAACACCGCCTCCAGCAGATAGACTTAGGCTGCTGCAGAGGTGTAATACAGCAGTACAAGTGCTACTCCGACAGTAGCTGCAGGTATGAAGTGATGCGCAGACTGTAGAGGATGAAGCGCCAGCAGCAGCAACTTGAAAAGAGGCCGGCGTAGGAGTGCGCAGCAACTACTGGGAAACAGTAGGCCGGCGCAAGGCGTAGGAGTGGACAGACAGTTCAGGTCGGCGGGCAGTGTGCCACATAGACCTGCTGATGATGACTGTTCTGCTGATGACGAGCTTCAGGCGTTGCTGATGATGAGTCGCCTGCTGATGTGACAAGCCGTTGATGAGATGAGCTGCAGCCTCTGTGAGACAGGAGGGCTGCTGATGACGAGGAGCTGATAAGAAGAGCCATAGCCTGTGTGACCCGCTCTGCTGCTTATAAGGATAGCCTATGCTGATGAAGGAAACAACTCCTTTCTTCGAGCTTTGCAGCTAAAACAGGCTCCTCCTTCTTCACCTCTCAACACTTGCTCTGATACCATGTTTGAAATATGAAAGCAAGAGCAAAACTAGAAATGAAACAAGAATAAATGAAAGACAAAGAGTTACCTTGAGATGAGTGTAGACAAGACACAAGATTGATACTTTCATTGATGTGACACCTACAATATATAGGTGAGAAGTACAAGATTGAGTAGACTGACTTATGGGATAAATGTAGAGGTGCCACATGGCACTAGACTCAAGACACAAAAGACTTAAGTGAAACTAGACTAGAAATAGTACACCTAGTGTGCACTTATTTCCAACAGTAGTATAATGTGTAGACAAATATTAGGTGGGAGGAAGGGAGGGAGGGAGGGAAGGAGAGAGTTGGGGCAGAGTGGGGTGAGGTGGGAGAAAGAAAGTCTTCAAAAGACCCAAAGGGTCTATGAGACCAAAATGATGTGTGTACATATGAGAGAGAGAGATAGGGTGGGGAGGGGGAGAGAGAGAGAGATGCATTAATGTTTTATGAAGTTCAAAATGGGCATAAGACCAAAGTAGTATAATGTGTAGACAAATATTAGGTGGGAGATGCACATTTGCTAGAGCTATCAATACAAAAATTAAAATAAACTATAAATTTTTAGCACAAGTGTCACATCATGAGTGCCTAGGATGTTAGTGACTCACCTAAGTACTGTTGAGTTGGGGTTGGGGTAGACCTTCGGATTGGGATTCACTATTTGTGTAGAACATGGAGTTGCATATGTGTGAGCGATAATATTGCCCTTCCTTGGTGAATTACATAAAGGTTTATGGAGCATGTTCATTTTCTCCCTTTGGGCTTTGCATGCTCCTCACAATAGTGGACCTGATTCCATGAATGCTATGTTTGTGGAATTTTGTGAATGAGTGTAAATTTCTAGCATTTAAATGAGTCTTTGGCCATGGTTCTCTTATCTTTTTTACCTCCTCGCAAGTTTTTCCTTGTCTTTGTACATGCAAGAAAATTTAAACAAACCTTTGGTCCTCATATATTACTATCAAGTGGACTTAACCTGTCTCAGTCTCAATCTATGACATGCCAAATATAGTAATAATCCTAGCTCTAGATTTTATCACATTGGGCCAAATCTCTTCAAGTGTTGATTAGAAGTCTATGTGACTTTATTCTAATAAGGCCCATACATATTTTGAGCACAATGCTACTTGTGAATCCCTATTTGGCATAGCTCTAGGCAATACATGCATCAATGCATGGAAAACATTGCACAAACTAATAGTCAGTAGAATGAGCCCACACGTTAATTGCTTTGGTTTTGGTAATTTTAGTCTTTAACAACATTGATGGTTTCTTTAGTTATGGTATTACAATTGAGTCGTTAACATTGATAGTTTCTTTGGTTATGGTGATACCTCACAAATTACAATTTGTGAGGTATTTCCTATAAAGGCCTCTCACTTTTTATTAATATTTTTTCCCCTCCACCAAGCAAGGGAATAGTAGGGTAAGCTACTCATAGTAGTGAGAGGGAAAGGCCAACTTATTCGACTTAACATACTTTTGGGATTGATCCTCAACTTCACAATATGAAGAATTTTCGTTGGTGATTTACCTTGTCCAATGAGTAAAATTTCTTCTACCACTGATCTATCAAATGTAATTAATGATAATAGTCATATACGTTTTGCTTTTGGAAATGAGAGAATTGCTCAACGATAATGAATGTGATGTTCTTTATTGTGTTCTAAAGAATGAAATACAGTGCTAGTGATGGTATTTGTGCATCTTCTTTAAAGAAAAAAATTCAAAGTGTTTCTTGATTCAAAGAGTTCTTTCTATTCTCGTTGTTTTCCTCAACATGAACTTGATGCTTTCCTAGGGGAAAACTCTGGAGATTCTGTCCCAGTTTTCAAACCTGTTTCCAAAAGAACTATCTCTTGGTTTACCACCGAGAAGGGGTGTAGAGCATAAGATTAAGCTATTACCTAGAGCTCAACCCAGTATTTAGGCAGCCTTATAGATTAAGCTAGACCGAGGAGGATGAAATTTATAGATAACTTCAAGAGTACCTCCGTATGAGGCATGTAAGACCTGGTAAGTTACCATGGGGCAAACCTATCCTTTTAGTGGACAAGAAAGATAAGATCAAGAGAATGTGTGTTGATTATAGGGTCTTAATAACAAATTTACTGTTAAGAATAAATATCCTTTGCCAGGGATGGATGACCTTATTGATTAGCTTTGTGGAGTGCGATACTTCATGAAGGTTGATCTAAAGACATGTTATCATCAAATTAGGATATTTGAGGATGATGTCTTTAAGAGTGAATTTAGGACTAGATATGGGTATTATTATTGTCCATGCCCATGGTCCTAAGGCTTTAGCCCATAGTCCTAATCGTTTAGGCATTATTTAAATGGCCCAAGGCCGCTACATTACAAACCATCCCCACTCAAACAGGTTTCGTCCTCGAAACCATACAATAAGCTAAAAATGATTAAAATGAAACCCATGATTGTAGACATCATAAGAGCGCCATGTAGCATCAATGACATCCATGAATTTGTAAATTTTGAATGATGTCAAATATGTCCCAAAACGGCACATTAAGTACCACTCAAGACTCCAAAATCGCCACGAATTGGCACCAAAACAACCCATCAATGGTGCATCGAAGTAGTATGTGACTACCATGAGATATCTTAGCCATGTCATGCTCATAATGCCATCAATGAGGTCTCCTAAAATGGTGTATGCCAAAAAATTACAGCAAGCATTTACCCCATTGCATCCAAAGATCTCATGTTATGCACCCATGAACTCTTCATGTCTTTCCAATACGAAAGCAAGTTACCACCACCATGAAACTTCCTCGTCCGACAATTATGTCCATTTGATGAGGTACTCAACTGTAGTACAGTTGCGAAGAAGTACCTTCTCTCGTGTTCCCAACACCTCCGGTACATACTCAATGTTACCCTCCTCATTCAAAGGAGGCAATTCCTCATGTACTTGCACCATTTTTGTGGGGGATGGAAGTAACGATTAAACCTTCTCACCACTTGCTAAGGACCATAATATTGATGGGTGAGCTTAGTGTTAGTATTGCTTTTAAGAGAACCATATCTTGATTTGGGAATCCTAAAAAAGACATAATCCCCTTTCCTTGAATTCCAATGGTGTCCTACGAGTATCTTCATACCTTACTTGGGGCATTCTTTATGTTCTCTTTGCATTGTTGAAGGAATGCTTGCATCTTCTCAACTTCCCCCCTTGCATTTGGATTCACCATATCTTTCTTAAAAGAAACCATAGGCACATTCACCTTGTAACCATACATTGCTTCGAATGGTGACATCCCAATACTCAAATGGAGAGTACTATTGTATGAAAATTTAGCCATGTGTTTCTAACCATTTGTTAACTCTCTCTGGTTGGCCATCTGTTTCGGGGTGATAGGCCGTGCTTGGAGTCAACAATGTGCCCATGCTCTCAACAAAAACAGTTCTCCAAAATGTACCCACCATGAATTTCACGTCCTGGTCACTCACAACTTATTGTGAAAAACCTCGTAACTTGAACACGTTGCATGAATTGCTTTGCAACCATAGAACCCGTATGTGTGACATTTGTGGGAATGAAATGGTCTGCGTTCGTCAACCTATCCACAACCACATAAATGTTGTCCTACCCTTTCCTTGTGTGAGGAAGCCTCATAATGAAATCCATAGCTATGTGAATCCACTTGCATCGAGAATGGGCAAGGGTTATAGCAAACAATCGGGATTATGACTGGGGTCTTTATTGCGTTGACAAGGCATACATTTGGAAATAAAGGCATGCACATCCTTCCACATGCCACTCCAATGAAAGCTCTTCCTCACTTTGTCATAGGTCTTCAAAATCCCCAAATGCCCTGCCATTAGGGAAGAATGCACGTCTTCATGAACTTTTAGCTTGTAGCTTGAATTTGGAACTAAATACACCCTATCCTTGTAGTATAGAAGACCCTTTTGCAATCAAAAGTGAGGCAAATCTTCATGTGACTCGTGCTATAATTTTTCTATCATGCGAGCAACCACCTCATCATTCAAGTAGTCCTCTTATATGTCCGTGAACCAATCATGGTGTACTTATGAAATTGACATAAGTGTACATGCCCACATTCTAGACAAAGAATCGACCACCACATTGTCTTTGCCTTTTGTATATGTGATTTCAAAATCATAACTTTGCAATGTTGCCAACCATCTCTTTTGCTGAGGTGAAGAGTGTCTTGAGACATAAAATATTTCAATACTCCATGATCACTCCTCACATAGAACTGGCTACCATGGATTGCATGTAAAATGGTGATCATTTCTTGGTCGGCCTATCGCATCCCAAAAGAAGGCCTCCTTCTTGAGTTTGTCAATGAGTGGTGCTGCCATTTGTTCATACCTCTCAAATGTATCTTCCATAGAAAGAAGATAAACCCAAGAATCCTCTTAACTGAGTAGTATTTTTAGGTTTTGGCCAATTTCTCACACATTCCACCTTCTTGGGATCAACCTTTATGCCATTTTTGCTCACAATGTGCTCAAAGTATTCCACCTCACTAGCCGTGAAAGTGCATTTTTGCTTTTCCTTCTTTTACATGTTGCAAGTGATCATCCATGTTCTTGACACCAAGATATCATCAAATAATACAAGCACTAATTTGAACAAGTATGGTTGTAGCACATTGTTCATCAACTCTCAAAATGTCACAAGTGCATTGCATAAACCAAACGGCATCACCATGAAAAAGTGGAAGAGACTCCTTTCAATCCTAAATGTGGTTTTGTACTCATGTCCCTCCACGCAAATTTGATGATACCCCGATCTCAAATCAATCTTGGTAAAAACACTTGTACCTTTGAGCTCATCAAGCAGATCATCAATCCTACGTATTGGGTACCTATTCCTGATTGTGATCTTGTTGAGATTCCTATAGTCAATGCACATCCGAAAAGATCCATCTTTTTCTTCTTCACCAATTAGATTGGTGAAGCAAATGGTAATTGACTAGGCTCAACCCATCCCATTTCTATGAGCTCCTTATCTTGCTTTGCCACTTCATATCTTTCTACTTTGGAAAGGTGGTATAGAGGTTTGTTCATCGGTTTTGCATTGGGCTCAAGCTCCACACCATGATCTACATCTCTCCTCAGTGGCCACCATTTAGGCATGCTGAATACATCCTTAGAATACATTTACTCTTCAAGACGCTTTTTCATGCCATCATGATTCACTATTTTGCCCTCATTTTCAACATTAGTGCAAAGCTGTAATGCATATATATAGCTCTCTTTCTTGAGCTCATATTTGAGTTGAGTGGGATTGATCAATGCACGCTTCCGCACACTATTCCCACACAAGGTGATCATGCTTTCCATGTGCATAAAGCTCGTAAAGCTTTTCTAAAAATCCATGACAATCGTCCCAAGTGATGCACGCCAATGACAACCCAACACCACATCGACCGGTCGCAACTTAAGCACTCTCAAATCCACCATGCAAGTGTAGTCCTTTGAGAGCATAAGCTTTGCATTTGGGTAAACCATATTGCATTTCAAGTGATCAACATTAGCCACTTGCCCTTGTGACACTCGAGATGAGCTAATGGGTTGCATTCTCAACTTTTGTAAGGACTTTTGATTCACAAAACTATGCGTGCTTCCGCAATCAACAAGTACATGTGCCACTTTATCATCAATGCTTCCCTTGAAATGCATAGTTTTATCACTTTTGCATCTTGTGAATGCTTCATACAGGATAAGGCACATAACATGGCATCTTCATTTGAAGATTCTAAAATATGCATAGTTGGATATACATCATCATAATGTGATTTTTCATTGCATTTTGCCACCTCGATCAAAAGGAAACTCGCCCTTAGGCTCATAGCAATCATCTTCCTCCACCGTCTCATAGAAATAATCAAAGATTTTGGCATCTTCCCCCACATCTTTATGATTGGCTTCCACTTGAGGATCAAGCTCAATGACATTTTCTTTGCCTTGCAAACCTTGAAGTGCTTTCTCAC
Source organism: Cibotium barometz (assembly GCF_041138505.1). Classification (NCBI taxonomy): domain Eukaryota; kingdom Viridiplantae; phylum Streptophyta; class Polypodiopsida; order Cyatheales; family Cibotiaceae; genus Cibotium; species Cibotium barometz. Next base: position 37,821,431 of record NC_141093.1, on the reverse strand, counting down.
CACTTTTGTAGCATAGGCCTTGCTCTTTAAGTCATTGATCTTGTCTTCCTTGAGTATGGTGCTCTTATTAACCACATTTGAAAGCTCGTGACCACCATGATTTGCCTTTTGGGTAGCGCCACCAAATCTGAAATTTCCTTTTGTCACCCTTAGCATACAATATAGGGTACTTAGGAATAGGAGTATTTGCATGAAAACAACTTGATAACTTTTCCAAGAGAGTAGATGATGAGTCCCCTTTGATTGAGGCTTCGGGAACATAGAAGTGGTATACTTGTCCTTATAAATCTCGGCCAATATCATAGCTTCACTCAAGCTTGAGTGTCATTGAACTTTAATATCCGACCTTATGTTCCTTTATAGCCCTTTGACAAACTTCCTCATCTTCGTTATTTCATTGAAACCTTCCACCTCCAAAGATAGCTTCAAAAATTGTTGTGAGTACTTTTAAAGTTTTTCCAGATCATACCATTGAGCAAGTAGATTCTCCTTTTGAAGCTTTGAGGTGAATGTATCACACATTTCCTCCTTGAAGGCATACCATGAAGTGATCACGTAGTTGTTGGTGCTAAAATATTGCCACAAGTGTGAGCATAACCCTCAAAATGCAAAGTGGCATAGTAAACCTTTGTCCTCTCCATACGAGGATTGAGTTCAAAGTACAAGTCCATCTTGTTGGCCCATTCCTCAAAATCCTCATTTGTATTGTCTTCGCCATTGAACTTGGTCAACACTACCTTGTCTTTAATGCCCTTAAACTCATCTTCATGGTCTCGGGTAGGAGCATTGTGCATATTGGTTTGCCTTAATCATTCTCCCAATCGCTTCTCCCGAGAATTGTCTATTGGCTCAATCACTGCACCCTTCCCTTTTTATCTTTGCAAAGCACCACTTGGAGAGAATGTAGGTGGGAGATTCTCCTTGTTTGCAAACCTTCCTTGGGAAGTAGATGTTACTTGTGCGGATTGAAGCCCGTATTTGCACGATCATCGCTTCTTGGCATCTCATGTGTGTCAACAGCCTCAACATGGTTGGAGGGTAAGCCACCATGCAAATGATCAAAATCCTTCACCATAGTGTCCATCATAGCTTGCATCATTGTCATCATTGCTTTCATTTTTGGATGCAATGGTGCCACTTGTCCACTATCGTTTAAAGGTGGCTGACTCGCTTGACCTGCTTCATGAACATTTTCATTTAGCTCTTGTGCAATTTTATCCACATGTGCTTTATCATTGGTTTGCTCTTCCACGAGCATTTGTTGCAATTGCGCTTTGATGGGCGTCCCCGGTTAAATGGTTGTAACTTGAGCCTCCAGTATCCCAATTGGAAACTTTTTGGTTAAAAATAAAGCTATCAAATAGCTCTTTCAAACTATTAAGCGGCGCCAAAATAGCCCCGTCCGTTTAGGATTAAATTAAGGTTTTGTACCTTAATTACAAGGGTGTAATTTCTTTGAATGAGAAAAATTAGGGTTTATGATTGAATCAAGGTTTTATACCTAAGTGCATGTAGCCTTTTGGATGAATTTTGACATCTCCTTTGTATTTGGAGTCGAATCTCAATACCAAAAAGTACCCTTATCTATTTACAATAATCCAATGCCAATAGCCAAGTGTTGGCCCAATCATTTGGCATCAAAATATATCATGTATAGGCATCCCAATGTCATCCATCTTCATGTCATTTCATGCATCAATACATATAGCCCTTGCAATTTGTAATGCCAAAAGTATGTTGATGTAGGAAGTTGTCGATGAGACGAGCTTTGTGCTTGCTCATCTCCCGAACGAAGCCTTCCCACATGCTTATCTAGTTTCACTCCTCCAAGGCAAGAGTTGGGGCCATTTCTTTACCTTTGAGTATCTAATCCTCTTTCGTACTCCTTTACCAAAGCACATAGTAAAGTGACCAAAGAATCCTCCATGCTAGATGTTGTTTTCCCTCAAGAAAGCTATGATTTGCAAGAAAATGGCTAAAAATGGTACATGAAAATTTCAGCAAATCTTGAAAATCAAGAAAATGCCAAAGATGAGTCCAAACTTGTCAAATATGGCCAATTTTGCTCCCAAAATGACCAAGAAAATAAGCAAAATGTGATTTCTCAAGATTCTTGGCAAGATTGATAGAAAAAGGAAAAAGTAATTTTCAGATTTGAAAAAAAATAAAAAAATAAACTAAAATGGATCAAAACAAGATCTCAGATACCATTGCAAGAAGGTGATGCACTCAAATAAGATGGAGTACCCCATATTTGCACTCATGCTTGGGAGTACCATAAGGCTAGGCTGTGGAAAGCTCATTAACAAAGTACAAATGAGTATATCTTATTAATCATGATTAGGAAAGCTATATTCACTTATATACCATGGCCCTTTTCACACTACACTCATTATTGTACAAGCCCATGGTCACAAGGCTTAGGCATTATTTACATGGCCCATGGCCTCTACATTACAATCTCAAAAGTATTTCAAAGATGAATTATCCACAAATAACACAAAAGTAGAGCCATAAAGATAATGTCTCCACTTTTTTAAAGCGTGAATAACAGCAAAAAGCCCTTTCTCATGTATAGGCCACTTTATTTGAGGGCCAGACAGCTTTTTACTTTCAAAAGCAACTGGTCTACCATCCTAGAACAACGTAGCTCCAACAGTATACTCACTGGCATCTACTTCAACCACACAAATGATTTACTTGGATCCACAATCTGTAACATAGGAGGAATGGTTGCTTGATGTTTTACTTCATTAAAGCACCCATCCAACTCCTCAGCCCACTCAATAGGCTTGTACTTATTGTACTTGCCTTTCTCCACCCCTTTTGAAAAATTCAAAAAGTGGTAAAGCAAATTTTATATAATTCCAAATAAATGTATAAAAAAAGTTCACAAATCCTGAAAAGGATTTGACTTGGATGATGGTCTTTAGGATCGGCCATTCACACAGACCTTCTTAATCTTCTCATAATTTTTGCCACCACCATTAGTAGTAATAACATGTACAAGGTACATAAACTCTGGTTTGAAGAAATCACATTTGCTTTCTTTAGTAAATAAGGCTTCTTTTATGAGAATATGTAATACAATTCTCAGATGCTAAGCATGTTCCTCAAGGGTTCTTCTATACACGATGAGTATGTCTTGGACAAGAAGCAAGATGAGGACAAAGCAATAGCTCTTCCACTGTCTTGTTCTTGATGACCTTTTCTTTTCCCTACCGTCCATCATTCCTTCTATGATCATCACTTGTTCTTTTCTTCTCCCTCCTTTGGTGTATGCCACCTCAGTTCTTTGTAATTTGAACCTACCATCCTATATATGCCATGTGTCATTCTTTAGATATTATGGTAAAAAGAGCTTTCAAGAAAATTTAACGAGTTCTTGCTCTCATTCTCAAACTCTTCTTCTAACTTCCATAGCCACCTCTCTGTGTTCTTTTCTTTTTTGGCATCTCACATCGATATGACCATTTTGAAGCTGTTCCATAATACATAGCTATCCACAAACTAAACTCGACTCACAACACATTCTATGTGGAAAAACCTTCACAAGATTCTCTTGCATAGGTGAATAGCCGTAAATTTGTAAGTTCTAAAAGAAAATTCAATACTTTGTGAAAATAGGGACTAGTCAAAATACAAGTGATGATCCATATGTATTGCGAATGCAAAGCAGGTGGCGCACTGTTACACTTCCCTTTTAGGCCCATGCTTCCAATCAAACGTAAGTTGCAATACTATCCTACATGTACCAAACGCTGTGACTAGGTCACTCATAATAAAAGAGCCTCAAGGCATTCAGTGTTTGAGATGGTGCCGATTTCTGATTTAGACTAAACATGAGGCATAAGCCTGTCTCAGACCATAACTTTACCTTTCCAATCAACAACTTTCCCCTAGGTATACAAGATGAAAGCTTACTGTTACATCCTGATACATCAATTCTAAAATTCAGAACTGTTTTACTGGCAAGGCAGCAGAAGACATGCAAGCAGCTGTTAAAGGTTTTCTGTTTTCCCTTTTGTACATTATGTTATCACCCCTTTGTCTCCATTAAAACACATATTTGCTAAAAAGTAGAGCTCACTTATGAAATTTACACATTGTTATAAGGGATTCGCTGATTCATACAAAGCCCATACGTATTTCTTATATCCAGAAAGTTCGTCCCCATTAATTCTGATGAGTGAACCAACCACTTTTGCATTAGGCAGGTCCTCTTTCTTTACATCCACTCTCAAGCCCATCATTTCTCATGCCCAAATATCAATCCATCAAGATTCCAGCTTCAAACCATTATTCATGTTTGCACCAACTTCTTTCCTGTTGTTATGCAGAGGGAAGGGTCGGTTGACTCCGGTGCGTTCTTACTCATGCCAAAGAGAAGCAATGAAAAGCAAAGGGCTGCAGACATAACTTATAAATCAGAAACTTCTCAAATAAAGCACAGGATTAAGGCTAGAAAACGAGATATTACCTACATACGCCACTGTTGCACCAGATGTTGCTCTTCCAAGAGCTGATAAGAAATACAATGAAGCCACTACCTGTAAAACAATTTGCAAATGAGCCCGTGTACATGTTGAACAAGGTTATGCATATACAACCACTTGAACAAAACCTTTTGACCTTAAGCAAATGCACATGACAAACCCCTATCCATGCTCAAAGACCAAAAAGATGCTATACAAAGAAGAAGAAGAAGAAGAAGAAGAAGAAGAAGAAGAAGAAGTAGGGGGGGGAGGGAGCGGGGATATACAGAGGGCCCCTCACTCCCCAATTCCTCATCGTTCCGATCTCCAGACCCTGTGCAAGTAAAACGCAGCACTCTAGACATCCTCTGCAGCCCGCAAAGCCTGGAAATCAGCAGCTAGCAACTGTTCGCTCTTTCACAATACACATTAAATGCAATGGCATTACTCCCCTTCTGAATAAAACCAAGAGGCTGAGATACGTAGATCTCCTCATGCAAATCACCATTCAAGAAGGCAGTTTTGATGTCCAGCTGATGCACATTCCAACCATGATATCCTGCCATAGCAAAGATGCAACTGATGGTGGTCATATAAGACGTGGGTGCAAAGGTTTCATCGTAATCTATGCCTTTTTGCTATGCATAGCCCTTGCTACAAGTTTCGCTTTCGTAGCAATCAATGCTACCATCAAATTTTCTTTTGATCTTATAGACCCACTTTGTACCAATAGCTTTCTTGCCGAAAGGCAAGTCACAACTAAATCCCAAGTGCCATTCTTCAAAATAGAATCATTGTGCTTCTTCAAATGAAATTGGTTCTTCTTCATTGCACAAGTCGCTCATAAGAGCATGATCCACACAATGCCAAGATGCATGGCAAGAACTAGCGTGTGTTCTACTTGCAAATGGAGCCACTACATTGTTGTCCAGAGCCACCGACTTAGCCTTCTGAATTGATGTCCTTTCTTCTTCCACTGCATCATCAATGTCTGCATGTTCAATGGGCACAACGTGGCATTGCTGTTTGCTGATTTTCAAAATCTGGTGGCTGATTTTCAGAAACTATGCCAGATTTCCGGCCATAGGCTGAGTGTCCAAATGCCCAACACCTGGTAAGTGTGTCCCATACAAGGGGAGGAGAGTATCAAAGAGATCTAGTGAGCCAACAGTTTCCTGTTTTTTGCATTCAAGTAAAGGTTGAGATGAATTCTCCACAAAAACGTCGTCTCAAACCGAGCATGCCATATCTCAACATCTGTCATGCTAGATATGGGAGCAACTCCAAGTGCATCATGTGCAGCTCTCTCATATACATCAAGCCTATAAAGACCAAGACATAAAGTACATGAGGCAATAATAAGATCTCCATCACTGCAATCATGTACAGTGCATTTGTCGTCAACAAAGCGGAGCTAGGCCAGACCCAAAAATGGCTGAAACTGACAGGAGATTCTTTTTTATTCCTAGCACATGCAATGCATTGGAGAGCATGATTGTCCCACCCTTGGCAGCAATGAGCACAACTCGATAAGAGGAGTTGTTGGCACATGTAACAATACTTCCCTTGGGTGCATCTCCCAATGAAGTAAACAAGTGGCGCTATGGTGTAATGTGCTTGCTAGCATAACTGTCAAAATACCATTGATGTGCATTAGCCACCGACATGCATGCATCATAAAGAGAAGGATCATATGTCACATGCACTCTGCATTGTAGTGCATGGTGACAAGATGGCTCATCATTAGTGCATCGTTGTACAGTAGTAGGACCCTTTAGGATATGATTTTGTCATATGCCGTGGCTCCATTGTAAGCCCTAGTCCGGTATATGTCAAGCACAAGCTACGTAGGTCTTCCCTTAACCCACCTGAAGGAACCATTCATGCATGTAGAAGTCACTAGAAGCCTTAGGGTTTGCATCAGTTTCATGGTCTGCATTTGCATAGCATTCATCTCATGTGCATGTGAATAAGCCTAAGATTATATTATAAAACATTATCATCTAGTCCGCTAGCATAAATATCCAGTCGGTCAACTTAATTAGCATAATATCCAGCATATATAATTTATACAAGTTGTGTAGCATTATTAGCCCAGTCGGCCAGATTTGTAGCCAACCGACCAGCACTATATGCCCATATAAATAGCAAGCGTTTTTAGCATCTCATTCATCTCAGCATTCAGCACATCAAGCATCAACGTTTTGAAGCATACACGCAATCAGCCTTCAACAAAACGCATCATCATCAGCATAGGGAAGAAGCGCTTCAGTCCATCAGCGTTTCTTAGCCCCATAGCAGAAATTCAGCATTCATCTATCATCGTTTTCTCCATCCTCCCGGGTGAAGGTAAACGCAGTATATTCAGTCATTCCCCTTGCATATTCACAGCCTAGAACAGTCCCGATTCAGCCCCTTTCTCAGCCACAGTTTGCAGCCTTCCTACAGCCCCTTCGAAGAGTCCATTTGCATCGAGATTGGTCATCATTGGTGTCAAATCCCCAAAGGATCACCTCGTAGAACGCTCCTGGTACAAGGCTCGAAACCTGCAATCAAACCAAGCAAACATGAAGGGGGTGCAGGCCTAACTCACCTCCCAACCTTGACACCCGTGGGCAAGCCCACAAGTCTTGATTGTCCCCACTGAGCCACGAGCTGAGCTAACTAGATGGACATACCAACCAATCTCTACCTCATGGCGTCCCATACCGCCACGAAGCTACCCTCGCGGGCCTCGAGACTACTGCCAGCCTTGGCTACATAAAGCAAGTGCACGTCTGCACTAGATCCAAGCTCCTGACCATAGAGTTCTCACAAAGACACACGAGACTCTATGAACTATTGACTAACCTTGGCTACCCTTTTATAGGCTCTTGGCCGGTCACCGGGCGTCCACACTTGGGTGCCTGCCCGTTAGTCTATCCCTAGCCCCGCTCGCCAATCAGCTTGCCTAACTCCAAGCTTCCCCAAGCCTCGAAGCTAGTCTTGTGTGCGTGTAGCACACGGTAGATACACACTGTGCACATGACATACTATCCCCATAGGATCACCTCGTAGAACGCTCCTGATACAAGACTCGAAACCTGCAAAACAAACCAAGCAACGTGAAGGGGGTGCAGGCCTGAATCACCTCCCAACCTTGACAGCCGTGGACAAGCCCACATGTCTTGGCTGTCCCCACCGAGCCACGAGCTGAGCTAACTAGTTGGACGTGCTGGCCAATCCCTACCTCGTGACGTCCCATACCGCCACCAAGCTACCCTCGCGGGCCTCGAGACTGTTGCTAGCCTTGGCTACATAAAGCAAGTGCACGTCTGCACTAGATCTAGGCTCTTGACCATAGAGCTCTTACAAAGACACGCGAGACTCTATGAACTATTGACTAACCTTGGCCACCCTTTTATAGGCTCTTGGCTGGTCACCGGACGTCCACACTTGGGCGCCCGCCTGCCCGTCCATACTTGGGTGCCTACCCGTTACTCTATCCCTAGCCCAGCTCGCCAATCAGCTTGCCTAACTCGAAGCTTCCCCAAGCCTCGAAGCTAGTCTTGTGTGCGTGTAGCACACAGTAGATACACACTGTGCACATGACATACTTGTTAGAAGTCATCTCCTGTCTATACATATACACCAGGGCCTTTGTTGTGGGTGTGCCCGCCCTTATTAGGTGTTTTCTCATTTTTCCCCACTCTCCATATTTTTTCCTCATTTTTCCCTAGTTTTTTTTTGGCTTGGGTGGTTGCCCTGTGTTGGCAGGAGTACCCATTTGACTGGCCAACTATTCCTCCAGGTCCCCGACCTCAGATATGTGCTGGCCAACTGACTACAGCTGGCCGACTGGAGGTTTTGGCATGTTGGCTGCCTTTCTACAGGCCGGCTGCATGCTTGGGGCCATATAAAATGGCCCCATTGCCCCATGCCATTGTATCAATTTTCGGAATTTCTTTGTGTATATAGAGCAGAGTTACACCTCTCTCTCTCTCTCTCTCTCTCTCTCTCTCTCTCTCTCTCCATTGTTGTATTTTTCTGCACTTGCTCTTGTGTTCTCAGATTTTGTCTTCATCTCCGCTACATATTCTGACAATACTATCCCCATAGGATCACCTCATAGAACGCTCCTGATACAAGACTCGAAACTTGCAAAACAAACCAAGCAACGTGAAAGGAGTGCAAGCCTGACTCACCTCCCAACCTTGATAGCCGTGGGCAAGCCCACATGTCTTGGTTGTCTCCACCGAGCCACGAGCTGAGCTAACTAGTTGGACGTGCAGACCAACGTCCCATACCGCCCCTCGCGGGCCTCGAGACTGTTGCCGGCCTTGGCTGCATAAAGCAGATGCACGTCTGTACTAGATCCAGGCTCCTGACCATAGAGCTCTCACAAAGACACGCGAGACTCTATGAACCATTGACTAACCTTGGCCACCCTTTTATAGGCTCTTGGCCAGTCACCGGGCGTCCACACTTGGGTGCCCGCCTGTCCATACTTGGGTGCCTACCCGTTAGTCTACCCCTAGCCCAGCTCGCCAATCAGCTTGTCTAACTCCAAGCTTCCCCAAGCCTCGAAGCTAGTCTTGTGTGCGTGTAGCACACGGTAGATAGACATTGTGCACATGACAATTGGTGCTTCTACAGCAGTGTACAATCAACCCCACTCTTGGTCTTCCGAAGGTCTTGCATTTGGCTTATCTACAGCCAAAAGTCAGTCATTCTCTTCAAAGTAATAAAGCAAATACTCCTAGCAATAGGAGGGGACCCTTCAATGGGTAATTTGGAACCAATAAGGCGTACAAATTTCTCTCTCTCTCTCTCTCTCTCTCATCTCTCAAACTATGAAGTGATAAAGTGGATTGCTAAAGACTCACGAAACTCAGGATATAGAAGGCAATGTGAGACTTTGTGGGGCAAGATTCCACATCTACACATAATTCCGATGCATGTTACATTGGTACCAGATTCAACTTGTCCACATACACCGCATCCTAGCGTGAGAGCATACTTGGATGGTCATACTTCGCTTTGGCACAACCACCGACTTCAGAAAAATGTCTACAAAGGAGAGTACACATCAGCAGGAAGACGTCTCCCTCGAAAGAGACCATGCTCTTCCACCAACAACAGATACCATAGCTCTACTCCGGGCACAAAACCAACTTCTCATGGAACATCTCCAACTCTTGGAGGCTATCGCAGCAAAACCCACTCCACCAACTACCCCCAACTTCATCTCTCTCATCTTTCAAATGGAACAACAAAAACAAGAAGATGAGGCAAGACGGCATAAAGAAAAAGCAGACAAACAGGACTATGAAGAAGCTCAATGCATGCTTGAAGAAGACCGGCGTCAAGCTGACCTCGAAGCTCAAGAGTACCAATGAGGGCTCGATCAAGGCAAATGATACTCGAACACAAGCGGGAAAGGGAGGCCATGCATCCGCAATTTCAACACAACCTCTCTTCAATATCTCCGCCCATAGATGCCAACAGCCAGACTCCCACAACATCAACGACCATCATCCAGACTCAACCAAACTTTAGCAAGTGCCAAGTATGACGGTAAATGTGATCATTTAGCTGTCAATCAATTTATTCATCAATCTATGCATATTTTCCTTTGGCAAAGCTAACAAATCCTCAAGATAAAGTCCACATAACAGCTCCCCCCCTTAGAAGTGAGGCAGTCACTTGGTGGCAACATTGGTCTAGTTTACATACAGACTCGACCACAGGTGTCACAGCTTTTCACTGGGATATCTTCGTACGTGACCTAAATACCAAATTTCTCCCTCCGCAGTATATGACCAACTTGGTAGATGAGTTCTATAGACTCAAACAAAAATGGATCACCCGTGCTTCAGTTTTCCGGGACGGTTATCACTTTAGCACAACAGTTAAAGCGGACCAAGAAGGATCAATTCATTCGTGAATTGGATCCTAACATTTGGTTCACAGTTTGTAACTTTGAATCCAGCACATATGATCGAGCTTTGACTCTTGCTCAAAATGAAGAAATGAAGATGAACGGAGACAAGCCAAAACAACCGTAGTCTAGTAGCAAAACCCAATTGGGAAAGGGTACTCCGTCTTCTAAAGATGCTAAGACAGACAACAATTCTAGCTCTAGTTTAGGGGTAAGGAATCCAAGCCTAAGAAAAGCCCCCAGGAAAAGACTAAAGCAAACATCACTAGAGCCTAAAGGCTATCTTCCTCCAAAGGAGCAAAGAAAGTACCAGTCAAAAAACCGATGTTTCTATTGTCATACCATTGGGCATGGTAAGAAAGATTGTCAGAAATGGCAAGCGAAGCAAGTCACCAAAGAGCCTTCTGCCACAATTGCCACAGCATCTTCCGCTCCTCCAAAGCACCGCCTGTTACTACCAATGCAGTTCAGTTCTTACCTTCTATGCATCCCACGCCATCTGTGATGCTTGATGCTATGCAGGAGCGTGAGACTACAGCTATACAGAAAAGCCTGATCCGAGATTTCAGCTCTGCCAAGGGCCACCAGTTTGTAGTCCTTTTTTTGACATGGGCAATTCTGAGGACCCCAGTTGCCTACCAAAATGAGTTGTATCTTAGTGCCCTATCATTTGGAGATGAACGGGTTTACACTTGGTCTCCGCACCCACATATCTAAAAGGCACAACAATTTTCTTTTTAGGTTCAAAAGACCTCATTCCAACGAGATTTCATACTCGCCTCTTTTGGGGTGTGACATGATCTTAGGAATCCAGTGGTTTCGCCAGTATAAACCCATTTACAATTGGGGACAGTAGACTTTTATTATCTGTAAAGGTTTTCCTGATGTCACCATTTGGCTGTTGGGTTAAAGGCTAAATGCCTCCCTTGTATTTGTATATAGCCTTTTATAAGGCTCAATGTATACTTTTAAAGTCTTGGCCAAGTTCACATTGAACTTGGCCTAGGACTATTTTTAAAGGCCCAAAGGCCACAACAATAAAAAAGGGTAAGTGGGCTTCTAAAGCACACAAGCATTACCCCAACTCCAAGAATCGTACGTTTTCTCTCTCTCTCTGATTTTCGAATCTCCACGCTCACCCTCATAGAGGCTCACGCTCCATTTCTCTTGCTCAAGGCTTCAAGCCATTGCATCCGGCCTTCATCTCGTGCACTCTTTCATCCCTACAACTGGTATCAGAGCATATTAGGGTTACAAAACAGAAAGTGCAGGTGGCTGGACAGCAGCAAAACAGGTGTTTTTTAGCAAGATTTGGCGCTTCTATCGCGAAGCCCCTTGCTTCCGGAGTACTTTAGGGTACCTACAGTGCCAAAACAGCCCTAAACAGGCTGAAATTAGGGCAAAAACAGGTTATGACAGCAAAAACACAGGTTTTTATTTGATGTTTTAACTTGAGGGAACGATTCCTCTTGCTTCCCACAACCCGAAAACACCGAAATTGCCGCAAACAGGTCGCCAAAACAGAGTTTTACAGCAAATTTCAGATTTGCGCAGGTTTTTATAAGCGTGCGGGGGATGCATTTACATTGAGGGAAATGCAAATTGACATAATTTATGCACAATTGACCAAATTTGCTCATGTATGACCATTTGTGGCTCAATTCCATGCAAACTTGATGCTACAAATTGGGGCTTTTCATGCTACATGCTTCTACAGGCTGTGAATTAGCCTTATGTATGTCTTTTGAGGGTAAAAACAACAAAATTTGTTGTTTTTAGGCACAAATCAACTTGCTGTAATTTTCTGCGCAGAAAATTCAGAATTGATTTTTTGTGCCCAAACGGACCCGTTTTGCCTTAAATTGCTCCTGTGACCATTTAGAGCTGCAGTGCACACTTCTGTGAGGCTATACTCCGATTTTGGTGCATTTTTGCCCAAAATTTCAGATTGTTAGCCCTTTTGTGCAACTATGGCGTCATCCTCCGACGTGAAGAATCTCTTTGAGATCCGGCGGTTTGAGGGTACAGGTTTTGACCTATGGAAGGAAAGGATTCAAGGAATCCTCTTCCTCAAGGATTGTGACAGGGCATTAGAGGCAGAGAAGCCAGGGGACATGTCTGAGGATGCATGGGCTACTTTGAACAAGAAGGCTATTACGTACATAAAGATGGCCGTTTCTGACGAGATCTTGGTTGATCTCAAAGGTCTTGTCACTGCTTTTGAGCTATGGGCAAAGTTAAAGGCAACGTATGAAAATACAACGCCGGTCAACCAAGTGCATTTGATGCGAAAACTTGTTGGCATGCAGCTGGATGAGTCCAAGAGCGCTGCAGAGCACTTGTCGTTGTTTACAGGTACTTTATCACAGTTACAGGATTCTGGCATGCCTCCCTTTGAGGATAAGCTGAAAGCTATCTTCTTGCTTATGACGTTACCTGATTCTTGGAAAACATTGGTGGTTTCGTTGTCTAACAACCCCAATCTGACCTTTGATGGTGTTAGGGGTTCAATCTTGAATGAGGAAATCAGGAGGAAAGCAAGTGGAGAGGGAGGCAGTGCAGCCAACATGGTTAGAGGCAGGACAGAGAAGAAGACTGCCTATGCACAGAGAGGTAAGAGTAAGAGTAAGGAAAGGGGAAATGCCAGCAAGGGCAAAAGTGATGTGACTTGCTATCAGTGTGGCAGGAAAGGTCACAAGAAACCTGATTGCAAGTTCTACAAAGCAGAATTGGAAAGAAGAAAGAATGGCGGAGACAAAAAGAAAGAGAAGAAGGAAGTCAAGGTAGATGCACAGGACAGCTCTAAGGACAAAGAGAAGGCCAATGTGGCCTCAAGTGTTGTTATTGAGGAACTGTCAGATGTAGAGGACATTCTATGTGCTACTTTGTCAGCTGATGATGTCCATGAGTTTGATGCCTCTCTCTATGTTCATACACAGGATATGCAGATCACTAAAAGTGATCTCATTGATGCTTTGTTGACTGTGAACGATGCATTGTCTCAGACTTGGATTGTTGATTCCGGTGCCTCGTTTCATGTGACTCCTATTAAGGAGTGTTTTTCCACGTTTACTGCAGGCAGCCATGGCCATGTATACCTTGGAAACAATCATGCATGTTCCATTGAGGGTATTGGCACGGTGCATCTTTCTACGGATGGCACGAATGAGCTTGTGCTGCATGATGTTAGATATGTGCCGGGAATCAAGAAGAGTCTGCTTTCTGTTGGGCAGATGGATATGCATGGTTACAGCATCTTGTTTGAGAGAGGATCATGGAAAATGACTAAAGGCTCAAGGCTGATTGTGAAAGGCACAAAGAAAGGGACACTTTACTGCTTGCATGGCAAGGCCTTGTTGGGCAAGTTTATTGCCTTGGCTGAAATTAATTCCCATATGGAATTGTGGCATAAGAGGCTTGGCCATATGAGCCAAAAGGGCCTCACGAAGCTTTGTAACTTGAATAAGCTTGATGCTAAAGGCACAAAGCTTGAATTTTGTAATGAATGTCAATATGGCAAGCAAGTGAAGCGTTCTTATTACTCCGGTGTCTCTCGTAAGCCATGTGTGCTTGATCTTGTCCATTCTGATGTGTGTAGCATGCCCGCCAAGTCTATGGGGGGTGCAAATTATTTTGTCTCTTTTGTGGATGACCATTCTAGAAAAATTTGGGTTTCTTTGATTAAATCTAAGGATGAAGCCTTTGCTGCGTTTAAGCGCTTTCATGCATTTGTGACCACCCAAACAGGTAGAAAGCTGAAATGCTTGCGTACAGACAATGGGGGGGAGTTCACAAGTGCTGAATTTACGAGATTTTGTGAAAATTTAGGCATTAAGAGAGAGCTTACTGTTCCATACAGCCCCTCTTCTAATGGTGTGGCTGAAAGATACAATAGGACACTTTGTGAGAGGGTGAGATGCATGCTGTCCACAGCTAATCTCCCACATGGTTTTTGGGGAGAGGCTTTGAAAACTGCAGTACACATATGCAATCGATCCCCTCACATGTCTATCAAAGGTGACATCCCTGAAGAGGTTTGGTCTGGCAAACCTGCTTCATATGATCACTTACGCGTCTTTGGCTGTGAAGCTTTTGTACATATTAGACCTGAGTTGAGAAGTAAACTTGATGCCAAGTCCATTAAAGGCCTCTTCATGGGATATGGTGAAGAAGGCGAAATGGGTTACAGGATTTGGTTACCTTCACTCAGAAAGGTTGTACGCAGCCAGGATGTTGTGTTTAATGAGGCAAAGCTGCTTAAACACAATTGTGCCTCTCATGGTGACCATAAAAAGGTCAAATTTCAGCATGTACAGCCACCTATTAGGCCTCTTTTAGACCCTCAGGATGCACCACATATGACTGAAAATGTTGATGAGCCAGTGGTGTTTGAGCCAGATGATGTTGGACAGCAAAATGAGGCTCCTGAAGGGCTTGGACAGCAGCCTATCAATGCTGAAAATGGTGCTGAAATTGATGGACAGCAGCCCATACTTGATGATGGTGTCATCCCACCTGATGTAAACCCATTTCCGGATAATGTGGATCATTGGGTGAGGCGTTCTACTCGTCCAAGACGGAATGTGAGTAGATACGATCCCTCTTTGCATTACATTATGTTGACAGATGAGGGGGAGCCTCTTACTTACAAGGAGGCAAAGACATGTGAGCACAGCAGCAAGTGGGAGCTTGCTATGCAGGAAGAGGTTAAAGCTTTGCATGCTAATGATACTTGGGACTTGGTTGAATTGCCCAAAGGTAGGAAGGCCATTCCTAACAAATGGGTGTATAAAATCAAGACAGTTGATGCAAAACCCAAGTATAAAGCAAGGCTGGTTGCAAAGGGATATGCGCAAACAAAAGGCATAGACTTTCAGGAAGTGTTCTCTCCTGTTGTGAAGATGACCACTTTGCGTGTCTTGTTTGCCATAGCGGCTGTCCTTGATTTGGAATTAGACCAAATGGATGTACATACAGCTTTTTTGCATGGTGATGTTGAGGAAGAGCTTTATATGAAACAGCCCGAGGGTTTTGTGATTCCCGGAAAGGAACACATGGTATGTAAGCTCAATAGAAGCTTATACGGGCTGAAGCAAGCTTCTAGACAGTGGTACAAAAAGTTTGATGCGTTTATGCTCAAACATGGTTACAAAAGAAGCCATGCAGATCACTGTTTGTATACAAAACTTGATGAGGATGGCAGCCCTATCATTCTTGTGCTCTATGTCGATGATATGCTGATTGCTGGTAAGAAAAGAGGCACTGTTGATGCTCTTAAGCAACAGCTGAAATCTGCGTTTTCTATGAAAGACCTTGGGGCAGCAGAGCATGTTCTTGGAGTGAGAATTAGAAGGCAAAGAGACCAGCGCATATTGTATTTGTCGCAAGAAAAATACATTGAAAAGGTGCTGGACAGGTTTAACATGGCTGATGCAAAGCCACTTAGTGTGCCATTACAGCCACATGTGAAATTCTCCAAGGAAGATTGTCCCAAGTCTGACACGGCAACCAATGAGATGCAAAGTGTTCCTTATGCATCAGCTTGTGGTTCACTTATGTATGCTATGGTTGCTACTAGGCCTGACATAGCCCATGCAGTGGGAGTTGTAAGCCGTTTTATGGCTAATCCAGGCAAATTGCATTGGGATGCAATAAAGTCCATTATGAGGTACTTGAAAGGGACTAAAAACAAATGCCTCTGTTATGGTAAGGGTCCTTTGGAGTTGAAGGGATTTTGTGACTCTGACATGGCAGGTGATGTGGATACACGCAAATCCACAAGTGGTTATGTGTTTACTCTTGCAGGAGGTGCCGTCTCATGGTGCTCTAGACTACAAAAAATAGTTGCACTGTCTACTACAGAGGCTGAATATATTTCAGCCACTGAGGCTTCCAAGGAAGCCATATGGTTGGCACGTTTATGCAGGGAGTTTGGTTTGCCTGACAAGGCACCTATGCTTGGTTGTGATAGCCAGAGTGCCATATGTCTGGCAAAGAATGCCATGTTTCATGCGCGCACAAAGCATATTGATGTGCGTTATCACTTCATTCGAGAGGTGCTTGAGGATGGACTTCTCACTATGGTTAAAGTCCATACGTCACAAAACCCTGCAGATGCTCTCACTAAGTGCTTACCCAAAGCACAACATCAGCTATGCATACAGATGGTGGGAGTTACATAGCTGAAAGGCGCCATTTATGCCTTTAAGTGGGAGGTTGTTGGGTTAAAGGCTAAATGCCTCCCTTGTATTTGTATATAGCCTTTTATAAGGCTCGATAAAGTCTTGGCCAAGTTCACATTGAACTTGGCCTAGGACTATTTTTAAAGGCCCAAAGGCCACAACAATAAAAAAGGGTAAGTGGGCTTCTAAAGCACACAAGCATTACCCCAACTCCAAGAATCGTACGTTTTCTCTCTCTCTCTCATTTTCGAATCTCCACGCTCACCCTCATAGAGGCTCACGCTCCATTTCTCTTGCTCAAGGCTTCAAGCCATTGCATCCGGCCTTCATCTCGTGCACTCTTTCATCCCTACATTGGCTACCCAATTGGTCCATCCGTGCTTTCTCATTATGTATGTACATAGAACTGGCGTCCATGGCAATTGCATACGCCAGGGATTGATGCCACTCATGTGATATTGTGAACTTGGCTTCCTAGTGGGACATGTGCTTGTGTACATGCCCGGAAATGCATGGAGAATTGGTGTTTCATTGGGTCTGGTACCTCATGTACTTGCCTGGAGCACGTCTATTTTAGTATAGTCTCATGAGCGAGCATTGTCCATACCAATGTTGCATTGCATAGCATCTTCATGTGCTTGCTTGCATTTGAATTTGCATGCTGTTTTCATACTTGCCTAACCAATGTGTAGTTCCGAGTAAGGGGACGCCCGCCCGTGAACCATTCATGTGAAACTGTCTGCTGATATGGTTATGTGCCATGTGACAGGTGGTAATTATTGGTCATAAACCTAGCCTTAGGAATTAGCAAAACTCACTTATAAATTATGACCAACCCTATGTTTGCACACATTGATCTCTCGAGGTGGACAAAACCCAATGTCCACCACCCAGACCTTATCCCCTTTGTGCAACCAGCCATGCGTCCATCTGAGCTTGCACCACAAGTCACTTGTCCTCTCTACCTGACACCTAAAGTGTACATCTCACCATCTCTTTCCTCTCTCTCTAGAAGTAGGCGCCCTCTTCATGAGGCCTTTTTGGGTAAATTTTCTGCGCTTACTCCTTCTCAACTCCATATCCAAGCTTGCTAGTGTGTTTTCCAAGCTTCCAAGAGTACTTCCAGGTGGTATTCACTCTCCCACACTCCCAATGACTAAAATTCAGCAAAACTTGCTCTTATCTTTGCTGTAATTTTTGGTCTTTTTATTGAAAACCCTAATTTCAGCCTTCCTTTCTCAAGTTGAACCATAGGGAAAGCTTTCCCAAGGTTCCCTTCATCCTCTTGAAGAATTTTATCGCGAAGAATCGCGACAGATTGAAGATTTCATCCTTTGTACGAAGGATGGGTGGTAGTACCACCTTGCCATAGATAATCTCAAAGGGCGCCTTGCCCGTAGAAGTATGTACCGTATTGTTGTAGGCAAACTCCACAAGTGGTAAATACTTCTCCCAATCCGATTTGCGGTCGGATACATAAGATTTCAGCAAGTCGAGGACGACTGCATTTGCTATTTCACTTTGCCCATCTGTCTGTGGATGGTAAGCTGATGAGAAGTTCAGCTTTGTACCTAGATTGTCAAACAATGCGCGCCAAAATAAGCTTGTGGTTCTAGGATCTCTATCCCCCACAATAGATTTAGGCATGCCATGGTGTTTGAATATCTGTGCCAAAAACATCCTAGCCATATGATCTGGCTTTATTGTCTTGCGCACAGGAATGAAATGTGCCTGCTTGCTAAACCTGTCAATGATGGTCCAAATAGCATCATTTCCCTGTGGCGTGCTTGGCAAATCCATAATGAAATCCATAGCAATGCTTTCCCATGGTTCATTTGGTATAGGCAAAGGCTGAAGCAATCCAGGTGCTTTATGTCGATCAAACTTGACCTTTTGACACACCATACATTCACGTACATATGCTTCAATATCCTTGCGAATATCTGGCCAAAAGAAATCTCTCTCCAAAGCTTGTGCTGTGGCCAAAATGCCTCTATGACCTGCATATGGAGGAGCATGGCACTCATCCATAACCTTATGGCGAAGGTTCTTTACCACACATACGATTTTGCATCATGAGATATCCATCTCTTATGACATAAGATGGGACAGCAATACCCTCTTGCAAATCAGCCCATACATGTGCAAAATCCTCATCCAAATGATAAGTATTACGCATATCCGATAAGTCCTCATGGTATGCAACTGTAATAGCATGAACCTGTGGTCGTCTAGATAAGGCATCTGCCACCACATTCTTTTTCCCTGGAGTGTGTAAAATCTGAAAATGAAACATTGAGAGGAAATTTGCCCATCTCATATGCTTCTCTGAGAGCTTACTTTGAGTCAAAAAGTATCTCAAACTTTGATGATCAGTTTTGACCATAAAATCAACCCCTAAAAGATAGTGTTTCCAAATAGTAAGGGCATGAATTACAGCCAACAACTCCTTCTCATAAACCTGTAAGTGAAGCTCTGCATGTTGCAAGCGTCTGCTCTCATAGGCAATGGCATGTCCTTCTTGGTTCAAAACAGCCCCTATGCAGTCCCCACAGGCATCACATTCCACCACAAAAGGTTTGTGCAAATCCGGAATAATGAGTACCGGTCCCGAGATGATTGCACTCTTCAACTTTTGAAAGGCATCTCTCTCTTCTTGTGTCCATTTAAAGATTGCTTTCTTCTTCATTAACTCATGTAACGGAGCGGCAATGAAAGCAAAATGCTTGACGAACCTCCTGTAGTAAGCACATAAACCCAAGGAAGCTCCTCACTTCATAGACTGATTTTAGCTCTGGCCATTCTTGCATGGCTTGTATTTTTGCGGGATCCATGCGCACACCATCCTTTGATACAATGTGACCAAGATAGTGAATCTCTGGGAGGAAGAATTCACTCTTTTTTGCATTTATGTAGAGCTGATTTTCCTTAAGCTCTTTAAACACAATAGCCAGGTGCTCACGATGTTGGGCTTCATTCTTTGAGAATACAATAATGTCATCAAAGAATATACCCGTGAACTTTCTATGCTTTCTGAACACCCTGTCCATCATCATGTTGAAGGTAGCGGGTGCATTTGTAAGGCCAAAAGGCACCACCAAAAACTCATAAAGACCAAAGGCTGTCCTAAATGCAGTCTTGTGTACATCTTGAGGTGCCACTCTCACTTAATGATACCCACTCTTGAGGTCTATTCGGCTGAAACATGCCGAACCTTCGAGCTTGTCCAAGATGTCATCAATGCGCGGAATCAGAAACCGATTCTTGATGGTTATCTTATTCAGGGCACGGTAATCAACACACATCCTGTAAGTACCATCCTTCTTTTGAACAAGAAGTACCGGCGAGCAATATAGCGAGGAACTAGGCCGAATCAAACCCTTTTCCAAAAGTTCATTCACCTGTGCCATAATCTCTTCTTGTTGACTAGCACTCACCCTGTATGGTGGCCTATTAGGTGGAGAGCTACCGGGAATTAGATCTATGCAATGATCTTCCGGCCTCTCGGGTGGCAACCTTGCTGGCAAAGCATTCACAAAACAATCTTTGAACTCATTCAAAAAGTTAAGCTTGTCTTGATCTAATGTACTAACATCAACACTAGAATGTTCAACGGTATCACGTACAAAAACCAAGTAAGAACAAGCTGATTTCTTTATTGCCTTATTGATTTGTACATGGCTTACAAGAGGTATGGTACTTCCAGTAGTACCAGCATCTATAGAGTGCTCACGGCCTCTATGTACAAAGCTGATTTTCTTCTCTTTGTAAGCCTTAATAGGCTCTAAACGGTGATGCCAGGGCATCCCAACAAAACATCACAACCTGTAAGAGGAGCCACTAAAAAGCTCTCATGGTCGAGGTAGTCCTGTATATGTATACGGAGCTTACCAATGACCGGAGTTACATCAACCTGTTTGCCCTCAAAGGCGGCATCTGCATTCATTTGCATTCCCATGTCTTCCACATTGAGACCTATGGCGGCAGCCATCTGTACGGATATAAAGTTATCTGTGGAAGCATCATCAAAAAGAAACAAAGCGGGCTGATCCTTCAATTTGCCCCAGGCCTCGCATATGACTCTACTCTTGGGCTCATGCCCTGTATTACCCTACACATCGGGTACAACATTCACAAGAGACTTTTCCACATTAGGCTCAACATTCTTAGGATTCTGTGGGCATTTAGGATATATATGATCTTTACTGCCACACTTAAAGCATTTTCCAGCCTTCCTGTACTCTTCCAATTGCTATTTTGAGAGCCCAAAATTGTGGCGTTTACCCCCCCGGCTTCTTTTCGGAGTCATCCTTTGCATCTCGGCCATCTTTGGGAGCATTCTTAGGTGGCTGTCCACCCTTTTTCTGGTCATAACCACCCTTGAATTTGCTCTTGTTTTGACCTGCAAATGGCTTATTTGTGGGTGCTTTTATGTGCAAGTTCTCCGCAATCATGGCTGAGTGTATAAGCTCTTGTATGGTCTTATTTGGGTACACTCCCAAGCTTTGTTGAATGATGTGATGGAGCCCCGATTCAAACTTTCTCTTCTTCTCGTCCTCTCCAATATTCGTGAAGGGAGTAACCTTAAGAAGGACTTTCCAAAACTTTGCTATGTATGAAGCAACGGACTCTCCCTCATCTTGGGACAGCCAATCCCACTCCATGTGTACATCCTTTGCAAAGTTTGGTGGTAAGAATTGATCATAAAACTGAATTTTGAAAGAAGACCAAGTTGGGGCAGCACTTCCATCAAGTATTTTTGCAAGCCACCAATCACTCGCCGTATCCTTGAGATGCATTCCCACATGCCTGAGCATAGACTTTTCCGAAAAGTCTTCATTGCAAAAAGCTATCTCAAACTGTCTAATGAAAGCAAGTTCTTTGGTAGAGTCCATCCGTCCCTGAAAGTTTTCAAACTTTACATCCTTGTCACCGGACTTGAACTCTCGAGGCTTCTTCCTTCTATATGCATCCCTATGTACATCCTGTTCATCTGCATGATGATGATGCCGTGATGAAGATTCACGATCCCTCTTCGGTCTCTCTTGAGCCACACTCTCCAAATGAGTGGAAAGCTCAACACGAGAACGGATATGTCTTCTTGGAGCAAAGCGGGAATGAGTAGAGGATCCCTCATCCTTACTCTTCTCTTGACCTGCATCAAGCCTAGCACCAGGGACTCTTGTCCTTTCAGCATTTGGCACTTGCTGTGCTCTTCCTGCTTGTTGTGCATCATGTGCACCACCACGGGCAGCCATGAGGGGTGGCTTCTTGAAAGCCAAACTACCATCTGCTTCGGTGTATACATCACCCTTAACCATTAGGTATGCAAGTGCAAGCTCTCGGGGTTTCTCAACATCCATTTCCTTTGCAATTGCTTCAAAAGTGACTTCATGGACCGAAGCCTTTGCCTTCGCAGCCAACACCCTTTGTACATCCGGGTCATTTTTCAATGCTTGCATCTCCATAGACATCATTGCCTGCATCTCCATAGACATCATTGCCTGCAGCATCTCTTGCATTCCTTGTACCATGAAATTCACGGTCCTGTGTGTTCTCCACACTGTCAGAAATGTGGCTGTCCATGACACTCAAATCAGGTCACCAATTATGATTCCAAGCCTCAGACCGTTTTCCAATGAGGGAAAAAACTGAGCTCTAATACCAATGTAACGGGAGGCGGACGCGTGTATTGGAATCGTATAAATGTGAACAAGATTCTGAGCACTTAACACTTGAGCATTACAACCACAAAGCTGAAAATGACAGTACACCACATAAAGGGGCCGATGATAGGCTGACCCCCCCCCCTTTAGGTTATATTACCAAAAGAGTCTGCAAAGTACAAGATTACGGGTGCCTGGGGATTCACCACCAGCCTGCACCTGATTCTTCCAAATACATTATGAATGAATACATTTCAAACAAGAGAATCTGTAGGTACATCCGCCCTACACACAGGTACATCCGCCCTGCACAAGCCTCTTCACAGGTACATCCGCCCTGCACAAGAGTATCACAATCCTCCAGGTACTCCGCCCTGCACAAGATGTAAATGGATCTTTAGGCCCTGTTTCCACGCGAGAAACTGATCCAGAAACCTGTGTTCTCCGCCAGCAAGTGTCCCCGATGCTTGCCCTAAGCACCTGCTATACCAGGAATCCTTGAGACACATCCATGCTCACATATTCCATTGCTGTCCGGCCTATTTTGTGCAATAACCAGTCCAAAACAGCAACTTTCTGTCGCGAGAAATCCACCTGTAAAGGGTCCTACAGCCCTGTGGAGGTCCCTAGAGCTGTCCTGTACTGTCCAAGTTGACTTTAAACACCTGTAACCAGCCCAAAACTCACAATAACCAGAAATTGCAGGTCTGAAATTTACCAACCAGCCCTTTAGAAGTGTGTGGGGATCGTTGTCCAAGCTTGTGTGAGTCCGGGAAGCAAGCAACCAGCCCTGTAGCAGCTCCCAAAGCTCCAACCAGCTCTCCAATATGTTGAATAATGAATAAAACAGCCCAAAAGGGCCTCTTGAGGGAGGCGCCTTTTTCCAGTGCCACCTAAGGGGCCTGGTGGGTACACATACTGGCTGACATGTGTCCCCATAAGGTGTCCAGGTAGGTGTCCAGCCCATAGTGCTCCATTTGTCCTATTTGTATAAGTTTAGGTCCAACCAAATGGGAAATGGCCATAAGCTGTCCGGACTTCATTAATTTTGGTCCAACCAAATGCGAACGCATTATAAGTTGTGCGGCCACTTATTAATGAGTGTGGACCTGCAAACCAATAAACCTTAGTAGTAAATGAAGTAAGCTGTAAATTGAGTGTGGACGCACTTACCACCTGCAAAACCCATAAGCCCACAGTTTTAGGCCCAAACAGGAGTGCACACACGTGTCCACAAGGTGCCCGGGCGTCCCCGGTCCCTCGGGCTTCACAAGCCAAAATAACAAGCATTGTCCAGGCAGCAAGACAATGTCACACAAAGTAAAATAAAGTTATGGCATGCATCATTTATGCATTGTGCACATGTAAACTTGGAGAACCACCTATCATCATTCTTGTACTTGAAAATATTCCGCCTGCCATCATAACACACCATGTGTGCATGGCCGGAATCCACACGGGCACCGCCCGAAAGTCCACAAATGTCCTGCCATGTCCTTGGACTCATATGCATCCACTCATATGATCCATACACATGCCCAGGTATAATACATACATGCATCCGCATGTTTCTAGGCCTGACACGCATCCGCATGTCCCTAGAATGTAGGGGTTTGTGACAACATAGGTGCATGTATTCAGCACCTTTTCAGGCCCCGATTCAGCAGGCATCTCTGCGTTTTCTGCATAGTACACAGCCGCCTGCAATTCAGTCCTCCACAGTCCCCAAAACAGCAAACGGTCCTGCGTTTTCTGTCCAGCATCAGTACAGCCCTACCTTTACAGTTCCACAACAGCCCTACCTTGCGTTTTCAATCCTACAACAGTTCTACAGTAGTTCCTCTACCTATATGCATCATCCATACATGCTACAGCCCAGCATTCTAACATAGCTTAGAACAGTCCACCGCCTTCTTTTCTCAGCCTCAGGTCTGCAGCCCTTCCTCATGCCCTTGGAAAGAGTGCATAGGCTCGAGATCAATTCATTGAGATGTTTCTACACTCGTGTACAGTTCAACCAGGCTTTCGATCCTCTAAGATCTTACGTTTAGCTTATCTACAGTCCACAGTCATTCTCTCTAAAGAAATAAAGTAAATACTATCTCGTTATCGAGATAGGGGGCCCTTCAGTGGGTAATTTGGGACCCAATCTGGTGTAGAGTTCTCATATCTCTTTAAAGTTTGAAGTATTAAAGTGGATTGCTAAACTCACGAAACTCAGGATACAGAAGACGGTGTGAGCATTTGTGTGACAGGATCTTTCAATACAAAGACTTCTGCTGCATATCACAGAAGCGCTAGATCACCTGCGAAGGAGCCTAGAGGGTGCTGACCATACGGTACTCAGGCTCTGGGTCGCCTAGGATACCTACGCGTGCGTCGAGCAAGAAAATGAGTTGGAGTTGTTTTCTGAATACGGACATGAATCTGGTTGATTGGCCTTGCTGGTCTTCAATGGATGAGTTCATGGCTCTTTTAAATAAATCTTATTTGTTGATCTAGTTGATCTTCAACGGAGAGTCTATATGGATTTTATGAGTTTATACTCCTAGGTACTATGAGCTAGGAACTATTGAAAAGGTCCCTGAGTGAGCAAGTGGTGAGCGTTCAGATTGCCAATGATGCCATAGGTACGCTAAAGAAGGAATGAATGGAATATGGATTTTATGAAAAAATCTTGATTATATTTCTGGGTACTATGGGCTAGAAACTATTGAAAAGACTCCTGAGTGAAGTACTAGGTGAGCCTAGAGGGACTGACCAAGTGGTGAGCGTTCTGGTTGCCGATGATGCCAGAAAAAGGAATGACTGAAAATTGGATTTGGAATAAGGTCATGGAGACCTAAGTGAAAAAATTAGAAATTGAACCCTAGAAATGGAATACTAAGGATTATGATGGAAACAGTGGTTTTATTACACTTCTGTTTAGAAATAGTTAAGTCTGACAAAAAGACAATTTCATATTGGGTGCGTAAGTGGTATGTCTATTTAAGTTTTGCATGAGTGCCGGCTAGGGAGCCTGAGAACTCTTTTCCCTGATACCCGGGACAAAACATAACCAAATTTTTATAATAGATATTATCAATACAGTGATTGGGCGGTTGGCTAACCCATGAGATTGGATGGGATTAGGCTGGATCAATGAATTCCTATAACAAAGCTCAATACTGTTCAAGTTATGATTGTTGAAGTAAGTCACAAGATAATTATTGTTCTATGGAAAAGAATCAACAACTGTGCCTCTTTTGATGGGAAAAAAAGCATTGGTCTCTATGAACCAAGTGCAAGTTCCTCCTTTGATTCGGCCGTCTGACCCACGGGTTCGGTCAGAATACAAAGGATAGTTAAGGCTCTTAACTATGTTAGAAGATTTTTTTGAAGGAATCGCCTATGCTTTCTGGGCCAGGAAAGTTTTTTCCGGGTTCGGTTTTGGAAGAATCGAGGGATTAGTCTCTTGTCCGGATATTTGTGGGCGAGGCCCCGAGTGGAAAGCTCTGCCCTGCGCGTGAGATTGCTACTTCCACTGCCAGCACTCCAGAGTTCGATGCGCAGAGAGGGCAGGGATCTCACACTTGTTAACAAAGAAGTCATTGTTGAGAGGTGTTAGGAAGTGGAATGTTGATTCCGGTACCACAAATAAGTAGCCCGAAGACTCCCGAATGTGCCCCCGATGTCGTTTCAACTTTGTTTTTTTGGACCCGCTAAAAATTTACAAAGGATCTTTGAGGGTTAAATCAGGGGCTTTTACGCGGAAGCGGCATGGGGAGATTGGGAAGATAATGAGGAATGCAATGGTAAAAACAGTTCAAAAAATTTAGGTCAAAGACTCAAAAAACTAGCTCTGCAATGGTGGCAACACCAACGGCAGCTGAGTTGGGCGGAAGGCAGTGGAATTGGGCTAACCCACCAAAGATTGGACGGCGGTGGTAGAGATGGCCAAATCAAAGGGGGATCTCAAATTAGGCCCTGGGCGAGCTCTATATGGCTTCATGGAGTGGGTGGAGAAGATGGCAGCAATCAGCAACTGGTGGGTGGCGCAGCACATGCCACAGGCAAAGTAGCAAGCGTGTGGAGAGCTGGTCATAGCTGTGTTGATGGTCCAAGCGGCAGAGAGATGTGCGTTTTATTGATGATCTCCATCAAGATGTGATTACATCACTAGAGTCATTCACTTGCTTAGACAACTGCTCTCCCATGAGATTTACACAGAATGTGCAATCAAAGGAGGTACATCACTTGGACACTTGGTCACGTCCTTGAGTGAAATGCCTTTTTTCAAACATAGTCACATAAAAACTTGTTGTGTGGCTTTGAAACAAATGAGACACTTTCGACAAAACACCTTGTCATGCAAATTGGGAGTAATTTTCTTTCCCTCTCTCATCCATTAACATCCTGCCTCCATCCCAAGCTCACTCTTCACTGTATTGCATGCATCTTATCTAAGAGCTGACCGATGAAGTGTTCCTTCATTCACTGTGCAAAAGTTTAATGAGTCACGAGCCACTGAGTGCCAAAAGAACTTGTGAAAAAAGTGTGGTGCCCCATAGTTTGCTTCCAACAAAATGTAGTGCTCTACTCTTAACTTGCTGGCTTAAGTACATTGAAGTAAAGCAAAGTCAAGGATTAGAAAGCTAACCTTAAAAAAGAGTTTCTTGTCTTTTCCTTTGGCAGCGACTCGGAGGACCGACTCAGCTGCACCCACAACATTAGCTATGCATGCAGCAACTCGATTGGCCGTGTCCTGTGACACCTCCCATTCGAGAGGATCGATCGGCACGCTGAAAAGTTCAGTTGGATCAGCCAAGCTATAGCAGAATACTAGTTACAAGGAGTGCTCACAACAACTGCAAAGTTAAAGCAATTACATGGCACTTACGAGACGTTGCAGTGGCGGAAGAGAAGGCCAAGGATGGCAAGTGAACAGAGGAGAACGATGAGAACATCGGCCGTCAGAGTGACCAAGGGGTAGGTCCGAACAGTGCAGTGGTAGTAGACAAGGGAACCGCAGGTCAACAGCACAACTCCCATCCCCAACCTGCTCAAATCGAACTCGCGCCCCATCGCCTAATTCAACCTGAGCAAAGATCTGCACCTGCACAAAACTCTAGACGGAGCAAGTGCGGCTTAAAAACCCTAACCGAAATAGCGGCCAGCTCCAAACCCTAGCCAGAACGATGGCCTGATCTAAACCTAGCAAAAACACTGTCGATTTCCTAGATAAAACAATGGCATGATCCAAATCCTAGCCACAGCCATGGCCTGCTGTTGATACTAGCCAAAGGCGATGCTCCCTAAATAGTAGTCAACAACCTATCCAAAAACGCAAACACCTCTGTCTCTCTCTTTTTATTGCAGGGTAAGGGTGTCATGTGGGCACTCAAAAAGTGCCTAGAGAGAGAGAGAGAGAGAGATGCCAAACAGCTTCTCAGCTTTCACACGTGGGCGTCGCCTTTTACGCGCCGCCCAAAATCTAATCAGCCTGGTATGCAAAATGTCCGTCGGAAAAGCACTTTTTTGGTCCTGTGTGACGACTGCAATGTATTTTTGCAAATTTTGTTTTTAATAATTTTAAATTTTGGTCTATATAAGGTTTGATTAGCAGTTATTGTTCATAATACATCACGCAAAGCGGGTTATTCTATACTTTTTGTTTTTCAAATTTTAGATTTGGTGTAGATATGTTTTGATTACAATTCATTGTTTGTCATAATTTACAATAAAAACACTCCATAGTGGCAGGATATCCTTTTGTAAATGGATATTTATAACTTGTTATTTTTGGACTATGAGCATTTGTATGGAGTTGACTTGGTATCCCCATCGTCTTTTGCTACCTTTATGATCTCAAAAAAGAATAAACTCTCTCTCTCTCTCTCTCTCTCTCTCTCTCTCTCTCTCTCTCTCTTATAAAGTCCATGATCCACCCGAGTTCAAGTCCCACCGTTGGTCTATATGCTCTCGTGTTGCATTCTACCGACGTTGATACCTCTCTCTCTCTCTCTCTCTCTCTCTCTCACACACACACACACACATTGAATAATGACAGCACACAAAGCAATGTTATTGCATGTACTCAAAGCTCTCCCCACCATGAAACCAGTGTTTAAACACTACGGTTTCATTGAAATAGAAGCTACTATTTGTTTTGTCCCTCTCTTTGTTGCGCAATTGTGATCTCTCTCTCTCTCTAAGGATATAGATGATCTATCACTCCTCTCTTTCTTTCACTCTCTCGAGTCTAGGGCCACAATACAGCAGCCACACAAGAGGAAAGATGTAGGATGGAGATAGGAGGAGGAGGAGGAGGGGAAGGTGAAGGTGAAGGTGAAGGTGAAGGAAGGAAGGGCAAATAAGGGTATTAAAATGTGATCACCAAGGGTCAAGACCAATGACATTCCACTTACAAAGAGGGTGCCCAATGTGAAAGCATTGAGTTTAAACAAAATTATAAGGACATTTGTACTACTTATTCCTTGTGTTATAGGGATGGAGCCCCACGAGCATGGAGTCTTATATACAAAGGATTTTCATTGTGTATTAGATTTGTGACTAAGAAATGAATATCGCACTCTATATACTTGGCCCCAACCGGCTATTTTTCTTTTCATGTGCTCATAAGACGTGCCAACTACACACGTTCCTATCAAATTATGTATCGATGTAAAGGTGTACTGATTCATTGTAAGATTCCTCTCCCCGCTTTTGAGATGTACAGGTGTAAGAACCTTCCCTTCAGTCTCTTGTAATCATCCCCTCTCAGAAATGGAAAAAGATCTTGTTTTACCCTGTTTTGGCCTTGAGAGAGAAAATGTCTAGAGAGAGGTAATTCAAATTTGAGATATTTTTGGATACAAAAGTTCTCCTGATATCTAAAATGAATTCCCCTGAAACAGAAGTTCAAAATGAACTTTCCAATGTGCATTAGGAATTAACTGAATATGTGTAAAAGAGACCTTAGCCTAAGGGTCTACATTTTCAAAAAAATTTAGATTAAGATCCAAATAAGGTTCCAAAGGGCCAATAGGATTAATCCAAGTGTTGGGATGACAAAAAATGCAAAGAATAAAATAAAATACCCCAAAAATGAGTAAATGCTCACATAAGATGAAGAGTTGACTGAGTACATGGTTTATTAGTTAAAAATTAAGGTATAGTAGTTAAAAAAATAAGATATTTTGGTAAAATGATGCATTTTTGACACCTCAGTAAAAGGAGGGAAAGCCACTTGAGGTAGGCGTCTTTTTTATCATCATTGCTTGACAGTTTTAATTCAAAAAAATCAAGAAATTTCATATCTCCTCTCTCCTGATGCAAACTAGATCAAAAAGGGAGCCAAACTGATCCAAATCTTGTCCAAATTGGGTCAAACTGAAGTTGGAAACCTCTAGAACCCAGTTGGACTTGGTTAGTGGCCTCCCTCACCTGTAAATAGACCCTCATTCCTTTGTATTTTTATCTTTGTGAATTTACATGCCATTATTATCTTCATTTTAGTGTAATTTCTATTATCCCTCTATTTGCCTCTTCTCTTGGAGCTTTGCAGCTTCTCTATTCTCCATCCTCTCTTGAAGATTACCCTTCCCCTCTTGGTGGCCAAGGACTTGCTTGTGGGCTTCACTTCTAGCCAAAGAATCAAGCCAAATTCAAAGGTAAACCTAATTTAATGGTTTTTTTTCAATTCTCTCAATGATTTTCTTCTTCTCAACCCCTCTAAAGCTTGAGAAGCTTTCAATGGAATGGTTTTCTCTTGAAAATCAAGCTCTCTAATAATTCATAATGTTTAAATAGATTAATGCTAATTTTTATGCTTAATTATAGTATTTTTGTTAATAAATCTCTCTTTTGGAAAGATTAACCATCTTTATGGTTACGTCCTTGGTAGAAGGATGATTCTTAATGATAATTTTATTATCTTAATCTAAACTCTAGGCTTGACAAGCTATAGGTAAAATGATGCATTTTTAACACCTTACTAAGGAGGGAAAGCCACTTGTGGTAGGCACCTTTTTTATCATCATTGCTTGACCTTTTTAATTCAAAAAAATCAAGATTTTTCATCTCTCCTCTCTCCTGATGCAAACTAGATCAAAAAGGGAGCCAAACTGATCCAAATCTTTGTCCAAATTGGGTCAAACTAAGGTTGAAAAATTTTCAGAAAAAGAGAAATCTTATTTTTATGTATAAAATTATTAAAGCAAAAAGAGGAATTCCCATCATATTCTAGGCATAGATATTTTTATGCTAAAAGTGGAGTTTTGAGCATTATTCAATAGTTAGAAAAATAAAGAAGGCTATGCACAAATTTTATAGAATCATTCAACGGATGTGAATGAATGTCGGAATGATCTGAGCGGATGTGAATGAATGTAGGAATGATGAGAATGGATGTGAATGAATGTAGGAATGATGAGAACAGAGGTGAATGAATGTAGGAATGATGATGAATGTAGGAATGATGAGAATGGATGTGAATGAATGTAGAAATAATGAGAATGGATGTGAATGAATGTAGGAATGATGAGAACAGAGGTGAATGAATGTAAGAATGATGATGAATGTAGGAATGATGAGAATGGATGTGAATGAATGTAGAAATAATGAGAACGGAGGTGAATGAATGTAGGAATGATGTGAACGGATGTGAATGAATGTAGGAATGATGAGAATGGAGCTGAATGAATGTAAGAATGATGTGAATGGATGTGAATGAATGTAGGAATGATGAGAATGGATGTGAATAAATGTAGGAATGTTGAGAATGGATATGAATGGATGTGAATGGATATAGGAACGATGAGAATGGATATGAATGAATGTGAATGAATGTGAATGGATATGAATGAATGTAGGAATGATGTGAATAGATGTGAATGAATGTAGGAATAATGAGAATGGATATGAATGGATGTGAATGGATATAGGAATGATGAGAATGGATATGAATGAATGCGAATGAATGTGAATGGATGTGAGTACATGTAAGAATCATCTGAATGGATGTGAATAAATGTAGGAATGATGTGAATGGATATAGGAATGATATGAATGAATGTGAATGGATATAAGAATGGATGTGGGTAGATGTAAGAATGATGTGAATGAATGAGAATGGATGTGAGTAGATGTAAGAATGATGTGAATGGATGTGAATAGATATAGGAATGATGTGAATGAATGAGAATGGATGTGAGTGGATGTAAGAATGATGTGAATGGATGTAGGAATGATGTGAATAGATGTGATTGGATGTGAGTTGATGTGGAAATGATGTGATTGGATGTGAGTTGATGTGAAAATGATGTGATTGGATGTGAGTTGATGAGGGAATGAGTGATTGGATGTGAGTTGATGTGCAAATGATGTGAATGGATGTAGGAATAATGTGAATGGATATAAGAATGATATTAATGAATGTGAATGGATGTGAATAGATATAGGAATGATATGAATAAATGTGAATGGATGTGAATGGATATAGGAATGATATGAATAAATGTGAATGGATGTGAATGGATATAGGAATGATATGAATGAATGTGAATGGATGTGAATGGATATAGGAATGATATGAATGAATGTGAATGAATGTGAATGGATATAAGAATGGATGTGAGTGGATGTAAGAATGATGTGAATGAATGAGAATAGATGTGAGTAGATGTAAGAATGATATGAATGAATGTAAATGGATGTAGCAATGATGTGAGTGGATGTAAGAATGATGTGAATGAATGAGAATGGATGTGAGTGAATGTAAGAATGATGTGAATGGATGTAGGAATGATGTGAATAGATGTGATTGGATGTGAATGGATATAAGAATGGATGTGAGTGGATGTAAGAATGATGTGAATGAATGAAAATAGATGTGAGTAGATGTAAGAATGATATGAATGGATGTAAATAGATGTAGCAATGATGTGAGTGGATGTAAGAATGATGTGAATGAATGAGAATGGATGTGAGTGGATGTAAGAATGATGTGAATGGATGTAGGAATGATGTGAATAGATGTGATTGGATGTGAGTTGATGTGGGAATGATATGATTGGATGTGAGTTGATGTGAAAATGATGTGATTGGATGTGAGTTGATGAGGGAATGATGTGATTAGATATGATTGGATGTGAGTTGATGTGGGAATGATATGATTAGATGTGAGTTGATGTGGAAATGATGTGATTGGATGTGAGTTGATGAGGGAATGATGTGATTAGATATGAGTTGATGTGAAAATAATGTGATGTGATATGGATGTAAGAATGATGTGAATGGATGTAGGAATGATGTGAATAGATGTGATTGGATGTGAGTTGATGTGGGAATGATATGATTGGATGTGAATTGATGTGGAAATGATGTGATTGGATGTGAGTTGATGTGGGAATGATATGATTGGATGTGAGTTAATGAGGGAATGATGTGAATAGATGTGATTGGATGTGAGTTGATGTGGGAATGATATGATTGGATGTGAGTTGATGTGGAAATGATGTGATTGGATGTGAGTTGATGAGGGAATGATGTGATTAGATATGAGTTGATGTGGAAATGATGTGATGTGATATGGATTAATGTAGAAAAATGTGGGAAGATGATAAATGATCAGGAATAATGTAAAAGGATGTGGAATGATGAGAAATGATGTGGAATAATATAAAAGGATGTGGAATAATGAGAAATGATGTGGAATAATGTGAAAGGATGTGGGATAATGAAAAAAGATGGGAATTTTGTTTAGAACTGTATTTTGTATGTGAAACCTATTTTTTTTAAAGATTGTTTTATGTCAAGAGTGTTGGGGAAGCATTCTAATCATCTTGTGAATGAGGTCGTGGAGACCTAAGTGAAAAAGTTGCAACAACAGCAGACGGAGAGTCAATGAAGGAAGTCTCGCGTGGCAAGGTCAGTCAGGTCTTGACCAACCTCGGTTCGATTAAAATGGTGAGCTTCTGATACGGTGGATGAGGGACCAAGGAAGCGGTCTATGAGTGAAGCACTAGGTAGCCTGCTTTAAGGAACCTAGAGGGTGCTGACCATACGGTGCTCGGGCTCTGGGTTGCCGAAAGATACCCACGCGTGCGTCGGGAAAGAAAATGAGTTGGAGTTTGATTTCTGAACACGGGCATGGATCTGGTTGATTGACCTTGCTAGTCTTCAACGGATGAGTTCATGACTCTTTTACATGGATCTTGTTGGTTGATCTTGCTGATCTTCAACTGAGAGTCCATATGATTTCTATGTGATTATATTTCTAGGTACTATGGGCTAGGAACTATTGAAAAGGCCCCTGAGTGAGCAGGTGGTGAGCGTTTTGGTTGCCAATGATGCCATAGGTACACTGAGGAAGGGATGAATGGAATACTTGATTATATTCCTGGATACTATGGGCTAGGAACTATCGAAAAGGCCCCTGAGTGAGCAGATGGTAAGCGTGCTGGTTGCCAATGATGCCATAGGTACGCTGAGGAAGGAATGACAGAAATTCGATTTTTTGATTAGAAAGTGGAAAAGTCAGAAATTGGATCTAGATATTTTGGAGGATTATGATCAGTAATACTATGGTTTCATTTCAAGTTTGCTTTAACGGCAGTTGAATCTGTAAAAGGTAATTTCATATTGGGTGCGTAAGTGGTGTGTCTAAATTGTATTTTGCATGAGTGCCGGCTAGGGGGCCTGGGAACTCTTTTCCCTGGTACTCGGGACAAAACATAACCAAATTTCTAAATGGATCCTATCAATACAGTGGTTGGGCGGTTGGCTAACCCATGGGACTGGATGGGGTTAGGCTGGACTGATGGATCCCTATAATTAAAATTCAAATCTGTTCAAGTTACGATAGTTGAAGTAAATCATAGATAATCCTTGTTCTATGGAACGGATGTGCCTCTTTGACGAGGAAAAAAGCATTGATCTCTATGATCCAAGTGCAAGTTCCTCCCTTGATCCGGCCATGTGATCCGCGGGTTCATTTGGAATGAAAAAGGGAAGTTAAGGCCTTGACTATGTTAGAATAATTCTCCTGGAGGAATCGCCTTACTTTTTGGGTGAGGAAAGTTTTTTCTGGGTTCGGTTTTCGAAGAACCGAGGGATTAGTCTCTTGTCCAAACACTCGTGGGTGAGGCCACGAGTGGAAAATCCTGCGTGTGAGGTTGCTACTACCGCCTGCTAGCTTCCCGGATTCCGTGCGCCAAGGGGGCAGGGGTCTCAAGCTGGTATCAGAGCTTTGTTGAAAGCTAAAGAAGGAAAAAAACGAATTTTATCAAAAATTTGTAAACTCAAAAAGAGCATTTACATGTTGTATTCTCATTCCTTAAGGTTCATTAATGAAGACTTTTAATCGATGAATTGGGTTTTTAGATGGAAGTACCGCAATTGTGTGGAATCCTTGACTTGCTTGAGGCCTAGATATGATGGTATTTACCTAATAGCTCCAAGGACCATGACAACCCATATATACCGTGGGTATACTATAGCTCTTTACTCACAATATATACGAGTGAAACTAAGATCTTAAAATTATAAGCAAAAATGCTATCCCAGATGATGACTTCGAATGCTGGTTGATATGATTTTAGAATTCTGGTTGAGAATTGATGAATTGATTTGGATTCTGATTGAAAGATGATGATTTTTGAATTCTGGTTGAAAGAAGATAAGTTGAATAAAGCCACAATGAGGATGAATGAAGAGAATCCCAGTGATGATGTTAGTAACTAGAAGACGATTATGACTTTCAGTAGTTTAACCTTTGACCCAGTAGACCCAATTGAGGAATGACAAATTGAGAACCCAAGTAACTGAAATTCCCATGGGAAGTGTTCATATGAAATAACTGGTTTGATGGACCATTTTTGTGTTAAGGATATGAATGAACTATTTTCTGATGATGAGTTCTGTATGCTTCTTCTTATAGAAGGGATCTTTATCCCAGGATTCTGAGAGGGTTGACCATCTTTTTAAGGAATCCCAGAATCAGTTGGATTTGAATTATAATAAAGTGGTCTTTTCACCTAAGATTCTTTGAGCGTCTGTTAAGTTGGAAAAATGGACTTGATTAAGAAGAGAAAGAGTCACGTCCTGGGAGTAAGAAGATGATTCTTACCGAGATTATCCTCATACTGCGAGATGAGGACATCTCGCGTAGGATGTAAGATTTCTCTCCCCCAGCTTTTGAGATGCTTCCCTTCAGTCTCTTGTAATCATTCCCCCTCAGAAATGGAAAAAGATCTTGTTTTACCCTTGGCCTTGAGAGAGAAAATGTCTAGAGAGAGATAATTCAAATTTGAGATATTTTTGGATACAAAAATTCTCCTGATATCTAAAATGAATTCCCCTGAAACAGAAATTCAAAATGAACTTTCCAATGTGCATTAAGAATTAATTGAATATGTGTATAAGAGACCTTAGCCTAAGGGTCCACATTTTCAAGATTAAGATCCAAATAAGGTTCCGAAGGGCCAATAGGATTAATCCAAGTGTTAGGATGACAAAAATGCAACGAATAAAAGAAAATGCCCCAAAAATGAGTAAATGCTCACATAAGATGAAGAGTTGACTAAGTACATGGTTTATTAGTTAAAAATTAAGGTATATTAGTAAAAAAATGGGATATTTTGGTAAAATGATGCATTTCTGACACCTTAGGTAAGGAGGGAAAGCCACTTGTGGTAGGCACCTTTTTTTATCATCATTGCTTGACCTTTTTAATTCAAAAAAATCAAGATATTTCATCTCTCCTCTCTCCTGATGCAAACTAGATCAAAAAGGAAGCCAAACTGATCCAAATCTTGTCCAAATTGGGTCAAACTAAAGTTGGAATTGGTTAGTGGCCTCCCTCACCTATAAATAGACCCTCATTCCTTTGTATTTTCATCTTTGTGAATTTATATGCCATTATTATCTTCATTTTAGTGTAATTTCTATTATCCCTCTATTTGCCTTTTCTCTTGGGAGCTTTGGAGCTTCTCTATTCTCCATCCTCTCTTGAAGATTACCCTCCCCCTCTTGGTGGCCAAGGACTTACTTGTGGGCTTCACTTCTAGCCAAAGAATCAAGCCAAATTCAAAGGTAAACCTAATTTAATGGTTTTTTTTCAATTCTCTCAATGATTTTCTTCTTCTCAACCCCTCTAAAGCTTGAGAAGCTTTCAATGGAATGGTTTTCTCTTGAAAATCAAGCTCTCCAATGATTTATAATGTTTAAATAGATTAATACTAATTTTTATGCTTAATTATAGTATTTTTGTTAATAAATCTCTCTTTTGGAAAGATTAACCATCTTTATGGTTAGGTCCTTGTGGTAGCAGGATGATTCTTAATGATAATTTCATTATCTTAATCTAAACTCTAGTATTGACAAGCTAGAGAAAAAGATTAGATATTTTTATGATTTTTAATCTAGTAAAAATGAAGGTTAGTTCTTTTTAGCTTGATTATGAGTAAGAAAAATCATATTAACTCATTCCAAATTGAAAGAGGGTTATGCTAACATTTTTAGAAATGAGGAATGGTTATGTAAGAGTAATCAAGAGATTTATTCATAATTATGCTTATAATTATGTTATGTATGCATAATTTGATTTTAGTCTAAAAGAAAAGTTCCTATCATATTTCTATTACAAGTATTCATTTTAATTCTCAGTAATTGCAGCGAAGCTATGGTAAAATTTTTCAGAAAAAGATAAATCTTATTTTTATGTATAAAATTATTAAAGCAAAAAGAAGAATTTCCATCATATTCTAGGCATAGATATTTTTATGCTAAAAGTGGAGTTTTGAGCATTATTCAATAGTCAGAAAAATAAAGAAGGTTATACATAAATTTTATAAAATCATTCAACGGATGTGAACGGATGTGAATGAATGTAGGAATGATGTGAACGGATGTGAATGAATGTAGGAATGTAGGAATGATGTGAACGGATGTGAATGAATGTAGGAATGACGAGAATGGATGTGAATGAATGTAGAAATGACGAGAATGGATGTGAATGAATGTAAGAATGATGTGAATGGATGTGAATGAATGTAGGAATGATAAGAATGGATGTGAATGAATGTAGAAATGATGAGAATGGATGTGAATGAATGTAGGAATGATGAGAATGGATATGAATGGATGTGAATGGATATAGGAATGATGAGAATGGATATGAATGAATGTGAATGGATATGAGAACGGATGTGAGTAGATGTAAGAATGATGTGAATAGATGTGAATTGATGTGAATGGATGTAGGAATGATGTGAATAGATATAGGAATGATATGAATAAATGTGAATAGATGTGAATGGATATAGGAATGATATGAATGAATGTGAATGGATGTGAATGGATATAGGAATGATATGAATGCATGTGAATGAATGTGAATGGATATAAGAATAGATGTGAGTGGATGTAAGAATGATGTGAATGAATGAGAATTGATGTGAGTAGATGCAAGAATGATGTGAATGGATGTAGGAATGATGTGAGTGGATGTAAGAATGATGTGAATGAATGATAATGGATGTAAGAATGATGTGAATGGATGTAGGAATGATGTGAATGGATATGATTAGATGTGAGTTGATGTGGGAATGATGTGAAATGATGTGATTGGATTTTGATGTGGGATGATGTGATTGGATATGAGTTGATGAGGGGATGATGTGATTGGATGTGAGTTGATGTGGAAATGATGTGATGTGATATGGATTAATGTAGAAAAATTGAAGATGAGAAATGATCAGGAATAATGTGAAAGGATGTGGAATGATGAGAAATGATGTGAAAGGATGTGGAATGATGAGAAAGGATGTGGAATAATGTGAAAGGATGTGGGATGATGAGGAAAGATAGGGATTTTATTTAGAACTATATTTGTATGTGAAACCTGTTTTTTTTAAGATTATTTTATGTCAAGAATGCTGGGGAAGCATTTTGACCATCTTGTGAATGAGGTCGTGGTGGGGACCTAAGTGAAAAAGTTGCAAAAGCTGATGGAGAGTCAATGAAGGAGGTCTCGCGTGGCAAGGTCGGCCGAGGCCTTGACCAGCATCGGTTCGATTAAAATGGTTAGCTTCCGGTACGGTGGATGAGGGACCAAGGAAACGGCCTATGAGTGAAGCGCTAGGTCACCTGCTAAAAGGAACCTAGAGGATGCTGACCATACGGTGCTCGGGTCACCGAAGATACCCACTCATGCGTCGGGGAAGAAAATGAGTTGGAGTTTGTTTTCAGAACACAGGCATGGATCTCGTTAATTAACCTTGCTGGTCTTCAACGGATGAGTTCATGACTCTTTTACATGGATCTTGTTGGTTGATCTTGCTGGTTGATCTTGCTGATCTTCAATTGAGAGTCCATATGATTTCTATGTGATTATATTCCTAGGTACTATGGGCTAGGAACTATTGAAAAGGCCCCTGAGTGAGCAGGTGGTATGCGTTCTGGTTGCCAATGATGCTATAGGTACACTGAGGAAGGGATGAATGGAATACTTGATTATATTCTTGGGTACTATGGGCTAGGAACTATCGAAAAGGCCCCTAAGTGAGTAGAGGGTGAGCGTTCTGGT
Organism: Cibotium barometz; assembly: GCF_041138505.1. Taxonomy (NCBI): domain Eukaryota; kingdom Viridiplantae; phylum Streptophyta; class Polypodiopsida; order Cyatheales; family Cibotiaceae; genus Cibotium; species Cibotium barometz. The sequence continues at coordinate 37,782,621 of NC_141093.1, read as the reverse complement.
GCCAATGATGCCATGGGTATGCCGAGGAAGGAATGACTGAAATTGGATTTTTTTTATTGGAAAGTAGAAAAGTTGGAAATTGGATCTAGATATTTTGGAGGATTATGATCAGTAATACTATGGTTTCATTTCAAGTTTCCTTTAAAGACAGCTGAAAGGCAATTTCATATTGGGTGCATAAGTGGTGTGTCTAAATTGTATTTTGCATGACCCGACTAGGGGGCCTGGGAACCCTTTTCTATGGTACCTGGGACAAAACATGACCAAATTTCTAAATGGGTCCTATCAATACAGTGGTTGGACGGTTAGCTAATCCATGGGACTGGATGGGGTTAGGCTGGACTGATGGATCCTTATAATTAAAATTCAATTCTGTTCAAGTTACGATAGTTGAAGGATAATCCTTGTTCTATGGAAAAGATTCAATGGTTGTGCCTCTTTGACAAGGAAAAAAGCGTTGATCTCTATGATCCAAGTGCAAGTTCCTCCCTTGATCCGGCCATGTGATCCGTGGGTTCGGTCGGAATGAAAAAGGGAAGTTAAGGCCTTGACTACGTTAGAATAATTCTCCTGGAGGAATCACCTATGCTTTTTGGGTGAGGGAAGTTTTTTTCGGGTTCGCTTTTCAAAGAACCGAGGGACTAGTCTCTTGTCCGGACATTCGTGGGTGAGGCTCCGAGTCGGAAACCTTGCCCCACGTGTGAGGTTGCTACTTCTATTGCTAGCTTCCGAGATTCCGTGCGCGGAAGGGGCAGGGGTCTCACATTCATCGCTCTGTGTGACCACTTTGCACACTTTCATGCATTTTGTGTACCAATTTGTGTGCTAATAGGTATGAATGAAAGGGTGAGGTTTTGATGTTTCAAGGGAGAACAGAGGTGGGTGCACTATACCAACCCGAGAGAGGGCTAGCAGTCCCAAGTTCAAAGGATTAAAACATAGAAATAGAAAAACATTAAAGTGGAATGGTGTGGAAAATATTCATTGTGATGAAAAAAAAAAGAGGCCAACACAATGGGTCCCTAACAATAATTCATGTGAAGAAGACAATGAATGCATGGCTACAACTACAAGGCAAGGAAGCCAAGCCTAATAAGAACCAAGAAAAAAGTAGTACAATTGCACCGGCACTTAGTTCAGATTCAACACTGAAGCTTTAACCTAGAGTGGATACAATATATGGAAAGAGATGGCACTAGAGGACCAAACACACTAGATAAAATATGATAGTGAGAATGTAATCTTTGTTGACAAATGGGAAATAGAGTCCACTGGGGGATGGACCCAACCAACCACGAGAGCTATAACAGCAAAACATGCTAGAGAATTAAGGAGGAACGACATGCATTGAGTACTTCACATTAATGGTGAAAATAGCCTCGGATAGATCCCCAAGCTCCTTTGTTTATCCTTTCTAAAATTTGGGAGGGGTTGTTAAAACCCTAAGATCTCTCTAGATAATTGTTATGCATAAACATGCATAAATCATGCATAAACTCAACCACCCAACCACCCCCGAGCCCAAGGGATGCACACATGAATCATAAATGAAATACATCATACCTCTACCTTGATGTCCCATACCACCATAAGGTATAACACAATCCAATAGCATGTAGCTATAGTGTGAAATGGTAGGTGAGTAGATATGGACCTCTACACAAGAGACCATAGCATAAGCCTCCAAGCCCCTAAGCCTCCCTTGAGTGTGCCCCATGCCCCTATTATATAGGAGGGCCCTCAAGTGACTCTTGACTTTCCATTTCCCATGTGTGACCCTTGGATGCCTGACCCTAACCTTAACCCTTAAGGTTAGTCCTAACCCATGCTCCACTAGAGCTTGTTCCAATGCTCCCATGCTCACAAGCCTAATGTGGGTTAGCCTCCTAGTATATACACACATAATGTGTATATAACATAGCACACATAATGTACATATAACATAGCCTCCTAGTATATGCACACATAATGTGTATATAACATAGCACACATAATGTACATATAACATACTTCCCCTCTCTCAAAACATTGTACTCTTGCAATGAAAAGAAGGAGAACTGTGCTGAACAATCTCAACAGACTCCCAAGACGAATCCACTATTTCCCTGTCTTTCCACCTAATTTTAACCTCAGGGATTAGTCAACTACAAAGTTTCCTTTCCCTGAATTCAAGTACCTTATCAGGTTCATGTGGAACATATGATAAATAATCGACTTCAACGAGTTCTTGAGGAGTAACTATGTTATCCTCACCTCCCAGATTCCCTTTCAACCTATTGATATGAAAGACTGGATGAACTCTAACATGTGGAAGTAGTTTTAAGTTCAAACGCAACCGTGCCAATCCGATGTATAATTCGAAAATGGACCATAATATCTAGGAGATAAATTCGAGCATTTTTCTATTGACAAAGCCTGAGAATCTTTAGGAACATTAAAATAAACCAACGCTCCTGGTTCAAACGAACGAGATGAGAGTCCCCTATCAGCATAAAACCGTGCCCTATCTTGAGCACTCCTCCTGATAGAATCCCGAGCTTCGGTCAGCATTTCCTACATATCACGCAAGAAGTCCCTCGATGCATCAAGCTCGATGTCCTTATTAAGATCGACATCAATAGGTTCCCTGGGTTGATACCCATACATAAGTATGCACGGGCTAAAAACCAATAGCCGTATATTTAAAACCATTATAGGCAAATTCCATCATTGGAAGATATTTTTTCCAATATGGTGATTTTCTAGACATATGCACGAAGCATATACACTATAATCTAATTCATACGCTCTGTTTACCCATCAGACTGCGGATGATTAGAGCAATTCACATTCAAAGTAACTTCCTCGTTGTAAACGATTCGGAATAAAGTAGGAAAACATGGCATTATAATAGCAAAAACCAGGGATTCATCGACGCCCCGACATACCCACATCTATATATAGAATAATCGACGTCCCGAGTTGCCCATATCAACATAGAGAGTCATTAGCGTCTCGATGAGTCACATATGTCCATCCGTAAACAATCAGGTTGACTATATAAATCACCTAAAGTACGGAACTAGAGAAAGAAATGCCAACAAAGGAAGAATCCAAATTTCCTTATCCGAACACAACAAGATAAACTTGTTTGAACTCTAAAGAAAGAGATTTCAACAAGTGAAAATGCTGATGAGATTACCCCCCTCATCAAAACATGCAGGCTATAGATAAAAGAAATTTATCTAGAGAATGCCCACAATATAACTTCTAGTGAATTTAGAAAATAAGATTGTCTTTGAATGTTGAGGTCAACATGCTAAGTGATGTAAGCAAAGCAACAATCTTGAGCCCAAATTATCCCATAAGATAATATATGTGGTGTCCCATACCACCATGATACCACCCATACATACCTTAACAATTTGAAAACTCCCTAGTATACTGTCTAGGAAATATGAATAAAATCCTGTATAAAAGGAATAAGATGGCCTTATCCAGACTTTCACATACTAAAACCTATCTCTATATACCTGAGACTACATCAAGGAATAACTCCTTCTGAGTACATCATTAGAAAAGAAATTAAATTATTGGCACCTTTCTAATGATAACTACCCAAAACACAATAAAGTTAGGATAGAAAAATAACTCACCTAGATATATAAGCAACTAGGTATCCGAGTTGGAATATGTACAAGAGTACAAGAAATATACTCCAAAATTACGTGCAAAAAACGAAGGCAAATGCTACCTGCAAAGCACATGTAATTATTCAAAAGATCAAAAGATCCTTATAAAACCATGGATAAAAGCATAGAAGCTCCTCGAATCCATAAAGACCATAGTTGATCATAAAAATCAATGCATACCATCTAATGGACATTAATCGTGCCAAAAGAAGCATTAAAATTGGTGGCCAACTTATCAATCCGGAGTATATGAACATTGTGTCATTCAAGCAAAACTCCAAAGTAAGCAAGTGAAACACATGTGTGTAGCACTCAATAAAAACCCCCTAGACACAAGTGATCAAGGCAGAACCTGATGAGTTTATATAAAACTTGGAAAACATCCAATAAAAATCCACCAAAACAAATCGATCAACTAACCCCCACCATGATAGAATTTGTCTTAGGCTTAAGAAATTAAGCACAAACCACACTTAAACAAGTGCAAAATAAGTTATCATGAAAAAGTGTCAAAGGTGAAACACACTTTGAACGCAAATTATAGCCATCAAAAGAAATTAAGGAACATGTCCAAAAAGAATGGCTAAACAATGGTAAAAAATCGTGAATACATCATTTAGAATTAATCCAAACATAAATATCCATTAATACGAGGTATAATCGTATTAATAATATGCGAATAACCCGCATCTATCTAATGTCAGCACGAGAAAACGTACTTCAACATTAAATAACCCCCCTCGAAAAATTCTCGAGAAAAAGAATTATCATGATGTTTTTCTAATTTTTTCTAATTTTCTAGGGTCTCAAAATATAATAATTTTGAATTCCACCAAACTTATCTTATGGCATTCTACACTTATATTTTTCTAGAATATTTTTAATGATTTAATTTACCAAAATACCATTGATATTTTAAAAATATCAAATTTTTAAGGATTTTTAAAAATAATTTCTAGAATATTCCTAATTTTTTCTGAGAATCCCATCGTTCATGAAATTTCTAATTTCACCCGACAATTCTCATATCCAATGAAAATTTACAATTTTAATGGATTTTCTAAATTTTTGGATTAAAAAATATATTTTTAAAGGAATTTGAATGGTCACGGGCGCCCGAATGGACACACCACATGCCAAACACCAATCCCACATTTTTTCGAAATTTAAAATAACCTTTGACTAATTTTCAAGAATTTTTAAAAATTTTTAAATTACCCCGAACGCATTTAGAATACGAACGGTCAAAAAATTTCAGAATTCCAACGGTTTTTCTGGAATACGGAAAGCCAAAAGTTTCTTGGGAAAATAAAAAGACAAAAAAATCGGAATGTGAAAGGTCAACAGTTTCCGGAATACGGAAGGTCAAAAGTTTTTCCGGAATTCGGAAAGCCAAAAGGTTTCGGGAAAATGGAAAGCCAAAAGTTTTCCGGAAGATGAAAAGCCAAAAAGTTTCAAGAAGAAATTTCCAAAATTTTTTCAGAGAATTTTTATCTCAAATTTCACATTTTCTGGCTTTTTTTTATAAACATTTTCAAAAGCCTTTTTTTTAAAAATAAAAATAAAGATAACAATAAGCTTTGTGGGTTTTGATTTTTTAAAGGGGGAGCGTTTTTTTGCCGGCTGGCTGCAGCGCTGCCCCCCCCACCCTCGTCTCTGCGCGCAAGGAATGAGAGAGAGAGAGTAAGAAATTCCCTCTCTCTTCTCCCTTCTTTCCTCTCCATCTTCTCCCTTCCATCTCTCTCTCCTCCCCTCTCTGTTAACAGAGGGGTTAACTTTAATCATTTGATTAAAGTTTTTAATTAAACATTTCTTAATCATAATTAATATTAATTATGATTAATGTTTAAAAAAATCCCTTTTAAGAGAAATTCTCTACCACATGGCCTACATCATCGGTGGCTCAGAGGTGGTTTTACTCTGTTGGGGCAGGTTACATTGGGTTGTGGGGTTTCTCTCTCTCTCTCTCTCTCTCTCTCTCTCTCTCTCTCTCTCTCTCTCTCTCTCAGAAAAGATGATCTGACTCCACTTCCTTATTAGGATCCTCCATGAAGTTTGCCGATGTCGTTCATTCTCCACTGGGTTTGCTGTAGCAGTCTCTTGCCATGCGTCATGGCTTTCCACAGTTGTGGCAAGTGAAGGTCCTTCCTCCTACTTTGCCTCTTCCTCATTCTCGTCCTCGAGAGAATCCTCCTCGGGTGAAGAATGCTTTTTCTTCTCCAGTCGTTGAGTCCAGCCATTTCTTCTCTTTGACTTTGGTCTCTTGCTCTAGTAGAGCTTCTTCTATCTCGTGTAGCTTCAATTCAGGTACATTCTTTAATGTTGCTACAATGTTTTCATATTCACCTTTGTCCACACTCTTCAGAAGCACTGCTAGTGCCTCATCATCTTCTACCTTTTTGCCAATGGTGGCTACCAGTTGTTGCTTAGTGCTTTTATATTTGTTCAAGTGTGTGATAAAAGGTTCACTTTCCTTCATATCCAATTTGTAAAATTGCATTAACAGATTTATCTTTGAATTTTTTGCTTGAGTGCCCAATAATTTATCTTTGATTTTTTTGCTTGAGTGCCCAATAATTTATTGAGTTCATCCCATGCATCTTTTGCCCATTGTATCCCTGTGATGTGATGAATGATTTCATCATTTAAAGTGAGTGCGATAAGTCCTAATGCTTTCTCATTCCTGCTCTTCCACTCATTTTCCCCTCTCACCTCTGGGCATTCATCTCTTCCCTCAACTAGCCCCCACAGATTTTTCCTCATGAGTAGATACATGGTTTTTGTCTGCCATGTGTAAAACTGCTCCCCATTAAATTTGGCTATCTCTTGTGCCGTACTCAGGATGATGTGAAGGGGATCTTACCTCTTGATCCAATTTCAAGATTCAAGGGCAGTGTCTACCCTTTTACAACTCAATCTGGTGTTTAGGTGATGATTACAATATATTTATCAGCATAATTTTACTAAAAATTACATTAAACCAAGGGTAACAAATTTGTACGGAATGGTTGGAGTATCAAACCATCTCCGAATGTAATATGAAGTTATAGGGATCTGTATCAGATACCCAATGTTTAATTTGAACCCTCAATTACACCAAAATATAGTGATTAATGCTTATTAATCCATTGATTAGCAAATTAATCCTTTGTTTTGTGTGCAAAAAAACAGAGTATGTGGGGAGTCTAGATCTGAGGCCTTAGAGTTCAAATGAGCTCAAATCCTTTCAAGGCCATCAATAGCAATTAGTCTAGTAGAGGATTAAGCCAAGAAACACAAGATTTGACTAAACATTGAATGCTTAATCACTGTTTTACCAAAGTCACCTGCAGATTTGATGAAGAGCTTAGATCTTACTGTAGACTTGATCAAATCAAAAACTGTCTTCACCAGCTTGTAGAGCACCCTTGAAAACCCCTAGGGCCAAGAGGAATTAGAGCCATTGCATCTAATGAAGACGATCTCATATTTTCTTTAGAAAAATGGTGCCTGCAAAATTGTGAAAATCGGTAGCTGTAGAAGGTGGTTTGGCACATCGATTGGATGAGCTGAATCGTGGGCAAGGTGGCTATGTTTGCCTAGAAGCATTTGCCCTAATGTTACTCCTGGAGGGAGATCAAGCCCCTCCACTATCTGGGGGTGCAGAGAGCTTGTTGAAAGAAACTAAAAAAATGATTATCTCTTAATTCTAATCAGCTAGGTGATTAGCATAAATAATAGGCTCATAAATTTGATGGATTCTAGGCTAGGTTCTGATACCATGTTAAATTTGCAGCAATGTGATGAGCTATGGTGGATCAAATGCTAGAATCAACATCATTAGAAATGAGATTAGATGATAATTAAGACGTGATTAGTGAGCAATTAACTGATAGCTTAATGTAGGCATGGATAATAAAAAACCAGCAAATTCTCATTAGGCCAATGCCTCAATTTATAGAGTTTACATCCAAGCATCTAATCCCACTGATCTCTCCTTGATTCACTCCACCTCTTTTACTTGATTCTCTCCACCTCTTCCCATAATATTTCCACACCTCCTAAATCTCCTCATGCTACCCTTTATTCTCTCCCAATAGATACTTCTCACCTTTTCAAAGCTTCTCTCACATTTACAGATTCTCTTTTACAGCCTCTTGCCAAGGGCTTGTTCCCGCACACACCCTATAGAAGTAAGTTTGGGTTTGGACTATTTGTCCCGTTATTTTGTCATTTGAAACTATCGTAGACTACTTATGCAAAGAGTGTATTGAGGTCAAATGTATCTTGTTTTGAGGTGTTCCACAGTAGTGAATATTTAATTTTTGCAATGAATCTCTAGCTAATATGGAGCAATGAAAAATTTCTTCTACGAGGGCTCAGGAGGAATATGAAGGCAAATGAGAGTTCTATTATAGTGTTGGATGTAGGTTTGTTTGTTTGATGGTGTAGTGTTCCATTTTTGACCTGTGAGACTGAGATATATTTCTAGCTTGCATAGGTCAAGGGTAACTATGAAACCAAAAGGTTATATTTTTTGATGCTTACTTGATGAGAAAGTTGCGCTCCACTGGCTTCTTGTATTTAACACGGAAAATTTAAAATGTTTAGGCAATAAGTAAGGTTAAAATTTCCTTACAACATAGATCATAGACAAACCCATATTCTTTATCTCTGAGTAGATAGGCAATATATTTTCTTACATCAAAGATCATAGACAAACCCATCTTCTCTATCTTTGAGTAGATAGGCAATACATTTTCTTACATCATCAAAGATCGCGATAAACCCATATTCTCTATCTCTAAGTGGATAGGTAATATATTTGCTTACATTAAAGATCATAGACAAACCCATCTTCTCTATCTATGAGTAGTTAAGCTCATGATCCATCATTTGCATACTTCTAGTAAAGTAGATAGGCATCATATCCTCCTCCCTTTTGAAGAAGAGTAGCCCCAATTACATGAGTGCCCACACTGACACTAACATAGAAATTATCTAACCAATTAGGAGGACTAAAAATTGGAGCTTGAGAATTAAGTCCCTTAGTTTCCTTGAAAGAAATATGATGTTCCTCTTCCCACATAAAAGATTTCTACTTATGAGTGAGTTGATGAAGAGGATGGTATGCCTGAGCTAAGTCATACAAGAAACAACCAAGATAACTCAATTTTTGTAACATGGATTTGAGTTTCTTTCCAAAGGAGGGTGGCTAAGTGACCTTCTTCTCCCCAATGTGCTGCTTCTCAAAATTCAAAGAACCTAAGGCATCATTGAACCCTTTTAAAGCAAGGTAAAGCTTCTCTCTTTGAGTCAAAGAACCTAAGGCATTATCTAGCCCCTTTAAAGCAAGGTAAAGATTCTCTCTATGAGTCAATATTGAACTATAAACACAAAAGTAATCAATAAACACTTGATAAATTTATTTAAATATGGCCCAAAAGATCTAGTTCATGCACCTTTTGAAAGTGGCACTAGCATTGGTAAGGCCAAAAAAGGCATTACCCTAAAGGTACCCCATGGCATCATAAAAGTGGTTTATTTTTGTTCCTCCTTAGTAACACGGATCTGAAAATATCATTTCAAGCCATCACACGTAGTATACCTTTCATGCCCAGCAACTACATCGTAGATCCCATCCTAGAATGGCAAAGGATGAGATCTTGGATCACAAAAGTGGTTTACTTTTGGTCCTCTTCAGCAATAAAGATATGTAAATATCCTTTCAAGCCATCATTGAATGGAAAAGGAATATGGTCCCTCCTTGTGTAAGCAGTAGCAGTTTGAAGTCAATACAAATCCTCCACTTACCACCCTTCTTGGGAAACACCCCATGGCATCATAAAAGTGGATTACTTTTGGTCCTGCTCAGCAATACGGATTTAAAATATCCTTTCAAGCCATCCTAGAATGGCAAAGGAAAATGGTCCCTCCTTGTATAAGCATTACCAGTTTGAAGTCAATACAAATCCTCCACTTACCAGCCTTCTTTGGAAACACCATTGCAACTAAAACCCACTCAAAGTCTTTCACTAGAAAGATATAACCTACATTTAGAAGCTTGTTGATCTTTGTCTTCAAAGCTTCTCCCCTGACAAGATCTAATCTCCTCAACTTTTCAACTTTTGAATAACATGTTTTGAGAACTCTTTGAGATTGGTACGATGCTCAAACCCTTCAATGCCACTCAAATCCTCATACTTTGTGGCAAAAAGTTATAGGAAAACATTCCAATGCATTCACATACTACTCCTTCCAACATATCTTGTGTGTGAAAACGGAGTGAGGATGCTAGTGTACCCACATCGAGGAGTTGCATCGTGGCTCAAAGGCAAGACCCAATAACACATGATTCGACAAGGCTAAGGTAAGAAAACAGAGTGAGGATGCATCAGACGAACTAGTGTACCCACATCGAGGAGTTGCATCGTGGCTCAAAGGCAAGACCCAATAACACATGATTCGACAAGGCTAAGGTAAGAAATTGACTTGAACAATGGTAGAAACTTTATCTAAGCACCCTTTTAGATTCTCCCAATTAGTTGTTATACTATCATAAAGATTGTAACTAAAACATAAGTCCTTCAGCTAAAGCTTCACAATCCCTATGAAATAGAGCCAAGCCATATTGCTATCTTGGGTTCCTTTATAATAACCAAAAATATTATCTAGCCAAGAGTTAATAGCTTCACTTGGATTATCTGACCCAATAAATATTATTTTTTAAGGTAGAAAAGCTATCTAGCCAAGAGGTGATAACTTCATTGATAACCCATTAAGGATTAATCATGATAAGTACAAAAGCATATTTGGCATGCTGAGGTGCACATACTTAATCTTGCATCATTTTAAAATTCTAAACATGTATACATACGGGGGGTTTAAACAATTGTGTGAAAAAATATAAAAACTAAAAAATATAGCTATTTTGAAAACATGCATGTGGTTATTTGAATTTCTATTAAGTGAGCGCCATCCACTGATAGTATGAAATGGTGCAATGACATGAGGTTTTGGCCAGATAAATACAGTGTGCATAATTGAGGGCTTTATCTTACTTTATATCTTACCAAGTATTATGCAATTGATTATTACAAGCACCAAATAGATAAGAATTGTTTGTATCATTGAAACCCGTGACTCGATACATACTCCTTGTTGAGTGCAATTGATTATGCAATTGATTACAAGCACCAAATTGTTTGTATCATTGAAACCCGTGACTCGATACATACTCCTTGTTGAGTGCTAACCTTATTCTTTTACACATTTAACTCATCTTTCAAAGATATTATATTAAGCACTTACCAATAGTTATATACAAGACTCAAGTACATCACATCTTAGACTCCCACCATATCAGTGTTTAGCAACCTACAAATCAGATCCCACCTCTCATCCTCCCAAACAAAGGAGGATTGTTCCCAAGATCTTCTAATCTTGAATCCCCCCACCAATCTTCCATTTAACAATAGTTTAGACATACCACCCACAATGAGAGTATAAATACAGCTAGCCATCTTGTTTTTAAACCCCAACCTTTCCATGACCTTGGCCACAAATGACCAATGAATTCTATCATGAGCTTTCTCCAAATCAAGCTGGAGAATAATGCATTTTTGATGTGTTTTCTGGGCCACTTCTCCGCCTAACATGGCAACAATTTTTTTTTTGTCATAAATAGATCTCCCTTTAATGAAGCCATACTGTTTTTTGGATATGACCTCTTGTAAAACTGGAGTGATCCTCAAGGCAATAACCTTGGCCAATATTTTATATACCACAGTAAGTAAAGTGATGGGTCTCCAATGTTAAACCTATTTACAAGCTGCCTGCTTGGGGATTAGTTTCACCACACCCTCTTTCAAATCCTTGTCCAAGCTCCCAGTATCAAATGCACCCCTTACATAAGTCCCACACCATGTGCTTAATAGAGGGCCATAATGCAATGAAAAACTCTACTGATAGCCCATCCCACTTCTCTTTCCCAAGCTTTTGAAGAGTCAGCTAACATTCCTCCAATTCCACTTGCCTTTTCAACCATCTGATTTTGCTAGCTTCCACTCTTTTGTTGACTAGTCCTAGGATTTTGTTCTCTTCTTGGAATCTTGTTTGAGAGCAGTCTTCCTTCAGACTCAGTGTAGAGCCAAGGAATTCCACCCATTTCCTAGCTACTTGATCAATATCCCCTAGTTCCTACCCATTCTCATCCCTAATCTGCCCCACACCACTTCTCTCTTTCCTTTTTCTTCAGCTCACTTAAAAAGATACCTATCATGTTTCTTCTTTTGTTACTGCATGATTTCCATCTAAAGCCTTTTTCTCTCTCACCAGCCAGTTTATCATCCTCTCCTTTAAGGAACGTCTGACATCTAATGTATAAATCAACCTCCTCTTCAGTCAGTTTCCCAGTTTGTCTTTTCTTCTTCAGGATCTCTAACTGCTCACTCCATCTCCTCCTCTCCTGCCTTTTCTCCTCAGCTCTTAATTTTCCCACTCTCCTAATGATACCTTGCATTTCATTAGCAAAAGATCTCCATGACCTCTCTCTGCCCTTTTTCCTTCTTAGTCTGCCCACTAATGGCTTCTTTTGTACATGCAATAAATAGATCATCTTTGAGCAAGATGTTATTTACCCTCAATTTCCTTGTAGGAAACTGCTTAAGTTTGTCCTCCTCCTAAGTAGTCACACGCCATCCCCATTTCAAGAAATGTGATCAGATAGAGCTGAGCAAGGATCAATTTCCACCTTCAAAGTGTGGGGAATCCAAGAGGCATGTTGGCTAAAAGAAACCCTGTCAATTCTAGAAGAGGAACCAAAGTACTGAAGACTAAAATATGTGTGACCCGCCGGTTCAGACCCCCAGCTACCCAGGTTTCACCCATCAGCCAACCCCAACTTTCCCCTTAGACTTTCGCATTTTCTTTTTTGTCCCATGGTATTTCCTTACTTTTTGAACATTGTACATCATATATTCAATCACCCAAGATCACATATTAAGGATGCTCCTTTTATCAGGTCTTAAATGAGGATTAAAACTATAAAGTGCTTTCTCATTCATGTTTTCATGCTTCCATACTTTCTCATTCATGTTTTCATGCTTCCTTTCTAAGGTGGTGATAATGAGAGTAACTAGGAATTACACAAAAAGTTTTAAGTTTTCCACCTTTGGCACAATTAGGCTTTAGATGGCCAAGTTACATTTATTGAGGATAGCTAAGTTTAGTGTGTCCAAACTAGAGCCACCTTTGATAAGGATGGCCAAGTTAATTGATTAAGGATAACTAAATTTAGTGTGTCCACACTACAAACACCTTTAATAAGTTACACTTAAGGATAACTCACACTACAACCACCTTTAATAAGGATGACCAAGTTACACTTAAGGATAACTAAATTTAGTGTGTCCACACTACAACCACCTTTAATAAGGATGAGCAAGTTACACTTAAGGATAACTAAATTTAGTGTGTCCAAACTACAATCACCTTTAATAAGGATGACCAAGTTACACTTAAAAAGGATGGCCTCACTTCAATACAAGATGGCTAACTTGTTTAATTAATAAGGATGGCAAAGTTTAGTGTGCCCTTTGTTATGTGTTGTGTAATTCCTTAACAATGAATATCAATCAAATCAATCCTATTTCATGAAGCAAGCCAACATAATACAAGGTGGTGAGTCTCACATCAATCAAATCAATCCTATTTCATGAAGCAAGCCAACATAATGGTGAGTCTCACATCAATCAAAATACATCAAAATCTTAATTTAAAGGAAAATAAATGCCAAAACCAACAAAAATAGCTAAGACCATTTAATGGGGGCATGCATGACTAACTTATTATTCTAAAACAAGCTGCTACGTGATCTGACATGCACAAAGGTTGCAGCGATGAACTGAGAGAGAGAGAGAGAGAGAGCGCACTCTGCTTCTCCAAGAGCTATTATTTGTTCAGGCCACTTAAGAGGAATCGGAGAGAGAGAGAGAGAGAGAGAGGGAGAGAGAGAGGAATCCTTTACTGGCAATCGAGGCAACTTAAGAGGAAGGCAACATGTATCATAACCAGGTATGAAATCACTCTCTCTCTCTCTCTCTCTCTCTCTCTCTATATGTGTGTGTAGTTAGTTTTGCATGTGAATATGAAATGCACTTCAGCTCTTTGGTGGGTTGGCTGCATGCACAAATATTTTCAACAATGGGGTGTGTGTGTGTGTGTGTGAGAGAGAGAGGGAGAGAGAGAGGGAGAGGGGTTGCTAATAGCTGAGAGTGCAGCGAATGGAGAGAAATGCTTTATTGTAATGTACAATAAATGTGTGTGTAGAGAGAGAGAGAGAGAGAGAGAGAGAGAGAGAGAGAGAGAGAGAGGATTCGCAATGCTGAAACTGACTGAAATCACGACTTGCCCTCAAATTCAAGGAATATTATTTCGGTACAGGGTTGTCCTTTTCTAAAAGCCTGTTCTACCCCTAATGCATCCATCATGCTGCAAACTAGTACGTAGCAAAGCGACAAAAACGACAGCTAGATATGGTCTACACACCATATATACACTAGATCCATCTATTCATCATGTTTAGGATGGGCTTGGGATTCTCCTCACATATAGCCCACCCCCTTACATTCTCCTCACTACATCCTTTGTGCTCCAAACTCATTCTTCCACACACCATTCTAAAACAGCTCTATATACAACAACAAAGACACCATCCAGCATCTCAACATCCACCTGGATCAAAAACCTGCAAACAGTCGCTAATCGAAAAGACACGCTGCTGGAGAGGTGAGCTTGCGCTGCTGTATCCTGTCCCTGCCTGCCCCTCTGCTGCCCCTGCCTGCCCACTGCAGCGTCCGCCTGCCCTCTGCTGCCCTCGCCTGCCCATCTGTAGCCCCCGCCTGTTCCTTTGCTGCCCTCGCCTGCCCATTTGTAGCCCCCGCCTGCCCCTCTGCTGCCCCCGCCTGCCCATCTGCAGCCCCCGCCTACCCATTGCTGCCCCCACCTGCCCCTCTGCTGCCCCCGCCTGCCCCACTGCTGCCCCAGCTACTCCCGCCCTTTTGCTCCTGCCTCTACCCCCCTTCTTCTGCACCTCCCTCTATTTCAGCAGCATTTTTTTTGGATTCAAGTCGGCCGCCCACACTTTTTTGATTGGCTTTATGGCTTCTGCTGCTGTCGATGTCAATCTTTCGTCACCCCCATTGGCCGGGAGAATCATCAATTTTTCACAAGACGAGCTCACCTCTCTTTAGCACGACATTGACCTTGAGGTCCAGACCACCCTTGTTGCGAGAGTTTATGGTTCCCACCCCTCTCGTTCGTCGCAGGCCTGGGAATGGCTTCTAGCACCTCTCCCTTCGGAGCTGATTGTGCACTTCCAGGATACTTGTTTGCTTGGTCGAGGCTTCTTCCAGGTGGACTTTCATTCTTCAGAAGCTACTTCTCAGGTTTTGGCTGGTAGCCCCTTTCCTCTCGGTCCTAGGAAGATTTTCTTTTTTCAGTACCAGGTGGGCTTTGATCCAGTGGTGGCGGATGATCAGTGCCTTACCCTGGTCTCACTGCGGTTCCGTGCTATTCCTCGGTCCTATTGGAAGCTTTTAGCTTCCATAGGAGCATCCTTTGGCGAGGTTCTAGAGGTACCAGTCCTTCCGAGCTCTCCCGCCTCAGCTTCCGTGGCTGTTACCACCACTCTTGATGGTGTACCCCGGGTCCTTGTGCTTGTTCCTGATCCATCGATTACTGACGATCATGTTATGCTTCAGAGACCTGACGGATCTATATCCGCTAGAGAATGGAGATTGCAGGCAGACCTGACTAGTGTCTGATTTGTCGTCGAGACAGGGCCACATTGCTAGAGATTGTCCCAGATCGAGGGGCCATGCTAGGAGGCGGCGTGGTCCTACCCGTCAGATGCCTTCTGCAGTTGCCGAGACTCCAATTGCTCCTTTGCCACAGCAGACCACACAGCGCTGGGTTGTGGTTAGGGATGGCAGGCACCCTCGAACCCCCGTACCTGCCCCTTCACCCACACCCCTTGTGGAGCACTCTAATCCTTATGTAGCTCTTGCCTCATAGGATGTTGATCCTTCTTTGGAGGATGAGGCTTTGCAGGCACATAATTTGGATCCTTCACAAGAGGATGCTGCATTACAGTTACAGGATGATTGTACCCCTTGAGGATGATGTTGCACATTCGCATTGTCATGGTACCTCTCCAGTTTTGAGGACTAGCCCTGGCTTTTCCCCGGAGTGGGAGAGAGAAGTAAGTTTTACATCGTCAGATTTTCCCTCCCTTACCTATGTGAGACGTACTTCCGCCTCTAAAGGGGGTCCTTCGTCGACCACGAGATTTGGTTGTTCCTACTCTGAGTCCTTATGAGGATTGTCTCTTGGAACATTCAGGCTCTTGGGGGTTATTTTCCGTGTCGGCGGAAACAAATTGTAAAAACCCAGCTTCATTGTGCAGCCACAGGTGGACTATGGATGTATTGCTCTTGCAAGAGCATAAACTGGATGCTAGCCAGTGTGGGAGATCAGGCAAGCTTCTCTCAGGACACACCTTTTGGTCACGAGCTGTTGGTACCAAGGGTGGTGTATGTATCTCTCTTTTAGCTTTGATCTTGCCTGTCGTTTTGCGTGCGATAGCGCAGTGGATCCTTCTTATGCAGGGTACTACACGCATTGGTATTCTCAACCTCTATGCTCCTAACCATAGAGGTGAGAGGATTGCCTTTTGGAAATCTCTCACTACACTGATGCCTCTTGCCGACCATTGGATTATTGGTGGGGATTTTAACATGGTTGAGATGCCAACGGATAAAAGAGGTGGATATGAGGGCTTGGTGCAACCTCTTGAAAGAGAGTCTTGGGAGAGGTTTATACTCTCCATTCATGGCAGAGATTGTTGGCATTAGGATGACATTTCGAGGAGACCATCCACTCTTCTTTATTCATGGTCTAAGAGGAGAAGGGATGCAGGATGTATTTATGCATGATTAGACAGATTTTATGTGGATGATTGGGTGCTTGACAGAGGTGGGCATACTTTTATTGCTACAGGCACCTCTAAATCGGATCATTGCCCAGTGGTTTTATGTATTAGAGATCCGAATCGCCATGGATCAGCACCCCATGTACGCATCCCTGATCATTTGTTTTCAGATGCGGAGCTATCACGTGGTATGCTTGATATTTGGAGATCTCATGATTTCTCACAGGCCTCTCAAAGCCTGGCCTCTGCTCTTTGTGATATTAGTGACTTTTATCACACATGTGCCCTGTCTAAGAGACAAGAGGCCTTGGATTTAGAAAGGGCTATTAGACGTAAATTGACTGCCTTACAGAAAGAGCACGAGAAACATCCTTATGCTCAATGGATTGTAGATTCTTTATGTATTGTGAGGGCAGAACTTCATCACTCTCTTGAGCAGCGCGCGGAGTACCGTTTCCATGCCCAGGAACCCTTTTGTACACAGATGGGTGGTAGGTTTTGATGGCACCTTAGGCACTCATGCTAGGGTAGCTTGGCTCACAGTTATTCAGCCCACTCGTGAGGGGGGCTTGAATATTATCGATCCGGATGTGCAGGGCAGGGCGTTGCTCTGCAAACTTGTGGTTAGAGGTTTCCTACTAGGTACTGAGCCTTGGAAGGATTTTTTCTTGTCTCAGATTTACGGATGTACACCTTGGATCGGGAGAAATTGGATGCCCAACACACGATTTTTGTTCACAGGGGCTGATATCAGGGCACCATCTTCCCCTCTTATTGCAGCCATTGTCAGAGCATGGAGATGCACGAGATCTTTTTTGCGACAAAGGCTTCCTAGGTCTTTGGATGAGGCTGATTGACAACCTATTATGTGGAACGAGCTCATCAGGGATGAGGCTGGTCGGCCACTTGGTGCATCTCGTTATATGCAGTGGTCAGGGTGGGAGAGATGTGCATACACAGTTCTTGCTTGGAAGACCTTTAAGAGTCTTCCGGAGGATCGGAGAGCTGCATCCATTCAGCATCTTAGGGGCTCTTGCATTCGTATTGATCAGATTGATGCAGCTTTTCCGCATGAGTGGCTCTCTGGGACCTTTCATGGAGACTATCATCCAAGTTGGCTAGGAGTTTTTTCAAGGATAGGCACGCCTTTGCAGGTCATTGCTCTCCTGGGCTAGGAGGCTACAGATTGCATCATTTACTCATGCCTCGAGGGAGATTGAGGACATGTAGTATGGAGGGAGATCATTCGAGATACTAGGCTTAGTCCAGTGAGTATTGTTGGTTGTTCGGGGAAGCATTGGTTCATTGACCCTTCTCCTCAGATAGTGACTCATGGCTCTTGGTGTTTGTGGTTATATGGTGGCAGTCCTATCAGATATCTTTAGTGGGATCGAGGAGAGTGGGAGTGGATTGATGCCTTCGATCCTTTGAAAAGCCTTCCTTTTTTCAGTTTCACCGTGCGGAATTCCAGGCTTCTCCTCACTCGACAGATGCATAGGATCCCTACTCTCAGGCCTCACTGGGAGAGCTATGATATTTCTCCTATTGGCATAGACTTTGGCACTCATACAGAAGGAGCCAGATCTCTCATTTCTTCTGGTTATTCTTACATGGTGGTCTCCCCACCAATCAGTGGAGATTGGTTTTCGATGTAGCACCTTCCTATCCTAGGTGTGCGGTAGATTCTGAGATTGTACAACATTGTTTATGGGGATGAGCACTGCACAACAGATTTGGGGTTCTGGAGCCTAACTCATGGGCAAATGGAGTGGCCAAGCCATGCATGTGACTTGGGGGGCAGTTGGTTGGCTCTCCTAGTCTGGTCCGTAGTTTTTTTATGAGGGCAGTGGTACAGATTCTGCTATTTTCATTCGTAGAGGTATTACATATCTGGAGAGCTAGATGCATGGAGGCTATTGAGGGTGTCCAGATTTTTGGGTCTCATTGCATTAGTACTATATGGGGTGATATCATCCATACTCTTATGGCTACTTGGGCTCGTATTCAGGGGCTCTGTCATTTTGCGTAGGCAAAGCGCGTGATATTTATGCGGGAGTGGGACCATGGCATCTTCTTTTCCTCTAGTACCACAAATCTTTCATGGCATCATGATGCTCCTCAGTAGTTGAAATCACCTTACATATTGGGGTGATTCTATTCTTTTCCGGCTTATAGCTTTGATTGTTGTATGTCTTTTTCATACTTAATAGAAGTCTCTTTCTGAAAAGAAAAAACCTGCAAAGAGTTTGCAGACAACCTTAGAGCCTTGCCTCTATCAGATGGTTGCTCAATCCAAGCACACTTACTGTCCAGCAGCCTCCTTGCCTCTCCACCCTCGTCAATTCTGAGATCTTCACACAGCTCATAACATTTTGCAGTTCTGCGTACCTCCATCAAGCCTTCATTCCATTCTTCAAAAGGATCCTCACCATCACAAAAAAACTCCCCAACCAGATCATCCTCAACACTATCAAGCAAAGAGCCCAAATCAGCAACTAGCTGCATCTCTTGGTTAGCATCCACAGCTTCCTCATTCCACAGTCTGCTCACAGCATCCAACAGCTCATCTTGCTGACACATGCTTCTGTATCCACATGGCCATCAACCTGCTGAACATCATTTAGCTGATCCATAGAGTCTTCAAATGAAGTAAAGACACCCTCCAAGGCATCATCCAACAAAGCATCATTGTCATTATCCACATCACTATCCACAAACTCATGCGCATATGGCTGCTGATCCATGCCAGGCTCCAGCACCATCATCACCTCTGTTATCACAGAAAGGCCATTCTAACAGACCCTCACCCTGAAACTCTACCACATCACAAAACAAACCTGCAAATTCCACACTGGCATCCTTTGATAAAGTAATCCTCAACTCAGGTTCTTGTGACACCTCCAACATACTAGAGATGACCTGCCCCTCCATAGAAGACCACAGCTAGCTATCAATATAAGTCTACTTCACACTCTTTCCTCTCACGATAAAAAAGATTCCGGACGGAAGGACACATGTACAAGGAGTCTACTAGCTGCTGCTAAGGATTCTTGAGACTTATACTCTGCCCGTTGATGTTGGAGATCCAATCAATTGCATGCAACTATTGCACAAAGGATTTAGAAATTGGAGTATGAGGAGGATTAGGCACAGGTGTAGCGTACCTCGTGGGAGTGGTGGTTGCAAAACGCCCATATACTCTTGGTATTGATGAAAAGCTACTTTTTGTGTTGTTGGAAACATGAACATAGGACTATCCCCTCCGGTTTGTCGGCTGTCCAAGGCTTTGTCTGCTGTCCACCAAAGTTGGGCTGAATTTGGGGCTAATTTGAAAGCTCTTCCACTTGCATCGAATACATCATAGCTTGGGGCTGTTGAGTTTCTTCAGAATCCTCAGCCACAAAAGATTCCGGCTGCTGATTTTGTTGGAGGTTCATGGCAGGATGCGCTAGAAACAACTCAAAAATCACTGCCTCAGCTTCAATAACGACCAACAAGCAAGAGTCACATGCCTGCAAGAGAAAGAGAAAGAGAAAGCAAGTAGAAGGAAGATGAATGGTCTGGTCAAGGCAACTCACAGATTGGAGGAAGAGAGGTGATGATGGAAATGAAGTGTATGCAAAAATGATATTTGTACCTTAAAAAAAGTTCCCCTTCTTCTTTCTTGTCTGGCTCCTTGATGCCTTTGCTTTGGTTGAGCAAGGTCCTTAAAGCAACATGTTAGGCCAAGAAAGTGATATGTTTGTTAGCCTTGGTTCCTTTTTTTAAAGCGACCGACATCCTATACACCTCGCCACCCTTGGCTGCCGCCATCCTAGCTTTTTTTTCTTTTGGCCAAAAGAAATCTCTCAATCCCATCTAGCCTCCCCACATTTTCAGTCAACACACAATTCAGCCCACCTGTACGGCCCTATACTTGAGTCTATACAGTGTGTGCAGTACTTTACAGCCCTGTGCAGTTATGCTAGCAATGTGTACCTTGAGAACACTACTTTACCTCTAGGCATGTATGACCCAACACCTTTCGCACCACCAAAAGCACTTTAAAAAGTCATTTTTTTTGCCAAAAAAAAAACCAGCCATACATGTCTTCACTCATTTATCATGCATCCCCCCCTTCTTGTCATATAAGGAAGAGAATTCTATCATGAGGTGAAGATCACACAACACGAAAAATCCCTAGGTTGTATTTTCCTCAAACGTAGAGCTCTCGATCTGTAGGTCTACTCTAATACCAATGTAAGGGGATCACCATCTGTGAACCACGTCTCATTAGTACAAGCATAGCAAACATAGAAAATCATAGAGTGCCGTATTGTTCTTCTATCATAGACTTAGGACACTCCCCCAAGGGGATGGTAGGTTATTCCAAGGGCAGTCGTGTAGATTCTTTGTGCTGGCACATTGGGAGATCGGTTGGGCCCGTGGTTGGGTGCTTGTCAACCTCATTTGAGAGGGGTCCCGACCACCCTGTGCCCTCTGTGGTGGCCTGTGGTAGGTTCCCCTAGACCTACTGCTTCATAGTGCTCTGATTGAGAGTTGGGTGGAGTAGCCTCTCTCTCTCTCTCTCTCTCTCTCTCTCTTTATTTCTCTCTAGAGTCTACACCTCCTCCCTCTCTCCCTCTCTTTGTATCCCTTTACCCTCTCTCTCTCTCTTTATTTCTCTTTGAGGCGAAGAAGGAGTTCTTGAAGAGGCGACCCACTTTAAAGAATACAGGCATTTTTCTTGGTGACGATCTTACTCTTTCACAGCTTGCACATATGAAGGAAGTCATGCTAGAGATTAGGGCGGCAAGAGAAAAGGGAAAGATAGCATTTTATAGAGAAGGGAGGGTGGTCATCGTGGAGCGACGCTCTACATGACGGTGCGAGACCTATGGGACCAAATTAAAGCTGGCAGCCTGGAACTGCAATGGATCCCTCAGACTTGCTGTAGGTGCCTTTGAGGACAGCTTTAGAGATAGAGATATAGTCTTCTACTCGGAGACTCACCAGGCCCCTGGTCAGATGATGCCATAGGTGACAGGATACAGATGGGAGACAGCTTGCAGAGTAGGGACGAGATCGGTACACAGTAGTAGAGGATCAGGGGGGGTGGCAGTTCTTTTCAGGGAGGAGCTGCAACCGCTTCTACACATCGTTCGGAGAGATGATCAGGCCAGATATATGTGGGTGAGACTGAGGGCCGACACAGGCAAATTCCTGTATATTGCCATATGCTATTTCGCTCCTAGTACATCGACATATGCAGCACCTAGAGGGCAGTCTCCTTTCTCTGTGCTAGATGATGACATTATTGAGGAGGGCAGGTCGCATGGGCGACGGATTTATTGTAGCTTTGTGGACTTCCGCAAAGCATTTGATACAGTGCCTAGAGCCAGATTGATGAGGCGATTACAGGAGATGGGGGTACCCACAGAGCTCATATGGGGGATTATGGCTTTATATAGATCAGTTTTGCAGGACAGGTACGCACCCCAGAGGGGGTCTCTACTTTGGTTCACTCCACTATAGGAGTGAAGCAAGGTTGCCCGTTATCTCCTTCATTGTTTGGTATGTATGTGGATGAGGCTTCTGACTACATTGAGAGATTGGGGGACAGAGGAGCCCAGCTAGCAGGTACATGGATCCCACTATTGTTATATGCTGATGATATTGTGTTGATCTCTGACTCCCCTGAGGGTATGCAGCGTCATCTGGATGCTTTACATGAGTTTGCACATGATAGTGGATTGTCTGTCAACCTTGGCAAAACCAAGGTTATGGTGTTTAACACCACGCCACAGTGGGTTAGGCATATGGGCAGGAGATTGTGGAGTATACAGATGCATATACATATCTTGGGGTAGTATTCAGTGGGCCAGTGTTTTCGATGAGGAGAGCAGCAGAGACTAGATTGACTAGAGCACATGCAGCCCTGGGTGGTTTGGAGAGGATGTGTTCGCAGGTTCAGTTTCAGGAACCTCGAACGAAACTTTGGCTTTTTGACACTCTAGTGACATCAGCTATGCTTTATGGAGTGCAGATATGGGGACCTTCAGTGGGCCATCACAGCGCAGGTATGGAGAGGCCTTTGGTATCTATGATTGCTAGGATTATTAGAGCCAAGGCCATGGTACCTCATGAGATTATTCGAGCAGAGCTGGCGGCTGCCCCTCTGGTGATTGAGGCTCTTACGAGATCAGTCTCCTACATACATGGCTTGTGGGATCTCCCCCGAGACAGATATGCACGCCTCGCCCTTGAGTCCTCCCGACAGTTAGCTTTACAGGGAGACACGGCTTGTTGGTATGGACAGATGACATCTTGGTTCCAGGCACATGGTTTTAGCATGGACAGATTGCCTCCCTTCCAGTATTCTCTGGAGGCACCCTCTCTCACTCTCACACGGACAGAGATTACCAGACTCATCCGTTAGGATTTAGTTCAGCTGGACATTAGGAGGACATGGATACAGCCGACTGAGGAGCTGGGTACGAAGATGGCTTTCTACAGAGAGCATTTTCTTCAGCTCACAGCAGATGGTTTTGTGATCAGACCCAGTTACATGGATGTACACTTGTCTCATGCAGTACGATGTGCTATTGGTCAGATTCGCACATCCTCACACCAGCTTGAGATTGAGATTGGCCGATATAGCGGTATACCACAGCTGAGGCCAGGATATGCCGAGTATGCCATGGGGAGCCAGAGACAGAGCTGCATTATATATGCCATTGTACTGCATACTATGAGATACGTGGTCGTTTCCACTGTTTATTCAGAGAGGGTTTTGGACCACTTTCCAGAGTCATGGGGTACCAGGACCAGAGGTGTTTGGGATTGCTCTTGCTTGAGCTGCGGAGATATAGAGATAGCCTGCTTAGGCGCACAGAGAGCCAGACTCAGAGGCACATTACAGACTTCTTTAGTCCAGCCATCACTGCGCCAGATGGACCACAGCAGTAGCAAGACATGGATACCGCCCACACCAGCGGTACACTGATTGATCGTGCGATTGAGCTTGGGTGGTCCAGACGCCCACGACTACGGAGGAGGGCATCCCAGCATAGACGGAGGTTGCAGCGGCAGATTCGGATTATTCTTGCGAGACATGCGGGACGCCCAGTCAGGGTGCTGACCACAGAGGATATTGAGGAGATCCGCCAGCGTCCGATGCGGCACATATTATGAGATGGAGGCACCTCCATAGTGTACCCCCCCGTCCGACATGATATTGTATCCCCTCACTGTACTCCACTCACCTCCATAGCGTACCCCCCCCTCACTATATTCACACCCTATAAGGGTTTCTGTTTACCTTCCAGTTCCAGTTTCATTTTCTAGGTGCCAGTAGTATCATCTTTATTTTTCATTTTCTGGTTTTTTATCCAGACATTGTATCAGATCCACCATGATGTAACTTTTTGGTCTCATAGGTCATTATGGCCTTTTGAAGACGTTAATATAACATTTCATTTCATTTCAATTCTCTCTCACATCTACAGCGTGAGATTGCCATTGGGACTCACGCATAGACAGGCCAGGATGATCTTTCGGCGCCTTGTGCGGAGGAAGAAACGAGCCTACCTAGCTAAGCTAGACGAGGAGATCTACCAACTCTTCCTGGGGAAGGACAGCAAGAGGGCATGGAAGATGTTTCAGGGGAGAGACAGCCTGATACTCCGATTACTGCACTTGAGGCATGGCATACTTATGCTAGAGAGCTATATGATGCACCAGGACAGCCCCCCACCCCCCCTCCACTAGGAGCTAGACTGGTTAGCAGCACCTTTTTTACTATGCGGATGGTGCTAGATGCAATAGACAGGTTACAGAATGGAAAGGCACAGGATCATGATGGGCTAGTTGGAGAGCACTTCTCATATGCGCGCGACACTTTGGCTCCGCTCATCGTACATGTGTTTAATCGTGCCATTTGTGAGGGTTTATCGGCAAGCTGGATAGAGCCTATCATTGTACCACTCTTTTAAGAGTGGGGACCCCATGGTACCAGGCAATTACAGGACGATCATCATTGGTCATTACTTGGCCAAACTATATGGCTCTATATTGGAGTCGGAGGCAAAGAGGCATGATCATCGAGCACATGGGCAGGCCGGCTTCAGGAGAGGATTTACTACCTTGGATCACATACTGACACTTGGGCGCTTTTTTTTTTTTTTTTCAAAAAGGAGACTTCTATTAAGTATGAATTTTTTTAAACAAAATGGAGATTTCACACCAAGAAATGGAGATTTCACACCAAGAAAGGTGGAGATCTCAACCAATCAGGATCCCTGTGCTGCCAATAGGATCCCGAATGAGAGGACGTGAAAAAGATACCAATGTCCCACTCTCTCATAAACTGGCCGCGCTGCCTCTCCGCAGCCCTCGAAGATCCCTGGATTTTGGCCCAGGTAGCCATGATGGTGTGAATAATATCACTCCAAATCCTGCAAAGACACTGAGAAACAAGAACAGGAGTACCCTCAATAGCCTCGATGCATCTAGCCTTCCAGATATTCCAGGCTGAGATGCTAGCAATAATCTCCCAAGAACTGTCTAACCTCTGTGCCGGGGGACAAAGTGTGAAAGTGGCAAATCCTGAAGACAACACTGCCGCGAGCAACTCCTTGCCTAACCATGATGGCCAAGCTCCTGACAGTCCCCTCGAATCTCAGCTGTGGCCTAGACTGTGTCAACCAAATGATAGAACCAAAAGAAATGATAGCATCCCTCTTAATCCTACCAAAGAGGTGTGCAATCGCAGACCAAACCCTCTGTGCTTCCTTGCAATTCCATAAACAATGGTAAACTGACTCCGAAACTCCTGCACATCTAGGGAATGCTGGGCAAGCACCAGTAACTGACCTCCACTGATTGGTGGCCAGACCACCATGAAGAGAAACCCAGATAAAGGAGGAAATCTGTGGCTTCCTATAAGAATGCCACAATCTCCGCCAAAAAACCCTCTGAATGTGAGTCGAAATGCCGTAAGATTCCCAATGGGGTCTAAGAGTAGGGACACTCTGAATGTGTCCCAAGATAAGATGTCTGGCATTCCGCACCGTATAACTGAAAAAAGGCATGCTTTTCAAGGGGTTACAAGCATCCTTCCACACCCACTCACCGAGGTCCCAATGCAAATGTCTGATAGGGTAGCCACCATACTACTAAAGGCTAACACTCTCTGTGATCATCCCTGGGGGGGGGTCTCAACAAAGACGTGCTTCCCTAACCTGCCAACAACTCTGACTGGATGAATCTGGGGGCCCTCAATAAGGTCCTGCATGTCACATCTCTCCAACTGCCATCCATCCTGTATAGAAAAAAAGACCGGTACATCATCCTCCCTAGGCAAGGGAAGACCCATAACTTGAAGAGGAACACCTGTCCCAGAAAAAACCCCAAACCAAGAATGATGACGGTCTTCCAAGAAAGATCCAGTAATCTAGTGGTTGGGAATGGCTGCGTCAATCTATGCAATCCTCCGACTAGAGCCTCTCAAATGCTGCGTGAGATCCAATCTCTGTACCTCGGTGAGGCTCTGAAACCTCTTCCAAGCCAACACTGTGGGGCAAAGCGTCTCCTAGCACTTATTGAAGAGGGCAGGGCACAAAAGAGAAGGATATAGTGCTGCTTTGTGGACTTCTGCAAAGCCTTCGATATCGTACCACGTGCCAGGCTTATGCACAGATTGCATGACATTGAGGTAGCCGAGGATATGCAGTGGGGGATATATGCTTTGTATGAGTCTGTGTGACAGGTAGAGTCCGAGCTCCAGGCGGACTATCCGATATGGTGACGAGCACGATAGGGGTGAAGCAGGGATGCCCGCTATCACCCACCCTCTTTGGACTGTACATTGATGTGGTCTTCGATTACGTAGACAGATTGGGAGGCCCAAGGGCATGCCTGGCAGGGGTGTGGATACCCATCTTGTTATATGCTAATGATATTGTTCTAATCTCAGACTCTCCGAAGGGATTACAGAGACACCTGGATGCATTACAGGTTTTCTGTGCGGATAGAGATCTGATAGTGAACCTCGGGAAAACCAAGGTTATGGTGTTTAACACCACACAGGCATGGGTGATGAGATTAGAGCCTCAGTTCACTTTCCGAGGGGAGCTGGTTGAGTACGTCAGGTCATGTCTACTTGGGACTTACTTTCATAGGACCGCGTTTCTCCCTGAAGGAGGCAGCAGCAGCTAGATTAGCTCGAGGGCATGTAGCCTTGGGGTCACTTGAGAGGCAGTGTGCACACATACAGTTTCAGGAGCCGCGCACCAAATTGTGGCTATTTGAAACGCTTGTCACACCGACCCTCTTGTACGGAGCTCCAATTTGGGGGCCGAGCATACATCACAAATCTCAGTGAGGGACAGATGAGGGATGGAGGCAAATGGAGAGACCACTTATTATGATGATTGCCTGCATGATTCGGAGCAAATCATCAGTACAACATGAGATTGTTCGGGCTGAGCTGGGTGCCGCACCAGACCGAGGCCCTATTCGAGGCAGTTACCTTTTTACAGCGGCTATGGGAGCTCCCTTAGCAGAGGTACTCCCGATTGGCATTGACCTCATCCATATAGTTGGCAGAGGATGGAGATACTCATTGTTGGTACGCTCAGATGAGATCATGGTTTGACCTACATGGTTTGCGGAAAGAGGCACTACCACCCTTTCAGTACAGTCTGGATTGTCAATTTTTTTTTAAAAAAAAGAAAGGAGACTTCTATTAAGTATGAAAAAATTTTACAAAATGGAGATTTCACACCAAGAAAGGTGGAGATCTCAACCAATCAAGAGCCCTGTGGTGCCAATAGTGTCTCGGATGAGAGGACGTGGAAAAGATACCAATGTCCCACTCTCTCATAAACTGGCCACGCTTCCTCTCTGCAGCCCTCGAAGATCCCTGGATTCTGGCCCAGAAGGCTCCCAAGGCTACACCCAAACTCTAGAAGATGCCAAGGGTCCTGTCCCCTGAGTGCAAGAATCATCTCTTCCCAGGCTGAGTACTCTGCTCCTGAAACTGTGGCTGTGCCACCCCCAAGTCTGTCCTTGTTGCCTCTATCATTGTAAAGTCACCGCCCAAGCACGAAAAGTCAGCCTGAGGGAGGGCGTGCTGTACTGAGCTTTAAAAGAGGGCTCTACCTGGAACAGCGTTCGGAGCATAAACGTTGAGGAAGCCAACCCTTTTCTCTCCAATAATGATGGTAATCCACTGTGCACGCCTAGCGACGATGACTCCTGAGCCAGTCACTGCCAGTAGCAGCAGCTGCTCACTGACAGAAATACATGCCCCTCCCTGCGTCCCAGAGGGGCCGAAAGATGGGGACCAAAAAGTGTGATTCCTGCCTGGAAGAATCTTCCCGCATTTGCGGGTGCACTGGTGCTCTTGGAGAAATAAAATGTCTATGGGTCCCCCAACCATGGCTCTCTGGAGCTCGCCTCGTAGGACACCTGGTCTCTGAAAGCACTGAGGCCCCCCTAAACCCTAAATGTTTCATGTAACAATCCGCATATTAGACTCTGTGTGATGCGGCACTAGCGGAACTGCCCTCCACTCCAAGAGTCTTGGGCGAGGGTTTAGACAGGGAATAATCACAATCTGTGTGGGGGCGAAGGCGTGCCAGGTGGGCACTAATCCTATCCTTCATGTGGCACCACTCTGTATGAGCGCAAGCGTATGCATGCTCCGGACTCT